>NC_133881.1:763767-933680 GCF_044706935.1 Curcuma longa | reverse complement strand
TAATAAAAAATCCACGTTGCCAAAAAACGGACTGGCCGTTTCTTTGTTTCTACACAATGCCGGTTTTTTTTTTTTTAATTAACTTAATAAAAAAAAAAACATGTTCTCTGCTGTAAGCCTGTAACTGAGTGCAGTTTCGTTCCGCACGCCGTCGGCGCCGTTGGCACCGCCGGTGCTTACTGGCGCCTGCACTAGGCCGCCGTGATGCTCATTTCTTATCGTTTTTTTTTTTTTTTTTTTTTTTTTGTCGGCGCCTACACAGTAGTTCCGACGAAAATGCCGAGCACTATTGTTCACGCGGAACTGTCATTTGCCGATGCACGGGGTTTCTTCCGTGTTCGTCATCGGCCAAAACAGCAGAGAAAATGCGGCAAAAATAGAAATAAAACTGAACCATATAAAAAATAATGGAATTTCTTAAGAATTTGAGATAAACCTCGCTCTGATACCAATTGTTGATATTTTGCATTTTCCCTAATGTTGAGAAATCTCAACGCATGCATCGTCTATCTAATTTTTAAGAAACAACAAGAACAAAGATTCGGAAGCGTACCGGAATCCATCGCTAACAGCCGAGGATGATCTTCCAAAAGGTGCAGAGTTCCTTAGGTTTCCTTAGGTTTCTCTGACGATGGGGATTCAACGAAACAATTCTGTCGCCCTGCCTTTTGGGGACCATAACCCCTTATAAGGATTGACATAATTCTAATTTGACCCCTCATCAAATTAGAATTATAAAATGGTATCCACAATTATTATTCACAACGATTATGCCCTTAAGTCAAATCTTGAATAAAATTTAGATCACAAATTTTGACTTAATAATTTTGATGATCATATATATTCATTAATTATACAAATGTCCCTTTAGATACTAACAAATTCATCCATGTATATTTTCAGATAAATCCCAAATTCCTTGTCATAAATTGATTATGTAAGAGCATCCCCGTTTAAGAACATCCTCCACACATTGTCCAGGCTGCAAGAACACTTCCGTTTGGGGGATATCTCCTTTGGGCTCCCATCTCTTCACTTACTTCACTTAACCATTACTACTAATGATCATATATAAGAACATCCTCATTTGGGAACATCCTCAACACACCATCTAAGTCACAAGAACACCTTCATTTCTAGATATCTCCCCTAGACCCAACTCCTCAGCTTATCTTATAAGAGTAACTGACTATATAGGAATATCCTCACTCGCGAACATCCTTAACTTATTATCCAGGCCACAAGAACACCTTAAATAGGAGATATCTCCCTTAGACCCACCCCTCCACTTGTTACTTAATCATTTCTTCTAATCGTTATTGGATTAAGAGTCTAATAGCAAGTAGTGTCATGAGCATAGGTGTAGTAGCGGCTATCCAAGGAGGTTGACATTAATAGAGTGAGTGCACGTTAGATCCGATACGGTGAGGCGAGGTCAGCCGTGGATCTAAAATTGTCAATTTAGGTTGGAGTCGTCAGGTTGACCTGTCCCGCCAAATAATTTAGACGGATTTGATTGAAATTTTATTAACTCATTTGAAAGTAGATTCAGGTGGGCTGACATGTCTAGATCCACGACCCACGTGGGTTGGCCTGTCGCGGACTTGGGATGGCCCACAGTTGAGAAAACTTTTTTTTCTTTAAAATTTAAAATTAAAGTATATAATTCAATGGAGTAATGGGTTTCACCTGTCTAAACCGCAATCCAAGCTTAAAAATTTCAACTCGACCCATTTAAACTGTAATCCAAAATTAAAATTTTTTATTTTTTTACAAACTCATGGGTTGACCAGTCTAATCCGCAACCCATCTTAGATTGAGTTTGGTTGGGTTGGAAATTTCTCAATCAGCCAAAATTGGTGAGGTGGCCCGCCCCGCCATATGATAGATTTCTGATGGATTTTGGCCCGCTCCGCTATAGGTTGGTTCGTTTGATAGCTCTATGTGAATCCTCACTTGTACATGTTGGGAATGCCAAATGTTGTCTCGAACAGGAGCTAACAACAAGTTTGCCCTGCCCACACCTAAGGTTGACTTCTGCTCGATAACCGGAGCATAGGGCCATCAACGTGGAGATTGACCTCATCACCTTATTTCAGGGAAAAGGGAGCTCTTTGAGAAAAAGAGACCACCAATTCAGCAAACTGACAACTATAAGTTGTCCAGAGTCGAGGCAGGAGGTTGACCTAATCAACTGTTGTTCTTCTCCTTCCTTTGTCTTAACTAAAGTCCTTTTCTAGCGGAAGACATTCTTTCTTTCAACTCAAGCTCCTCTCTAACAGAAAACACTTTCTCTTTTAGCCCTGTGCTGACTTAACCATCAGAGATGTCACGTCAACAATGTTGATCCCCCGCTGACGAGTGTTGATCATTCGCATATCGAGACACGCCGGAGACCCGTTCGGGTGCACAAAAATAAAAAATTTAATTTGTCAGATTTTTGCAGGAATGGGACTTGCTTGAGTGTGCACAATTAGAAGTTTTATTGAATTCATACCAAAATGGAGATCTGCGATCGGACAATCAGAGAGAGTAATTTGGCAACCCACATCACTTTTGGCATTGATTGGCTTGGGTGAAAACTAAATCGAGTGAAAACCTAGCTCGAGCATAAAAGAACAAGAGTTATCAACATCCATACTTCAGAGTAAATCGTTGGAGTGGATCAAAAACTCTACCAGATTCAAACTCAAAGGTGTTGTGAGCTGAAAATGAGGATCCGCATCACAATCCTTTCAACTTCCAATTATTAATATTACGTCTCTCCTCTTGTATTCGAAAATCAATCAATCATAAGAAGCTCATAATCACTAAGAATAAACCAAAGAGCTAACAAAACCTAAAGATATTTTTTTACTCGCTTTAAGAATTTCTCAAGTCACTGGATTTTATTTTTGTGGACCATTATTTTTCATAGCTGAATCTGAGCAAACAATGGGCGAGGCGTGGGCCAAACTCGCGTGCCTGTGGCAGTGCCAGTGACAGTGGACAGGCAACTTCGTGGCCGCGTAAAAGAGCAGTCTGAGAAAGTGTACTTGTTTGCTTTTAGAAAGTGAAGGGCAGCTCGTGCAGCAAATGCTAGCTGCATCACGACAACACGCGGTTGGTTCCGGATGGCATGTGATTCGGGGCAGATCTAGCTAGCGTACAGGGCCCGTGAGCTAGCCTTGTCTAATACAAAGTTGGCTACCCCTTTTACGGGAAATTCTAGAGCCGCGACGGAGGCTGTCTACTGCTGTGAGGTCGCTCGCGAGCCCGTGACCACAAGCCCATCCGTGGCCGTAAGCAGGGACAGAGACAGATGCAGAGAGTGCGCATGGGGAGCAACGAATTCTTGGGGCATAACTGAATTGGTTACGACGGAATAAATTTACAGAGGAGGACAAGAATTTGAATTTCAACGAAGTCGAGCAATATCCTCCTCCGTCGTGATCAATTACAATTTCTCGATTTACCTTTTCACAAATGGTCGTGAGGCTGAATGTATAGGGTCGTTGGGTTGACGGATTTTATTTTTTATAGAAAAAATTGGAGAGCAACGGTTATCTCCTTAATGTAAACACACATCTATAACTGCCACCCTCACCTCGGCCCCGCACCTTCTGGCCGCGCCTAGGCGACGGGCGCTGCATCGACAACTTTTGCTCCCACCGAGAGCAGAGATGCCGCAACAAACAATCGCTCCCGCCTCTGTCGAGCTTATCCGCTCGCATCTCTGCGCCTCTCTGCCTTCCGAGCCCGTTGGGAAGGTTGCACGTCATTCTTTTCTTCTGTAAAAAAGTATAATCCGTCATCCCAGCAACTCCCACGATCATCTGTGAGGAGGTAAATCAAGAAACTACAGTTGATCACGACGGAAAAGAGTATTGCTTGACTTCGTCGAGATTCGAACCCCTTGTTCTCTTCTACAAATTTACTCCGTTGTAACTAATTAACTCAGTTATATCCGAGATAGGCCGCAGCCATTCTGTTCGCGAGGAAGTTACAGGCCCCACGACCACGCTGGGGCACCGTTTCTTATTCCGATCGGATCAAATTTGTTGGACCCCACTGCTAAAAGGTGGGCTCCGCACTCAGCCGGCTCCGGATCCGATAAACGCGAGGACAAAGTGCAAGAAAGTGGAGTCGTCTTCTTGCATCAATTGAGCACGATTGGAATAATTGTATGTGTATGTGAGTTCTTTTCTATATATTCAAATAGTAGATTAGGTTTATTATCTTTTTTTAAAAAGAATCGAATAAACAAAATACTCCTTCAATAAAGTGTTCCATCTGTCAATATATACAAAGGCACTGCTTATGCACTAACAAAACAATTATGTTAGTTCATGATCAAATTTCAACAACATGATGATTAATTAAAATGTGCAGGAACACACTACGTACGACTCTCTCTGGTCATGTAATTTAGCTTTATCGATCGATGAAATCCTGTCTTTATCTCCCTTGTCGATCCGTAGCAGTTCTTTAAATTAATTTCTCGGAAACAGAGAAATCTATACATATGGTTGATGATTGCAGGCATTATTATTCCCTATGATCTAAGATTGAACTAAATTATATTTTATTCTTTATAATCGGATTATATAATCACATGATAATTTTAAATTAAACCCACCCTAAAAATTTATATATGCAATTTAAATAAGTACAAACTCTTGTTTATATATATATATATATATAATAATCTTGAATCTCGACAATCTATGAGTTTAATTATCTTGAACGGTAAAAGTTAAGGATTGATCTGTCATGAATCGTCGAACCGATGATCTAACTAGAATGATCGACCCATCAATTCCCGTAACCCAAACAAATAACCAAAAGATTCTTCCCCAATAATCGCGCGCGCTTCAGTTGTTAGTCAGCCATGTGTGATGCATGATACGCGTCATGATTAGGTGTTGTGCTTGACTCCACTGTTTGCAGTTTTATAAGTTCGAACTCGAGTTCTATTCAATTTTTTTTTGAATTTTGATTCGAACATAGTAATTAAAGTTCCATTTGTGAGAGGTTTAAAAACAATCGAATAAAATATTATAAATTTAAAAAAATTAATTTAATTTTGAATTTGATAATTTTAAATATAAATTAAATATTTTTTGAATCAATTTAAAAAGTTTGAGAAAAGATTTTTTGCACCTTAGTTTGATCCTCAATGACCTTGCGATACAAAACTTCTTTTTGGATAATTAAAAAATATATATATAATGTTCACTGAAAATTTAAAAAATAACACCCTTCGAAAATTTTACACTGACTAAATGCATCCGCATCGTCCATTATTATTATCATTATTATTTTTCTTTTTTATTTGTGTAAACATGGACTAACCAACATACGACAACATGAGGACAAGGAAAGCACGTGCTCACTATTATCCATTTACGGCCCACTTCTCCAAACTCAGAGACACGTGTCGACTTTCTAGACGTGTAAGACGAGCGCAATATAAATCGGCAAGCTCATTTGATACGATCTACATTTGTTTGTTTTTTCTAGCAATGCTGATCCAAACGCGAAAGAAATAAAGAACACAAACTATTAACTGCTCCCACAATGTCACATGGGACAATAATATTTGTTCGACACCTGAAATCGATTCTTTAATACACAGACACAATTAAAAATATATGCATTATTAATTATTAATAATGTTTGTTTTCTTCCACGGACCGGGATTGATAGACAGTTGATTAGGTGAATGGTAAATTCAGTTTCTTATAGGAGAGAGAGTAGAAATTGATAATTTAATATTCATGGTTGAGTATTTAAAAAATCTCTCTCTCTTTCTTTCTTTCTGTTTGATGGATGGATTCATCCTTATCTTGCCTCGCACACGTTTTTTTTTGTTCTGTGTGTTCCGCCGGTGTCAGCGAACAGGAATTTATATATTTATGGCGACGGCGAAGCAGACAAAAACCTTCCCTCGCTGATCCAATCAGTTTAATATGGCTATATAATCACCGTCGCTCCCAATTCGTCGCCGCTCCTGCGCATTGGTTGGAGTGCGGAAATCATCGGGAAGCGAAAGGGCGAGGAGGAAATTAAAGAAGTCGATGGAATCGGAGGGGGGTGGAGTGGTGGGAGCTTACCTGTCGCTGGTTTTTTTCTGCTTCGCCGGAGGGTTTGTGCTCCTGGCGGCGGCGCTTAAGCTGCTGCGGTCGATGCCGTGGTGGTGCAGCTGCCCGGTGTGCGAGGCGTACGTGACGGGGTCATGGACCGCCGCAGGGTTCGACAACCTGTGCGACTGGTACGCGCACCTGCTCCGCTGCTCCCCGACCCGGACCATCCACATCCACGTCCTCGGCAACACCGTCACCGCCGACCCCGCGAACGTGGAGCATATCCTCCGCGCGCGCTTCCCCATCTACCCCAAGGGCAAGCCCTTCTCTGCGATCCTCGGCGACCTCCTCGGCCGCGGCATCTTCAACGTGGACGGCCCCGACTGGCGCTTCCAGCAGAAGCTCTCCCGCGCGGAGCTCTGCTCGCCCGCCGTCCGCCTCTTCGCCGCCAGAGTCGTCGCAGCCGAGACGCGCGCCCGCCTCCTCCCGCTCCTCGAGCGCGCCGTCGAGACCGGCGAAACCCTCGATCTCCAGGACGTCTTCCGCCGCTTCGCCTTCGATAATATGTGCGCGATCGCGTTCGGGCTCGATCCGGGTTGTCTCCGGCTGTCGCTGCCTGCCTCGACGTTGGCCTCCGCGTTCGATGCGGCGTCCAGGCTGTCCGCCTGGCGGGCGACCGCGACGATGCCGTTGGTCTGGAAGGCGAAGCGGTTGCTCCGGATCGGTTCCGAGAGGAAGCTTCGGGAAGCGATCGGAGTGGTGAACGTGCTGGCCAACGATCTCATCCGCGAGAGGAGGAAGCTGGGGTGCGGCATCGGCCAGGATCTGCTCTCGCGGTTCATGGGAGTCGTCGCTGACGACGACGAGTACTTGCGGGACATCGTGGTCAGCTTTCTCCTCGCCGGGCGGGACACCGTCGCCTCGGCGCTCACCACTTTCTTCTGGCTGCTGGCGCGCCACGTGGAGGTGGGCAGCGCGATGCGGGAGGAGATCGACCGCGTCCTCTCAGGCGGCGGCGGCGGCGGCGGCGAGGCTGTCGTCGTGACGGCGGAGAAGATGAGGGAGATGCAGTACGTGCACGCGGCGATCTTCGAAAGCATGAGGTTGTTCCCGCCGGTGCAGTTCGACTCCAAGTTCTGCACGGCCGACGACGTGCTGCCGGACGGGACGGCGGTGCGGCGGGGGACGCGGGTGACGTACCACGCCTACGCCATGGGGCGGATGGAGGAGCTGTGGGGGGAGGACTGCGCCGACTTCCGCCCGCAGCGCTGGCTGCGGGGCGAGGGAGGGGCCTTCGCGCCGGAGAGCGCCTACAAGTACCCCGTCTTCCAAGGCGGCTACCGCGTCTGCCTCGGCAAGGAGATGGCCATCATGGAGATGAAGACGGTGGCGGTCGCGGTGGTCCGCCGCTTCGATTTCGAGGTGGTGGGCGGCGAAGGGCGGAAGACCCCCAAGTTCGCTCCGGGGCTCACGGCGTCGCTCGCTGGCGGGCTGCCGGTCCGAGTTCACCGGCGCGGCGGGCGGGCGCATGCCATAGATAGCTAGTGCGCCCTGTGTATAGAATTTAGGCACGTGGTATAGTGTTCACTGATTGCAAAATGGGGTGGAAGAAGAAAATAATAGGGAGGGGATAAATAATTAAATAAATAAAATAAAATAAAATAAATAAATTAATAAGAGATGTTGTCATGATTCCTGCTATTTCAAAATTATGGTGTCTGCCACTGAATTGGTGGCTCAAGTAGTTACTTATCTTATTGGATTGAAAATAAAAATACTCCTTTTTTAAAATATATTTCATAGTTTTGAAATTAAAAAAAATGAAAAGTGAAAAATGAAAAATTAAATATTAAATAGGGAGGTGTTGTAAGCAATGTAGTTGTAGGAATAGACTATCGGCTATTCTATAAATACCATGATTGGAATATTTGCCAATGTCCTTTCCTTTGGCACATGTTCTAATCCATTGTTTAATCTCCTTTTGATTAATAATTATTACTTATTAGTGTTGTGGTGGCCGAGTACTCTATTCTCGGGTCCAACGAATAAGTTTGTCTCCCCGGTCAACACGTGATCCTGATTCCTAATGCTTCAATGAGACTTCATAAAAGAGAAGTTAAAGGAATTATCAAAGGGATAAAATTAGAGTAACTACTTTTATTATGATATTCTTTCTTCAACGATCATCGATCTAGTTTCGCCTTGGTTAGCGGTCACCTCTTTTTAAAATATTCATCTTTTCTTCAACCAAACATTTTCAGACTTCCCCGGATCTGAATCATACGAGTCAAGCACCACCAAATGACTCAAAACTCTTGCACACTGGATCACCGAGCACCATTCGATACCGAATTCTCACATATCGGAGATTTGAGCACCGAACGCTACATCCTCTTCCTCCTCCTCATGTATTATAGCCTCTTTGGATTTTCCAACTTCTCCAATCGTAGATTATTACGGACATATCAATTGGATTCTACGGTACTTCTTCCTTCAACTTCATTTATCTTCTTAACAAATACATTTACAGATTTACTTAAGGTGAAATCTGTCACCCAACAACTTCACATGATTAGTCTCATGATTATCTTTGAGACTCAAAGTAAATCGAGAAGTTGTAGTTGACAAAGACGAGGAGGGCATTACTTCGGTGTTACGGTCGTGAGGAGTCGACCGAGTTGGGGACTTAGGATTCAACATACCGGGTCCAATCTTCGTATCGGTCTTGAGCAGCCGAGTCAACGGGTCACCTGAGTCAGTCCTCAGGTCACGACTTCAACAGTAGAATCCTAGTGAGATAGACTCTTGGATCCGAGCTGAGCCGAATCCTCGAGGAGGCAAAATCCTAAGTCCGAGCCGAGCCGAATCCTCGGGGATGCAGAATCCTAAGTTCGAGCCGAGTCGAATCCTCATGATGATAGGCTCTTAGACTCGATCTGACTTCTCATGAAATCTCGACTCCTCCCAGTTCAGTTGCACCGACCCTCCGCAGACTCGCCTCAGACTCGGTTAAGACAATCTCCAACTATTGGTGTCCTGCGTCGTTAAATCTTACTTTTACCATCATATAGAATCCCATAATTACCCATCATTTCTTCTAACAGTCTCATATCTCCTAATTATGGTTACTGCTCTGACATCCACGTGCAAAATGACATTTCAATTGTATGTCAACGATAGGACTGTCATTCTGATCATTCTATTCTTTCTGACAAGATCATGATCAGTGATAAGACGTCTTCCTTAATTAAGATGGGATGTATCGTTTAATTATGATGGGATGTGACGTCCTCCTCGGGTATATAAAGACCACTCCTCTCCGTGATTAGGTACACATACACAAGCCATTTCAGGTCCTCTTCTTCTTCCTTTTCTTTTTCACTTGCTGAGTTAGGCATTGGAATGGTCGTGCCAGGGCACCTCTTAACCTTCCTTCTCGCGATTGCGATGTTTGCAGGCTGATTAAGCTCCGCGGTCCCTTCCTCCTCCGATTTCATCCCATCTTGGTGTTGAGAAGTTAATGACGTGTTCATAAACGGATCTCAATAGGAACATTCGATTTCGTCAAGATTCAACTCTTATCCGCTTTAATAAATCTATTCCATCGTGATCAAATATTTATACACTTTCAGTCGGAAGGAGATGGCCGGACGGACGAGTTTGTGGTAACGGAATCTTCCCTCATCGTTCTCACTCGAAATGTCAGTCAATTCATAGCACTGCATGAAGCAACAGCACGATGAATGAGACCAGTGACGCTCCTTGTCCGGAAAAGCTAAAAAAAAAAGACAATTGAGCTTTGATGATCATCCACTGGCATATTATTCTTCACTGGAGAGGAGTGATCTGTGTTCTTTTGTTTAGTGCTGTCACTTTTTCCATTTCAGTTCCTGTACAAGGTTTCGTTGGCTGTCACTCACTCACTCACTAGGATTCCTCAGCCACTTGCTGATAAATGGATGGCTAGCAAGCTCACGCCATCACTTAGATGGATAAAGACCTTTTAAATCAAACTAATCAGTCGACTGCTGCTGATGTTATCACTTTTATTGGGAATTGGAGGAAAGGAAGCAATTGTAAGTTAATGGGCCTGGATTGGATTGTGAGGTGCAACAACAGTTTGGAGATCACGAGATTGAGTTAAAAATCCAATCTAACTTGAGGCTCGACTTAGTTGCTGGTAAGAACTGCAGAGTCGAAAGGAAAAAAAAATTCTTCAGACTACCTTTCTCTCTCTCTCTCTCTCTCTCACACACGTTCTTTCTTTCTCCCATTGCAAATCCAAACGGCAACTCCTCCTCAACATCGTCGGCCCGGGCTAAAGCCCAAGTAAGATTCATCTATATTTTTTTTTTCTTTTATTTTTCCCTATGTTTTTTTTAAAAGGCTAAGAGCATCCACAATAATGCTCTAACATAATGTTATAACATCCTATTGATATTAAACAGAATTGTGGAGGAGTGTTATAATACTCTTTCTGTTGAACGTGTTAAAACAATTAAACGCGTTCAATTAAAAGTGGGGTGGACCAACCAGAACGTTGGCCCATCCCACATGTATTTTTTAATTACATTTATTAAAACGGTTAATTTTAATAAATTTTAATAAACATATATTTTATTTAATAAACATCTATTTTATTTAATAAATATATATATTAAAATAGTTAGTTTTAATAATTTTTAATAAATATTTATTTTTAAAATATATTTATTTAATATAATATAATTTTAGGATGATTGAATAGACAGTGAGACTCATAAATAATAAGTATTAATATTAAAAGGAATGTGGATGAAAGAGATATGTTGTTATAACGAGTATGTGGCAATGAATTCTATATTTTTTAATGAGATGAAATGTGTTATAATGGAAGTGGATTGTGGATGCTCTAATATGCTGAAGAAAACTATACAGTTTTCCACTAAATATCTCAATTATAACACTCAATTTATATTTATAACCAATATAAGCGGGTGTTATAACACCCTATACATTAACATTAACGAAGACAGTTCAATTTTTTGAATGCAGTTAATGAATAATTTTTATAAAAAAATTAAAAAAATAATAAATATGAGTGAGTGTTAATGTTGAAATGAATGTGAATGTGAATGTGTGTTGATATTCAAAAAAAAAAAAAAAACCTCAATCAATACAAGTGTGTATTAATAAAAAAGAGATATTAATATAATGGATGTGACATATGAATCCTATACTTTTTGAAAAAGTGGTATATATATCTATTAATATTTAAATTAATAAACCTTCAAATTTGTTATTATTGTTGTCTTGACTGACTCTAAATCTCTAATAAAAATGTTTGACTTTTAATAATAAATTTAAATCATAAAATAGTAATTGCTCTGGTTGTTACACTAAAAAAATCATTTTGAAAAAAATAAAAAATATTTTTATCCTATTTTTTCATCTTAAAATTACTCTTATTCTAATATTATTAGAATAATGTTAATCAACATAGATATAAATAATTTTGATCAAAATGATTAAGATTAGAGTAGTTTTGATTAAAATGATTACCACTATAACAATTTCAATAAAAAATGATTATATATTATAATAGTTTTAATCAAAATTGTTATAATATTATAATCAATTTTAACTAATTTTTTTTAGTGTTTTTATCAAATAAAAATAAAAAATATTTTAATATAATAATTCTACCGGATTTGAACAATTTTAGTTAAAACCTCAATCTCTTAAAACCTATAATAATATTATTTTTCAATTAAAAAAATAAAATGCCATTTTGACATTGTTTTTAAAATAAGATATTTTTTAAAATAATAAAAACCGAAAAAAAAGACTTTTATATATATTTTTTTCAATTTCTTTTGAACATCCAAAATTAGTAAACGATTCTAGGTATTTCACTAACTATTTTTAGAATTAATTAAATTTATTTAATACATGATGAATCTAGAATACATTTATTTATAATAATAATAATAACAAAGTATATTTCACGGGTAGGGGTGAGCAACAATTCGGTTAAATCGAATAAATATATATATTAAAAAATTCGGTTCGGTTATTTCGGAAATTCGGTTATTTTTTCTAAAAAATCGGTTAATTCGGTTCGGTTTCGGTTTTAAAATTTCTTATTCGGTTAAACCGAATAAACCGAATTATTCAAATTTTAAAAAATAATTTATAAATTTTAAATAACTAAATTTATAAATCCCTAATTAATTAATAAAATTTTTATAATATTTAAAAAATTTGGTTAATTCGGTTAATTCGGTTAAAAACCGAATTAACCGATAAAATATCGGTTCGGTTTATTCGGTTTTTATTGGAAAATTCGGTCGGTTCGGTTGGTTTGAAAAAAATCAATTTATTCGATTTTCGATTTATTCGGTTCGATTCGGTTCGGTTTTAACCGAATGCTCAGCCCTGTTGACGGGTACGTATTGTAATGATTTAATTATACATATATATATATATTTTAAAATTATCAAAATTTATTTATTAATTATCTTTTAATATAAAAAAGGGAAGGAAAGAGAGAGAGAGAGAGAGAAAAAAAGAGCTGCCATGTGTTCGTCTATAGAAGCCCCAGTCCGGGGAGCCCCCGCCCACCACCGTGAACCTCGTGTGATCGCACTGCCCCAATCGGAATCAAAAAAGCAATCTGCACCGAGATGCTCGCCGCAAGCTTAGACTTCCTTGCAGCCTGATGCCAACACGCCTCCTTCCCGTCCCTCCTCCAATGGCGAAGAGATAAGCAAGCATCTTCGCCTCCACCATCCGACCGGAAAGACAGCCTTTTGGGCTTCTGTCTCCCCATCGAAGCAGAATAGCCTAAAAGAAGGGCGCTGGAGTCAGAATCTCTCCCTCTCTCAACTTTCTTCGTCGCGCTCCCCACAACGTTGATCGGGTAGGCTATAGCTAAACCTCGCCCTATCTTAGTCCTTTTTTGGGAAAGGTTTTGAGGCCGAGTCGCGGAGACCGATTTAACTTCCAGGTTTCTGTTCCCGCTCTTGTCGTTGAGATGACGCCGACGGAGGAACTCAATAGTTTGATGAATTGGATGTTCTCGGAGGTAAGTTGAGTCTCTCCTAGTTTCTTCCGGTTGTTACTTTCCGAGGTTCAAATGTGAAAATAGAAAAATAAAAATTTCTCCTTTACGTGCCACTCCAAGCGTAGTTTTAACTTGCTGTTTCCTGTAATTTTTTTTTCCCTTCTGAGTTGGATGGAGTAGAAGGGCTCAGTTTTATGGAGCGGTCTGCTCTGTCCTTTGAGCTGGGAACACTGCTCCTAGATATTTCTTGATGTGATGTTATTCTCGACCAATATTTCAGTCGCCGTCATTTTTGGATCTCTGAACTGACTTGGAGTTGTTGACTTCTCTTTTTAATCGCATCGTTCCTTTTTCTTTTGGACTCTAGATTTTGAACATAAAGACTTAAAATTTGCGATGGAATGATAAGGAGGACCATCTAATTTGGTGGAATCATTTTCTTGCAGGGTTTGTTGGACCAGCAATTTCAACAACTCCAGATGCTTCAGGATGCCAGTAATCCTGATTTCGTTTCGGAGGTGATCACCTTGTTCTGCAAAGATTCAGAGATTATCTTGGCTGAGTTGACAAAATTACTGTATGTTGTAACCACTGAGATGTGCTCTCAAGGTTGTGTTTAGTATGCCTTTATGTTCACATGTTTGTCTGTGAACTTTATTCAGCAGGGATCAACCTGTTGTTGACTTTCAAAAGGTGGATGCTTATGTTCACCAACTTAAAGGAAGTAGCTCGAGGTTTTTCTTTTTATTTCCTTCTCTGCTTATTTTATTTCCTATTCTGGTTCTTGCACTTGCTTGTTAAAATAAGTGAGATCTTTCTTGTTCAGTTCCTTCTATGTAAACTAAGAATTAATAAGATAATACAATTCTTTTCTTTTCTTTTGTTTTCACTTCTATTTCAATTTACTTTTATTTCCTCCACTAGTAACCACAATGTACAACGTTAGAGATGATCATATTTCACCTAGTGATGAGGGAAGCAGTTTGATTCTTCTTTGTGAATAGGAAGGAATTGTCAGCATCTAAGATAGAAAATCCAAGCAAGGATATGAACTTAGAAAGGAAAATGCGGGGAAAATACCCGACATAAGTAGTGGAGAAAAGGATTAATTTAACATAAGATGTGGTGGTATTCATTACTTAAAGTGTATGATTTTCTTGAAGCCTCAAGTAGTCACGCCACTTGTTCTTTAATTTTTTCTGTATTTAAACGACATGCTATTAACTCAGAGGTACCAACTTGAAAAATTAATTTCCTAACAATTTAATCTAACACCATGGAAATGGGCACAAAATATTCCACATTTTACGTAGATGGCGCTCGAATTAATGTATATTTCCCACTTTATAAACCACTGATGCATCTATAACTGTCTAATCTCTAAACACCAAAGTCATAGTTAGTAACATTAATATTAAATCGATGCTACCCACATGATACAACACAAGCATGCTACATGATCTTTAATTGTTCTTTTATCAGGTAAGATTTTTGTGTATTTAGTTTTCATGTAAATGTAAGGAACTCAATAGTTTTTAGATTAGGCAAAGCCAAAACTTATAGGGTGAGGCAGTAACAGAAGGGTTTCCTTTTTAAACAGCAGACTATTAATTCATAATTAGTGTGTGTATTCTTTCAAATTCTAATCTTTCTCCATTGCCCTTTTAGGCTGTAAATGGGGAGGGTGGAGAGGGTTGGAGAAGAGTTCGGCCCATTTGAAGCTACAACCCTCTTTGGCTCCCTCTCCTTTGACAATGAAATAATGGTGCTTTGCTCGAAGTTCTTGAATAGCAACGCTGGCACCATGACCACTTCTCTCTCACATTCTCCGTCTGGATGGTGCCTCTCCTCTGAGAGAAGCAACATCTGTGTCTATGCCCACTGTCACCCTAAGTCTTGTGCCTTGCCGGCCTGCATAATTGGCACAGGTCACCAACTAGTATATAAATCACTTCTCTTTCCCATGTACTCTGTCTGGTGCCTGCACAGAGTCTGTCTTTCCTCTGAGAGGTAATGAATGTGTCTATGTTGGCATCCAATGTTGCACCAAGTCCCATGCCCTGCTTGCCTGCGCCATCTATGCAGTTCACCGGCTAGTATATATGCATGTTGGTTTAAGTGGATGAGAGCAGCCGATATGCTCTTCCTTGACATGTGTAAGCATGCAAAATTTTCTCATGTTTTCCAAGTGGCAATGTGTCACTAATTACAATTAACTGGGCCTAATAACCATCACTGAATAATTTTTTGTTATGGTTTTCACAAGTGGCAATCAGTGATTCGTCAACCTGTTTATTAATGACATGCTGGCACAATGTTGACCCATATCATGCTTTAGTAGACATGTGGCTGTAATGTAATAATTTGTATGTTTGAATTAATTTCACGAACTAAATCCGACAGAAGTCGTAGGTGATAC
Source organism: Curcuma longa (assembly GCF_044706935.1). Taxonomy (NCBI): domain Eukaryota; kingdom Viridiplantae; phylum Streptophyta; class Magnoliopsida; order Zingiberales; family Zingiberaceae; genus Curcuma; species Curcuma longa. The sequence goes on along the minus strand of NC_133881.1, from coordinate 918,151 downwards.
CCTTTTTTTGGTGAGTTGGTATGTATACTCATCTTAGTGGGACATTGTGTAACTACCTCTCACAATCCTGTTTTGTTTAGTGATAAATCCACACTTTTTGTCCTTCTCATTGATGAAATGACAAAAATGAATTAGCAGTAAAAAACCAACAAAATGCCAAAATTGAGTGATACGAATAACATTGAAATATGCAGCTCATTTTGGCAGGAGCTTGTCCACTAAGCGACTATTTGCATTAAGCTTAACTTGCTTCATGAATCATTTCATGTTTGCCTGTTGTATCGGTAAACAATTTCCTTTTTACGAGCTTGTTTTGTATTTACCCCACAAAAAGAAATACCAAAAGGTTTTCTGGTAAATATCTTACAAGATAAAGTGGAGTGGAGTCTAGTGCTAGGTTTTTTTTTTCACTGATTGTGGTAAAGTCCACTAACACTAACACATTTTGTAGTTTTTAACTTTTTATCTAATACAACTATTCAGCATGTGATTGATGTAGAATGGGAGGAATGAACTTTGACATTTTAGGAGTTATAGAGATTTTTAGTCGGCTAGTCACTGTATTACATAGTCTCATCAGTAAATTTTAGCAGTCCTTTTGTTGTCATAAATGTGGACTTCAATGGTTGAATTTGGAATTCTTGGAAGTTGGGAAATAATGAAAGGATTGAATTCAATGTTAGCATCCAAATATGGCAAAATAAAATAAACCTAGTCTGACTTGCGATGCTGTGGCCATTCAAAGGATTTGATCATTCAAAATAAAATGTCTATATTTGTAACCTAAAAGTTCAAATTCAAGAACATGATTTTAAATTTCAATTTTTGGAAAAAGTTTAAGATAGTTTCTTCTTCAAGATGATTGTCTCAAAAATATTTTTTTTTCTTGATGTGTCATTCCACATTATTGTGAAAAATCTCAATATTGCAATTATGTTATGTATAACGTTGATACTAATGTATACTACTCCATTCTCATTGCTAAGTTTCAGTAAATTGGTAATTTTTCTCATACATTACATCTATGATAAGGATGAACTGTCTCAATTGCAGTTACCAAATCTTCTTTGTTCAAACCATATGGATAGGTGTATGCATATGTGCCTCTCTTTTGTTCTCTTGTGTATGCATGTTCTTCTTTCATAGATAACATCGCATAAAGGAAGGGTAAGATCCTAGCCAACTCAAATAATTGTGACAGATTCGAGTTGATGGTTTAACCATCTCTGCCTTCCTAATTACCTGTTAGGAATTACTAAAGATATTTAATCCTTGATCTAGTAGCTCATTCTTTTTTAGTTCTAATCATTGTTAACACGTAGAAAAAACTACTGACATCTATTCGATTCCCTACATGCATTTTTAGACTCTAACTTTTCCCCTTGGTTATTGTATTTCTTTCGCAGCGTCGGTGCAAATAATGTAAAATTGGCCTGCATCCACTTCCGTCAGTTCTACGAGGAGAATAATAAAGAAGGGTTTGTATTGTTGCTTAGCATATCAAATTGTGTAAATGTATAACAATTTACAAGTTATCTTCGGCTAACTGGAGCTCTTTTAATAAAATTGGTGGTTACTCTGCTTCAACAGGATTAGCATTTCAATATCCTTTACTTGACTACATGTATCGTGACTAAATTTCTTTGTACCAGGTGTTTCAGTTCCTTGAACGCGATGGAGCGTGAGTATTTTCGTTTGAAGGACAAACTTGGGACCATGTTGCAGGTATCTTTTTCTTGTTGCAACTGTGGACAACATAAGGGTTTATACTTATGCTTCACATTTATATCTAGATTTACATGATTGGACAACCACATAGCTACTGTCGAACAACATATCATGCCGAATACGACACAAAAGATCATTATTTTCAAAGAATTCCTTATTACTTGTTCCTACTTAAAGCTAAAACTGAGTAGATTTGTTAGTTCAGCAGTAGTTGTGCATCCTTAACTTGATATTGTTGATGGTATTTGTAAGGTTTTGCAGTTAACATCGCGTTACTAACCGCCGATTCATACCGTCATTAAGATAGAACTAATTTGCCTATTTCCGTGCAGCTCGAGCAGAGAATCCAAGCCTACGAGAGCAGCAAACATAATTAGAGGATGAAGGGAATATGTTCTATCACTCTAGTTTAGCTTCCATAATCAACTTATTGTTTATCTGTTTTAACTCTACTTCTGATCTTCATACATTGTGTTTGAACATGTATTCGAGTGAATTTGAAACATAATTTTGGTTTTGGTTGTGCATGGTTCCGCCCAGGGGTGCAAAAGAATTGAGCCAAAAGCCTTTTGAGTTGATTCGTAAAATATTGATTTGCATTTGAAATTTTCAAATTTGAGTTGGATTTAAATATGTTTGATAACTTTTTAAATCAAACTCTAATTTATAATATTTTATTTGATTATTCATAAGTTGAATTTTATTTATTTTTATATGCTTTTAATTTAAATATATTTAAATTAAAGTTTGAATAATTTAAATTTAAATATTTTGAATTTTAATTTGCATAACTTAAGATCCAAATTGAATTTATATATATAATTGTATTTTGTGCGATTTATCCTGCATGATCCGTGCGCGACACATTTGATTCACCGTCATTGTCGCTGTCCTTGTCGCGTCGTCCGACCACCGTCGGTTGTCGTCTCGGGCACGATCGATGCGTCGCTCGTTGGTGTTCTGTCCGACGGTAGATTTCGATCGGATAGTGGTCGGAATTCGACGAATTTGGACGGAAACGTGGTCAGTAGTGTCGAACGTCGAATTTTGGTCAAATCGTGATCGAATTTCGATCAAATCACGGTCGAAGATCGATCGAGGAAGGATCAGCATCGCCACTGCCGGCCGTGTTTCCGATCAAATTCATCAGATTCCGACCATATCATGGTCAAAATCTGCCGTCGGACGGAACGTCGACGAGCGACGTGTCGATCGCATCTGAGGCGGCGGACGGCGGTGGCCAAATGGGGCAATGGCAGTGGCGATGGATCGGAAGTATCACGCATAGATCCGTAGGATAAGTCGCGCAGGATATCAAATTTCTATATATATATATATATATATATATATATATATAAATTAAAAAAAGAATCAAAATTTCAGACCGGCATAGTTGAATTTTTTTAATAAAAAAAATCAACTATCAAAATTGAACGACAAACGGCTTCCTCTCCACGTCTTATTGGAGTAGTTCTCTATTTGATGCCAAGCACTACTTGACACCATCGAGAGTTCATTATTTAAAAATAGCAAGATTAGCTGTTCGGTAAATCGCAGCAGCGTATAAGAAATGAACCCACTGGGGCTTCCGGACGATAACAGTGGGGACGATAATAGTCGTTTGCGCGAGAGTTTCCTGTTTGGTGTCCTGGATGGAACATGGGAAATAGGTCTTTGTCGAAGCATTCCGCGACGCGTCCTTCCGGCGAGAGTGGGCCGCCGTCGGCGATGAGGGACCGCTCCCGCCTCCCGCGCCGTCGTCATATCCGCAAGACCTTGAACAACCTCAAGGTCACCGTCTTATGCGGAGTGATCACCGTCCTCGTCCTCGGCGGCACTGTCGACTTTGGCAGTCTGGTCGCCATCGGCGGAGGTGTCTCTCGCGCCGGTGGAGACGTCGATGAGGAGCATAAGGTCGTCGAGGACATTGATCGAGTCCTCCGTGAGATACGCTCCAACCACGAACCCGAAGATGAGGACGACTCCAATGTCGGAGTTGACTCCTCCTTCGCCCCCCTCAACTACACCTCCGCCGCCGATGCCGTGGCGGCCTTCTCCGCCTTCGCGTCCAAGTTCACTCTAGGACCCAAGATCTCGGGCTGGGACGGCCAGCGGCGGAGGTGGCTGGACCAGAACCCGGGGTTCCCGAGCTGGCTCCCTGACGGAAAGCCGCGGATCCTCCTCGTCACTGGATCGACGCCCAATCCATGCGAAAACCCCATGGGCGACCACTACCTTCTGAAAGGGACCAAGAACAAGATCGACTATTGCCGCCTCCACGGGATCGAGATCGTCTACAACACGGCGCACTTCGACCACGAGCTCGCCGGGGATTGGGCAAAGCTCCCATTGATTCGGCGGTTGATGCTGTCCCACCCGGAGGTGGAGTGGTTCTGGTGGATGGACAGCGACGCCCTCTTCACCGACATGTCCCTCGAAATCCCTCTCCGCCGCTACGCCGCCCATAATCTCGTCGTCCCCGGCCAGCCCCACCTAATTTTCGAGAAGCATTCCTGGATCGGCCTAAGCACCGGCAGCTTCTTGCTGCGCAATTGCCAGTGGAGTCTGGAACTGCTGGATGCGTGGGCGCCCATGGGGCCAAAAGGCCGCATTCGCGACGAGGCCGGCAAGATGCTGACGGCGATTCTGAAGGACCGGCCAGCGTTCGAGGCCGACGACCAGTCGGCGCTCATATACCTGTTGCTACGGCAACAGGAAAGATGGGGCGACAAGGTGTACATCGAGAACTCCTATCATTTGCATGGGCACTGGGTCGGTCTGGCGGACAGGCACGAAGAGACGATGGCCGGCTTGGGGGATGGAAGATGGCCGTTCGTGACGCACTTTGTGGGCTGCAAGCCTTGCGGAAGCCAGGGAGACTCCCCGGGGGAGAGGTGCTTCAGCAGCATGGAGAAAGCTTTCAATTTTGCAGATAACCAGGTGCTGCGGATGTATGGGTTTTCGCACGAGAACCTGACCAGCGCCATGATTAGGAGGACGGAGGAGCAAACCTCGACGCCATTGGAATTTCTGGAGCAGCTTAATCTCGAAGCCAAAACAGGAAGCAGAGGCTGAGGGAGCGGCGGATTGCTGTGGCAGAAAACCAGGTGTGCTGCTCTTTTTGTCCCTTTCCATTCGATCGTGTTTAAACTGTTCTAGTGCAAGTTTGTGCTTTATAGAGTTGTAACCTTTACCATGATTAATCTCGCATTGTATTTTTCCGATTGATTCTCAAATGGCGGAGTTCAATGACGAACAATAACCCAAAATCTACCGTCTCAAAACAAACTGTGATTAAAAAACAAAAATTAATTCAGACAGAAACAAAAACACTTCAGAAATTTCAGACAAGCAAGTCTAAAGATGCATGCAAACCAGAAAACACAAGGGAGGTCGACATATGTAACATCGAATGGAAACAGGGCAAGTTACGAAATCATGAAACAGATAGCCAAAGATCTAGCAAACTAATGCGACTGAGGGACACTTCTCAAGGGCTAATGCTGCTGATTTCCGATATAGATCCGTTCGAATTGTGCAGAACACTGGTCGGCGAGTGAGTCGAGGCTGACGAACGGAGTGCCTCCGCTAGGGGACCGCCCATCGATGCCTGTCCGTAGCTGACCCATCCGGACCCCTTGTTTCTAGGTTGGCCATTCTTGTCATCTTGTCCTCCTGGCTTCTCAGGATTTCCAGTGGAAAGTTTCAGAGAGAAATCTGATGATTGATTCCCAGGAGCTGAAATAGAGAGGTGGGTGTAGTTGATGCTGTCGGTGTTCTCTCGTTGGGATTTTGGCCACTCGTCCAAGAAACTCTGGAGCACATAGCCTTCAGCTTTGTCGTCTCGAAGATCCTTGAGGTAGAAGTTCAGGCAATCGCTTTGAAGATTCTTTTCGACAGTTTTCATGTTTGATTGTCTGCAAGAAATGTCGCAGAAAAGTATTAGCGTCGTCGTGTCCTGATATTGCAAATGAGATGTGTCGAGCAAGTATACGAGTAACTAGATATCAATGGCGAAAGACTCAAAATCCATTAGTGTCTTGGAAGTCCTTTCAATCTACTAGATGAAACTAAAGAAGTGGAATGTTACGCACTGCGAATTTCTAGCTGAAGTTTCGAATGTTACCTCTGATCCAGAGATTGAGTATTTAGCGAAGGCGAGCAAAGGCCACTTTTCGAGCTACTCTTGGAAGATGGTGTGGGGGCTTCCACATGCTTTCTTGAACGGTTTCGGCCACGGTGAACATGACGCTCGCAATACTTTTGGCCTGCGACAACTTCTCTCGAGCATCTCCACTTCTTCCCATCTGTCCGCCTGCATCTTCCTGGCTCAGGATCCATGGCGCATTTCCCCCAGAAGCCCGTTTGCAACACTGAAACTGATATGTCAAGGTTAAGCCGCCAAGAAAGTGCAGAAGTAGAATACGAGAAAGACAGAGCAGTTACAGGATGGCTGGAGATGGTGATAGAACTCAGGGTAGTGAAAGTAGGGAGATGCACCGAGAAGGCTCCTTTTGATGGGCAGAATAAGCTCCATAGGAACAGAAGCCCCAGCTAACATGTACTTGTAGATCAAAGCTTGCAACTCGAGCTCCTGCCACTGCGCCAGAGTGAAATAACCTACGTCTGCATTCTCACAAACCACAGAAAACAAACGCAAAAGAGCAGTTGGAGTCAGATGAACCAGCTGCCAAGTATTCGAACAGAGATAAGAGGAGAGGAGCATTTACTTTGGAGCGGGAAGAGGGGAGTACCCTTACTGAGGCTGCTGTTGGGCTCAGACGCAAGCAGAGCGAGAGCAGCGGCATGTGACTGCTGCTGATCCAACTGCTGGAGCTTCGTGTGCCCTGCAGAAGGCTGATGCTCTGACTGCTGCCGGTTTCCCCATAGATGGGCATCCATGGAGACGCACAAAGAGTGAGGAGGAAGCAAATGGCTCCGCTGCTTTCCCTCTATATTCTTTGAAGGTTGGCCTTTTATATGGCTCCTCCTTTCTGGGATGCTATGATGAAAGAAGTGGGTTTAGGAAGGTTTTTCCTTGAGCTTGTTCGCTGGAAGCATGAAGAAGAGGTCGATCTGTCTCCTTCAGAAGAGGTCTGTGATAGATCTGCTTCCTCTTTCTCGGAAAGCAAACTTCTTCAATACCTGGGTCTGCAAAGAACCGTCTCACATGGAGTTAAGATGGGGAGGAGCAGGCAGACAGATATACATGGAATGAGATGGGGAAGATGGAAAGGATAGAAGGATGTGAAGGTAGATACTTCTACCTGACACTCGTAGCTGCTTTGGTGGGGAGTGATAACTGATAATTATGATAACGAGAGGAGAGGAGAGGGTAACAAAGGACAAAGAAGATAGATGCCAACCTTTATTACAAAGGCAAGCGCCTAGGGAGTCGCAGAAGCTTCACAAGAGCGAGGAGCACTGGTGCAGGCCGCGAGGTGCAGCAGCTGCCTGCAACCATTAGCAGAACCTGGCTTTAAACAAATCTTAGAACTTAGAACAGACTATAAATGTTCCATAATGAATCCAAGGCCGCCAAATCTCAGAAAAAAAATCTAAGGATTTTCTTCTTTTTCTTAAATGTACACGGAGAACAGTGCCCGCTATTCTTTATTCCTTGGTATAAACATGTGCCTGCGTTCTTCGAGGATGGAATCTCGGGGTTGGAGACAGCGGCAGAGCCGGCGACGGAGACCGAGAACTTAGCCGAAAACGGCCGGCTTCTCTCGAAAGCATCAACGGAACTGCTATTAATTATTAATCTGGCCGCACAGCTCACAAGTCCAATTCCGCCTTTCGACTTTTTTCCACTGTTGGCGTTCTTCCCACTCTGCTTTCACCTTTTACCAGCTCAGGTGAGGAATTTAGCCAAACAGTTGCTCTGCTGCATGATGAGGGAAATGTGCATGCGCATGGCAGTCTATTTATCCATGCATGTCTTCAAAGTTCAAACTAAGTCCTGCCACAAGATCATGGCAAACAAACATTAACGAAAACGTGAGCTTGCTATGCAAATCATCGAACAAGTAACAGTCAAAAGCAAGTAAGAATGAGCATCAATCATTTCTGCTCTAGCAATTCAATCTCTGAAACTGCTACCGTTTTGTCAACGAAATATCATGTGTGATGATCAGTGCTCAGTAACTTCCACCGTAGCTTCAAAATAATAATAAATTAGCAGGCAAGAATATGAGTATTTGAACGGGGAGAACTATTAATTCTGCCTGCAATTATTAGAGAGAGACGGACGAGGGCGGGCTGAGGAACACGTGACCGGTCAGGCAAGATTGTTCATATCCAACAGTTGACGCTGTCGGCTCACAGGCACTCATTTTTATTAAATCAATTAAATTTTTATTAAAAATGTTTAATATTTTTTAAATCAATTAATGTAATTATCGATTGTATCACACAACAAAGACCTTTGGAGCAGGGATGGGACCCTAGCACGCTCCTTCCTCGGCCGACGCGTCAATAGGAGAGGAGCTCTCTCGTGGATCCTGTCGTGCGGGAGGAGACCTCTCTTTAGCCGTTGTGTTGTCTGTTCACAGCTGATCACTGATTTTGACACTTCACTTGCCCGCTTCCCTTCTCCTTATCACCTCTACTGTTCTCTTTTACTGGCTTGCACTCTACTTCTGCTGCTGCTGCTTTGTGGAGGGGCAGGGTCCCGTGGGAGGGAACTGGCACCAGCTTGCTTCAAGGAGTGGGACCCTTCTGGACGACACAGCAATTTGCCTATTGAATTTTGATATTTTTAAAGTTTATTTTAATATTAATTTTTTAAAATACAACGGAGTATATTATATTGCAAGTAACTTTACTTCTGTAAAAGTTGAAATCTACCATCCAGCGATTCCACACTCAGGGACGGAGCCAGAGGGAGGCAAGTAGGGGCCACTGCTCCCCAACTTTTTGATTTTCATTAAGTTTGTTTTTATAAAAAAAATTTGTCACACTGTCGATTTCACGATCATCTGTGAGGAGACTAATCGAGAAGCTATAGTTAGTCACGACGGAGAAGGATATTGCTCAGTTTCATTGAGATTCGATCCCTTGCTCTCTTCTGTAAATCTACTTGGTCATAACCAACTCAACTATGCCCCAGGAGCTTGCAAGTAACTTCTCAAACCTACGGAACACTTAATCAAAGATTAGAATAGAATTTAGATGGATTTTGACACGGTTATACTAACATTCAAATTAGACGAATAGAATTAAAGATAGATTTTGACACGATTACACTGACATTCAAATTAAACTCACAGTGATAGAGAATAAAGATGAAAAAAATGAGCATATATATGTCTGTGGTAGTCAATTTTCTTTTATACTATTTTTATTTTACGAGAGAAATGATAATCACGTTCATCATGTTCTAATTGAGCGGATGTCACGTTTGACTAGAGGAGCACCACATTGTCCTACGTTAACGTTCTTAGCATTTTGTTGATCACACCCTCTCATATTCTCTTTTTTTTTTTGTTGTATTCGAGCATATTTGATCTAAGATCTTGGAGTCAAACACAGAATTGAGAGTTAGGTGCTGCATGATAAAGATCCCAGAGTTAAGAGTTGGACGGCGAGTGATAGAGATCTCGAGGAGTCAGGAGTTGGATGTTGGATGATATAGATTTTAGGATGTATTTGATTCAAATTATCATATATAGTTTTAGTTATATGATTATTAAGTAATCACATAATCAAAATTATAAAGTATAAAATATAACCTAATGTTATTTGATTTAACTTATTTATTTAGAGGGAATAAAATATAATTAATTTAATATTTATTATATTACTCCTAATTTAATTTATTTTTAAAATAAATTAATGATGATAATAAATTTTTAATATATAAAAATAATTATAGTCTAGCCATCTCCCAAATATGGTATAATTTGACCCATAAATATGGTATGATTGATTCGTAAACATGGTATGATTTGAATCAATCAAATCGGAGAATTTTGGAATGATTTCGAAAGTTACCAAATCGAACCCGCGGCCTTTAATCGATCAAACAATCGATTAAACTCCGTAACTTTTTCTCATTAACACTGGTAATCGATCAACTGATCGATTACCAGTCAATCTCATACGAGGCCTGATAATCGATCAGCTGATCGATTACCAAGGTGTGTAATCGATCAGCTGATCGATTACACAGCCTTGTATGGGTTCGAATGCCTGGTTTCTTCACGAATTCTTCCAAGGTAGACTTGAGGATTTCTAGAGGCTACAACAGGGACCTAGAGGAGGAATTGGTTTTGGTCTCCTGATAGATTTAAGCTTCCCATGCTCTTCACCGAACACACAGCTTAAGTCTATCAATAATAACTCATTCCACTAGAGAGTTATTATTGCACTACCACACCAATCTCAAATATAATTTTTTAAAAATTTAAAATAAATTTATATAGTTTTAATAAAATAATTTATTAAATTAATTATTTTAATAAAATAATCTATTAAATTAATAAATATAATTTATTATTTTTATATTTAAAATTTAAAATAAATTTATATATATTTTAATAAAATAATTCATTGAATTAATAAATATAATTTATTAATTTTAGTTTAATAAAATAATTTAGTAAATTAATAAATATAATTCATTAATTTTATTTTTCAAATTTAAAATAAATAAATAAATATTAATAAAATCATTCATTAAAACACTTAGTTTAATAAAATAATTTATTAAATCAATAAATATAATTTATTAATTTTATTTTAATAAAATTTAAAATAAATTATCTCTTTTAAATTTATAAGTATTTAAATTAAAATTTATTAAAATAATTAATTGGATTTCAATTATATTTTAATATATACTTCAATTAATGCAGTTTTAAAATTGAAAGATAATTATGAAAAAATTTTATTAATTTTTAAAATTATAAAAATACTGTTAAGATAATCACATACATTCTTGAATTATAATTTATTAATATTATAATATTTTAGAATATTATAATATGAATCAAAGAAAATTATCTTAAATAGATAATTAAAGTTATCAATAATAACCGTCGGATGATCCATCAGAGGCGTGAGTCCGTCGCCGCATGGCAGAGATTACGGAGTCGAGAGAACGTCGAGGCGCCGAGTCTAAGTCGAGCCCGCCTTTAATTTGTTTATTTGGGATGATCTCAGATTCATTTGTGACTTTTGTTCAGGTGTCTTAATATGTTAATCTTGATTTTGACTTCCACCTCCGCAGCTCTCTGACCACGATGACCTTTCACTGTCCTCCCATATCAGTAATGATATTTGCTGAGACTAGGCTTCGATCGCCTCTCTCAGATCGATTCCCTCGACGCCGGCGACCAACCTAATTCATTCGATGCTTCATCTCCTTCTTCAATTTGGTCTCGATTTCGCCGATCCCTAATTTGTTCTACGTTTATTTTACTTCTTTCGGCAATGGAAATGGCTGGGAGGCGATCCAGCTACTCCCTCCTCAGCCAGAACCCTGACGACCCTCCGCCGCCCGTGTTCGATACTCCTCCCTCCGAACAGGCCCGCCCCCGCTTTGACTGGCCGAGCAATTCGTCGGCCGTGACGGCGCCGCCACCGCTGCAGCGGCAGTCCAGCGGGAGCAGCTACGGGGAGAGCTCCCTCCCGGGGGACTACTATCTCCCCGCTGCGATCTCTTCGTCGAACGTCGACGCCGAAGGCTTCAGTCGGTTGGCGGGCGGAGAGGGGCGGGGGCAGGCGCAGGACGGCGCTGCCGCTGGTCTGTCCTCGTCGTTGGCCAAGAGTTGGGCGCAGCAGGCGGAGGAGACGTACCAGCTCCAGCTAGCTCTGGCGCTCCGGCTCTGCTCCGAGGCGGCGTCCGCGGAGGACCCTAATTTCTTGGACGCCGCGGATCAGATGGTGCTGCCGGAACGTGCTGCCCCTGCGTCCTTGTCCCATCGGTTCTGGGTTCGGAGATACTTTCATCCTCTCTGCTATCTGTTTAATTTTTAATTTTTGCTGCTATTAGTTTTATTTTGCTAATGTCAAATTATGGTCTGCTCGAGGCTACAACATCTTTTCTATTCTAAGACAAGTTGTTGCAAAGCAAAAGAAAGTTGTAGGCATAAATCTACGCTAAAATTATTATTATTATTTTCACAGGAATAGAGGTAAAAGAACCATCATCTTATCTTTACGTGAACAAGAAAAATATTAAATTCAAATTCTCATAAACCTGTCATATGGTTACGCACATGAACTTATAATCCAAGGGGGAACTGAAGGACTACTAGAAGTGAATGCGTGACATAAAAGTGAAAGATTGAATAGTTCAAGTCATAAGAGTAACTGCTATAATGAAGCAGGAATTCTCCATTATTAGAGAAGCCATTGCTTCTCATTTGAGGATGTTCAGGAGGATGAGTTTGAATTAGTTACTAAATCATCAATCCTATTAGTTTCTAGAACAAATGGGTCCCATTGAACTTGTTTTTCTTTCCTCCTTCCAAAGCCAATTGCTTTTTTTTTCAGCTTTAGTAGCCAAGTTATTTTGGTTTAAAATAGTCCTTGAGATGTCATAGATTGGTGAAAGTTGCACCCTCTTTTGGCATTGTCTTTTCTCTTGCCCTTGGACTTTTAGTGAGAAGATTAACCATTGCATTTTACAAGCATCAAATTTTTAGTTCATGCTAATTAAATCTTTGTTTTTTCACATAAAATCTTAGTAAGAAATATATCATATGTGGAGGTTGTCACTCTAAGAAATATATCATTTATGAAAGTTGTCACTCTAATTAATCTAAGATCTTGGTTGTCCACCTGCTAATGTATTTCAGATTTGCTTTTATTCCTTTTGTAAAGGTATGTTCTCACATTTTTTAATCTTTCAACCTTTCTTCCTCTTATTTATTATACTTTGGCATTATGTTTGGTTGGCCAACATTAATTCATTGTATGCTGATATTTGGTTAAAAAATAAACAATACTCCTTTGCTCCAACAGGTAAATGGATGTTTATCTTACCATGATAAGATTCCGGATGGGTTTTACCTAATTCAGGGAATGGATCCATTTGTGTGGACCCTATGTACTGGCGTAGAAGAAGAGAACCGAATTCCATCAATTGAGTCATTGAGGACTATTCATCCGAGTGAGTCATCTGTTGAAGTAATTCTTATAGATAGGCAGCGTGATCCAGACCTAAGGCATTTGGAAACAATTGTAAATGGCCTTTCATGTAGCCGTGCTACAGCTAAAGATATGGTGGATCAGCTAGCAAAGCTTGTCTGCACACAAATGGGGTAAGACTAAATCTATATGGTTCAGGCCGTGGTTTTATTTCTTCAGTACTAATATCAATTTGCATCACAAGGGGTATAGCTTTTAATGGAGAAGATGCTCTTCAGCGTTTCTGGAAGGACTGCAGTGAGGCAATCAAGGCTAGTTCATGCACTGTTGTGCTTCCGATAGGAAAGCTATCGTTTGGTCTTTGCAGGCATCGAGCATTGCTTTTTAAGGTATTTTAGTGTGCAAGTTTGTTCTAATATTGCTTGATGAACCATTTCAACTGAAGATTCTAATACTTGTTGCTAATGTAAGCTAAATTTTCCATGCAAGTTTAGAAGTTTGTTATATTAATGAGCGCTATTTATTTTATTAGCTTTCTCATGCTTTAGTTTGTTCCATGCTCTGCATCAGTATCGATTAAGTAGTTGTATGAGATTTCCTTCATGCTCTTGATCCTAAGCTCTTTAGTGCAGTACATAATTTATGGTTTTAATTATTCCGAGGTTTTAAGTTTTAAAAGTTGTCAAAATGTCATTGCGTTTTTTACTGAGATAAAATTCAGTCCAGTCATAGGTGAATTATTCCTCATATTTCATTTTTATAAAAACCATTCTCGATCCCTCGTGTAAGGATATTCTATGGTTTAATAAAATTTCCCTTTTCTATGTGTGAAATTTCTTCAATTTGTGACATTGTTCCTGGTGCTACAGGACTCTTAGGAGTCACGATAATGTAATTTAGATTTTGTTACTGTTTCCACAGATGTTGGCAGACACAATTAATTTGCCATGTCGGGTTGCCAAGGGCTGCAAATATTGCAAAACAGATGATGCATCTTCTTGTTTGGTGCGCTTTGGTCTTGAAAGGTGAAGCTTGTAATCCAAATTTGAATGCTAATCATGCACTAATGCTTTAGAGTGCCTTGCATGGATATGGGTTAGAGAACTATGATTCTCTAATGAACTTCTGAATACTGAAGAGTCAACAATGATTAATATGGCTGATATTGTGGGAAAAAGCAAAGCAAGTATTTTGTTTTAAGATTTCTTGCTATGGGCTTGAACTTGTGTGGTAATAGTTTACCAGGCAGTACATGGATACTGCATGGAACAACTAAAATAAAATTGTAATATTGGGCAGTATTTTTGATACTAGGAAAGGATTAGTAAGACCCACTTGTCTCCAACTACTTGAGTTTGAGAACTCAAAATGATGCATCTGTTACAACATTGAGTTTTGAATGATTGAAGTTCAGTCGTATTAATTCTAATGCTGAATAATTCTTGTAGCTTTTCTACTATTGTTTCGTGAACAAGGGATAAATAAAGGTTAAAAATACCATGTTTCATTGTATCTTGTATATTCTACCTGAACTTTACTCTCTAGATTTAATTAGAAGGTCACACATCTGTCAAAATCTAATCAATATATTTTGAATCAAAGTTTGATATTATTGTTCTAATCGAGTTCATATAATTTATCAGAACATTTGAAGTTAATTGAGCAACTGTTGTGGTGGGTTTTAAAGAAGAAAGGAATATCTAGTAATTATGTGTCATAAAAGAATGATAATTTTGTTGTTAATATTAAAGCTACTAGGATTGTGATAAATGATTTTTCTACTGCTGTAGCTTTATATCAAGGGACACACACCTAACTCGCTATCTTTATGCATTAGTACTAGATGAACTAATCAAATATTTATGATAAAGCTTCTTGGGGTACATTCTTTGTACACCGTGTGGTGTCGACTGATGAAGGTGTAATTAGATTAAATTCAAAATTTGAATTGTGTTACAAAAAAACACCTTAGAAATTGAAGGTTTTAAGATAGGTAAAAGAAATAAATATATGAAATGTTGTTTCAGTAATAAGAAAAGAATTGGTTGATATTTAAGATGGATGGTCATGAAATCTGGCAAGTGAGTTTTAGGTCTCTTAGATATGTTATTCAGCAAGGAGATAATAATAAAGGCATATTTAATGGGACAAAAAATTAGTGGTCGAAATGGTGATGAGCTTGTGAACCTTATGTGACCATTCATAATCCCCTCAGTCTTAAGAAAATTTTTGAATATGACCCACTATACTTTATGGATTAGTAGTATGTTGATGCTTTAGGAAATTGCATGTATAAAAGAGAAAGTTAATATATCAGACATGAAATGCTGTGAAGTTACTAGAAAGGATAAAATAAAAAAAAAACTCATAAGAGCAATTAGTTATAATTTCAATAGATGATAAAGGAGATAAATTATGTTGAGTTGATATCAACATGTTTAAAGATTGACCTGTAGATTCGCTAGTTAGATAGTTGAATCTATTAGAGTTGAAAGTGTTAGGGGTAAAGAGAGCCTAAAGAAAGCATTAGTCAAATGTAGTAGAAAATAATTTAATTAATTTGAAAATTACTAGTGATATTGCCCAAGTGGTGAGGTGTTCTAACTAACCTTAGCCTATGAACTTACTTGAGCTCTTGTACCCAATAAGCTTGTGTTCAAGTCTCATAACAAGAGAAGCAACAAGATTATAATTATGTCATAAATCTGGGATCAGTCGACTGCCCTAGAGAGCAACAATCGAACATCAATCGGTTTCCATCAATCTCAGCAGTTTGGGTGACGAGGTGTTCCAATTAACCTTGACCTATGAAGCAGACTCGAACTGCTACACCCACAAGAGATAATTCTTTCTATACAACGTCATCATGGATCCAAAAGGCTCAAAATACTAGTTTTAGAAGGTATTGAGGAGGTAGTTGATGAATTTCACATTTTTTAGGGAAAACAAAGATGACTTTGCTGGTTACTATAGCTGCTACAACAATCACCCGTCAAGGCACAAGCTTCATGAATGGTCCTTGGCAGATGGTGGGTGCTCAAACAAGTCCTCATGGGTCAGTTGATAGAGATTGCAGAAGATGCCAAGAATGAGAAACCGACTGGTAAATGGTAATATAGGTTGGCAGTGCTGGGGCTGCTCATTATCTACTTGGGCTTCAACTGGAGAAGGTCCCTAACAATTTGAAATTAGCATAGAAGCAGTAAACTAATTTTAATCAATTTGTATTGTTGAAAATAATCAATTTGTATTGTTGAAAATAAGAGGAGCCATGTGGCTGTATGTAGCTAAATGGACTAGGTCATCTTGTTCTGACTGGTATTTACTGATCTCTCTGTATCTCCATCATGTTTATGTAATCATGTCCTGATGTTTATACTTCTCTGTTAGGTAGTTGTATCCTACTTTCCACATAATCTTCTTTATGGTGGAATAATTATTTGAAATACTTATACATGAGATAACTCACTGCATTCATGCTGCACAATTTTGGGGACATCTGTATTGTTCTTTAATGCTTAAATTTGTGATGCTCAGGATCATTGCTATTATCATTAGCTTAATTGAATAATACATTATTTTATCAGGGAATACTTAGTTGATCTGATTAAGAACCCGGGAAATTTGTGTGAACCTGATTCCATGCTGAACGGACCCTATTCTGTTTCAATTGCTTCACCTTTGCGCTCTCCAAAAGGCAAATCAACTGAGATAAATGTGAATTTCCGAACCTTGGCCAAACAATATCTTCAGGACTGTCAATCACTGAATCTTATCTTCAAAGATACTTCAGCAGGTAACTCTTACAAATAATGCCCATTTATTACTTCTGATATTGGTTCCTTCTGTTTGTATTTTGGTTACTGATTTCCTGTCCGGTATCCAAATGCATGGTTATCACTCAAGTCTTGTGAATAGTACTGGAATCAAATTTTGATACTGCATCTCTTGGAAATTCTCCAACTCAAGAATTTGAGATTGTTAAAAGGCTTGGGATTTTCCAGTATAGTATTAACCTTCTCCAAAATTATCTTTATTTCTTCGCATGAAGTTTCTTAATTTCTCTTCATTTTTTTTGGGTATGGCTCTTGGTGTGAGGATATTTTTATAACACGAATCAAACTGGCATTTTTCTAAAAACCTGACTTGACCCTACTCATGTCCATCCCTAATGCTTAATGTCCATTGCTGATTAACATAATCACTTTTCTGATAATCCTCGCTGAGGCACTATTTTTGTAACACTTAATTCTTCTTATTCAATATCACAATCAATTCCAACTAATTATGCATGTCAAATTATTGAAGGTGCTGTTGTTGCAGAAAGAGATGTTATCGATCCATCCTCCTCTAGGCCATCTGATGGTGGAACTGAGTCAATTCAGCCTTATATTCAAAAGGTTACTTGGCCAGATGGTAACATTGTGAATGCAAAGAAAATAATCAATCCTCCAAGGAATGCAATAAACCCATTAGAACAAGAATTGGTCCAACTGAAGCTTGCAACTGGGTGGGGCAATGAACTCCAAGATGCTGCTCCATATGAGCCAAAGGCAGATAAGAAGGATGTTAAATTTATGGAGGATTCTAAACAAATTGGAAATAGACATAGCAATGATATAAGCCTTGCTGTAGATGATTTAAAGATTCCATGGAGTGAACTGGTCCTGAAGGAGAGAATTGGAGCAGGTAAACCATGTATTTATAGTTAGTTATACTATGAGATTATGTATTTCATAATCAGATAGTAGTTATTTAAGGCATTCGAGACACTTCATTAAACCATAAGGATTTTATAAATTACTTAATGTCTTATTTTTTCAGGTTCATTTGGAACAGTCCATCGTGCAGAATGGGATGGTTCAGTATGTTCCCTTTCTCATCTCTCTTACTTTTGTGACCATTAAATATATTAGGTACAAATAACCTACTTTTATATTTACTTAGTCTAGTTTCCTAATTCGTAGATTTTTAAAATTATTTCGAACTCTATAAACATAGGAATCACAATCCTATTAGATATCAATGCATCAAATTTTATTTTAACTTGGTATTATAGCCTATCCTACTCTAGTGACCTTCCTAACAAGGTTGACCCTTGTCTTTGCTGCAAAGCCTTTTCGTATTTCACATACGGCTTTCCTACCTGTTGAGGTTCAACCAATGCCTTCACCCTCGCTTAAGCCCTAGAAATGCTGAAACTCTTATATACTGAAATATGAATGATAAAACAATCATTCTATAGAAAGAAAAGCAATCAATGCTACCTGTTGAGGTTCAATTAATGATATGCACTGGAATATTAATGATAAAGCAATCATTTATACTGCAAGAATCTAGTATTAATGAGAATGCTAAACACATTGAACTTGACTATTACTTTATTGATGTTGCAGTTTTGTCTAAGGATGATCAACATGCAATATAATTTTTTTAAGAATAGATTGCCAGTATCTTTATTATACCATGTAGTGCAACTCTTATATTTTTGGGATTGAGTTCAAGACACCATAGATAGTTATACTTACGCTCGAGGGGAGTGCTAGAAATACTGAGCTTGGTCTCTTGTTATTTTCACTATTATTTATTGATAGGCTTTGGCGCTGTATAAGTTGGAGCGTGTTGGTGCAATCCAACAGTGTGGAACTCATTATTAAATATATCAAACTCTTAATCTCTGTCTTGGGACAAATAAACTATTGTGGATCTAGAACCTTATCTTGTTAGTATAGTTATCCACTTGCATTTTTCTTGAAATTAATTTGTATCGACCATGGTATATTTAAATTCCCAAGTCCTTTTACTAATTGCATATGCATTAATCTTCTAGGAGCTTTAATCACATGTTTTCTTAAAACAGATCGTTTTAACTGCAGGATGTTGCTGTGAAGATTCTCATGGAACAAGATTTTCATCCTGAATGCTTAAGGGAGTTCCTAAGAGAGGTATTTTAAGTGAATAAATTGGCACTAGTTATGTTGGATAACGTTATTCCTTTTCTTAGTATCTTTTGATTGCTAAAAAGTAGGCAACGGGTGCCATTACTAACCAAATCCAGCAGTACTTACGTCATTTTGAATAGGTATGGTTCATTGTATTGACATGTGCATTCAACTAAAACATAATTTACTTGGAAGAAGTCATCAGGTGATGATTCTTTCTGTGACAACATACTTCGTATGGAAATGAGTTTTCACATGTGCTCTCTTGATTCTATAGTTAGTGTTGGGATCAGGATTAAAATGGTCTGTGCTGGTTGGCATGGACAAAATCTTATTCTGCCGGCTAACCCCAGCACACAAAATTTATCCGAGACGGTGAAACTCTTCGAAGACTTCCGCAATCAGAAAAACCATGTCTGAGATGACAATAACTTTCCCTAACCTGTCTGAGATGACGATGAAGCTTCTGTTAACTTTCTGAGATGACGACAAAGCTTTCGTGACCTTTGAGATGATGATAAAGCTTCTGCGATTTGTATGAGACTATGACGAAGCTTTTCTAACCTCCGAGACAATGACAAGCTTCTACGAGCTGTCTAAGATGACAACAAAGCTTCCACAAAACTGTCCGAGACAACAAAGCTGCTCGCTCAAGCCTTCTGTGAGCTGTTTGACTCTGTGAGCTTCTGCAAAGTGACCACGTGATGAGGTTATGCTGTTAAGGTTTTCTCTTTTCTTTTTCTTCTCCAATCTTCTTTCTTGTATTTCTACTCCTCTACAATTCGTTCCCTTTGTGTGCTTGTGTCTTTTGGCATTGTGTGTCGGCACTATCCGCATGACACGTAAAACATCTCGTTCCCAGATCTGGCTGGGGATTGAAACTCCAACTCAGAACGAGATATTAAAACCTTGGTTGGGGTTAAAGATAGCTGTAAATCTCAAAGTATTTTGTGCATGTGTTGCAATTTTATGACCTTTCACTGCCTCGTAAATTCAAATTGCACTACTCTAGTTCCATGTCTAACTGAAAAATATTGTTTTTTGTACTTATCAGCAGCCTCTTTGGTAGCATTATATACACAATTCGTGTGCTTTACTTATGAACCAAGATGAAGATTTTTTATAAGGATATATGGTGATGTAATCAACTTTACAGTTGCAAAAGGAACAAACTTCTTATTTTTTACATTTTTCTTGATTTTACCAATCATGCTATGCTTTCATTTTTTTTTTTTTTGTAAATTTGGGGCAACTTGGTAGATATAGCTTTTTTGGTAAAACAAATACATAGACCCAAGCTTCTTAACTCCATAAACGAACTCTATGCTGTTCTCTTTGGAACCTATTGAGTTGTTTACCTTCATTTTACAATTTTAGGCAAAGTTGTCATACAACCAAGGAGATGGAGGAAGACAACTTCTAGATGGTCCTATGGGTCTGCAACAACTACATGAGCTTTAAAGAGCACAAACACTAAAAATTAAACAAAGCATCCTTCTACATTGTATTTGAATGATCTGGACTTATTAAAGTGTATAGCTTAGTGTGGATCAAATAGGGAATAATTTCCAGTCAAATTGGCCAAACCAATTCATTTTTCAAAATATTCAATGCACACTAAAAACCTTAGATTGTGATATTAGACAGCTTGCCAATTTTTGAAATAAAAAATCGTGAAAACGAGTAAATTGACTGCATCCAGTGAATATCTGTATTTTCTGAAAGATGCTGCTGTTTGCGAGGAAGATAATTTCCTCTCTTCTGGTGTGCACAAGCACTGCCATGAAAGCTCTGCCATTTTGTTGCCTTTGTCATTAGGTTGCTATAATGAAAAGCCTACGACATCCTAATATTGTTCTGTTTATGGGTGCTGTTACTGAACCACCTAATCTGTCCATCGTCACTGAGTATTTGTCAAGGTATGCAGTTTGTTTTTGTACATGTCTATTTCCCTTTCTTTGTACATGTCTATAATAAAAGCATTACCCAATGTAGTCCATACTCAATATGGTTGATATATGGAAGATTTTGTGTTATTGCAGAGGAAGTTTGTATATACTTTTACATAAAAATGATGCAAAGGAAACTTTAGATGAGAGACGCAGATTAAGCATGGCATTTGATGTGGTACGTATTTAATGTTTTATTACTCCACATGATTCTATTAATAAAAACTTACTGAGACCAAGATCACAACTACTTCAGTAACTTACATAGTGACTTTTCACAATTCTTTAAGGCTGCATGGTTATACTTAAAGCTAATTTCTTCTGCAGGCAGAGGGAATGAACTATCTTCACAAACGTAATCCTCCAATTGTGCATCGAGATTTGAAGTCTCCAAATCTTCTCGTCGATGAGAAATATACTGTCAAAGTAAGTTTCCTAGTAATATGCCTCATGTACCTTGTACTGTCTGCACAATGTTTTCTTATCACCATCAAGTCAAAGTTTCACTTTGCATGTCTTGCTTCATATTTTTTGCTAAATGAGGATCTCTGGAATGTCAATTTCAACATCAATGTTATTTTATGCAACATATGCTAGACAATTTATGAAGGGGAGCTTTGACGCAATAGTAAAGTTGTTGTCGTGTGAGCTAGAGGTCACGGGTTCGAGTCACGAAAACAACCTCTTGTAAAGCAAGATAAGATTACATACAATATAGCCTTCTTGGGGAATCCACGTTGGCGGAAGCTTCGTGCACCGCATTGTCCTTTATATGCTAGATAATTTATGTTAATAAAACAAACTCATCGACATGGTATGGTATCTTTGGTAATTAATCAAGTTCTTGTAGCTTAAATTTTAGGATAAAATTGGAGACAAATGCAGAAGAAAAGTTTGCAATTCTTGTGTTTACTTATGTGCAAATCGTTTGGACAATTTGGTATCAGTTTTGCTGAATGGTAATTTGAGGAAAATTGTGCCTTAGCTGAAGCATTAGTTTTTGGCCAGGTCATATGCTATTGCAATACATGGCAATCTACTCCTGCTAAGGAAAAAGATTATAATAATTCGCAAATTTTTCTCTTGAAGAATAAGTGTATCAATGCCCCATTAATTACTGGAACAGGCAGACCTTCCCTTCCATGGAGCTACAAAAAGCATTGCTGTTTGATTCACTTTGATGAAGTTAATCTGCTGTCAAAATATCAATGAATCAAGCAAATGATCTTTTTCTTGAACAACTGGCAGAGAACGAAACTGAACATGCAAAGGAATATTTATTTCAATAGAAATTTTTATAAGATTAATACTTGCTGGCATACTCCAACCGTCTACCAATGTTCTTTTTTTGGCATTAATAAAAAGGTTATCTTTCTGCACGGATGGATGCATAATGTTTAATGTTGTATTCATGGTTGATGAAATACTTGAATAAGTATAACCTGATAGTGTATTATTTTCAAAAAGATATCAGGCAAATATAAGTTTACCAAATACAATGCTCTTAACCATGTGCTTTGATCCTTGTGAAGTACTTATATTTGTAACTTCAATTTGTATTTATTACAGCCATACATTCATCTTGTTAAATTTTGATTCTTTTTTTGTATCCTCTGCAAAAAGGTGGAATCCGCCACCCCAGCGACCCCACACGGTCGGCTCAACGACCATCTGTTCTTTTTTTGTATCCTACTTCAATGCAAAGTTGTCAATGATTTTTGTTACTTACTAAGTTTGCTTGTCAAAAGATTGTGATTAATATCAACTATAACCTCAGTAAATTGTTCTTTTGAAATCCAGATCTGTGATTTTGGTCTTTCAAGACTCAAGGCAAACACATTTCTCTCATCCAAATCTGTTGCAGGAACAGTAAGTTGCTTGCATATTTCAACTAGCTTCACTGAATCTGTTTCCTCAATCACATATTATTGACGGCTCTTGGTTTTATTATTTTCACATTAGCCTGAGTGGATGGCACCTGAAGTACTTCGGGATGAACCATCAAATGAGAAATCAGATATTTACAGCTTTGGCGTGATTTTATGGGAGCTTATGACGTTGCAACAGCCATGGAGCAACTTAACTCCTGCTCAGGTAGAATGTTACTTTGTGTAATACTTGGTCCATAACTGAAATCATATCATCCTTGTTCAATGTTTGTCAGTCACCCTTCAATTTTATTTAAGGATTAGTATATAGGTATGATTATGAACGACATCTAAACAAATTCAAGTTTGAGAGGTCTATTGTAGATCTTTAGTTGGTTTCTAGCATATACATGCTGCTTTTTGTGTTTTATTCGTCAATTTGTTAACCCTCTGTTAGTGGGTTGTTAACTTCCTGATGTGACAATTCTGCTAGGATGACACCCATCAAACATGGATTGTCAGTAGGCTAAGCTTTCCCTGCTCATTTTCCAATCTTTTTAATTCCTATATACTATCAACACATTACATTTGGTTAAATTTGTTGCAAAACACATCTTGATTACATTAGTTACAAACAAATTTTACTTCCAGTTAGAAAAAGGATATTCAAATGTATAATCTGTCTTTTGGCACAGATGCTTCCCATTGCTTGGTACCATTTCTTTACCAGTATAAAAATTACAAGCTGTTCCCTTACAGGTGGTTGCTGCAGTTGGCTTCAAAGGAAGAAGGCTCGAGATTCCGAGTAGGGTAAATAAACATGTGGCTGCTATAATCGAGTCCTGTTGGGCCAGGTATACATACATTCAATCTATTGCCTCTGGCAGACATGTTTCTTGATGCACTTCTCCATTCTTTCGCCCACCCTCACTAACTTAAATCATATGTTTGAGCTTCAGCGAACCATGGAAAAGGCCTTCTTTTTCTACTATCATGGAATCCTTGAAGCCTCTAATCAATCCTCTGTCAGCTCAGCCATTACATGCTGATATGTCTAGTGTCCCCAATAGCCAGATGCGTGCTTATTCCTAAAGGTGTATTGTAGTTATTCTACTTGTAGAAAGGAGCCTACTTCAACTTTTTGCCTATTGAGGATCAGGTATTTTTGATTCTTGCAGTAATGTTCTTGTCACGACCTCCATATCTTGCTCTTCAATAAATTTCTCTTTCTTTTACCGAAAAGTCTGCATTTTGTTTATCATATTGTATTGGTTTTGGTTTGTTGCAGTGCCAATGATGCTGCTGCTAATTTTTATTGTCTATCCATTCAAAAGATCTAGTCAGCTATAGACATTTCTCAGTAAATTCTATATATATATATATATATATATATATATATATATATATAGTTTGTGCTTCTATGTTTTGTCAATTATACAACTGTTCTTGCATTTGGAGCAAACTGAATACGAACGCAATGATCATGAGATATGCTAACCAAAAGGTTCGATGAAGATAGAACTGTTCTTTGCAAAATAACAGATACAAATTGTCAAATATGCAAAATCTGTTCTTTGCATTTAGTGGAAACAGAATATGAATTCAATGGTTATGAGGTGGGGTTAACCGTAAGGTTAAAAAAAAAATCATGCACAGGAAATATAATAGAGCAAAAATAACACATATTCATATCGTTCTGATTTTATGATAAGTCTCTAAAGAGACGATCTTGGACCCTCAATGAAGATAAGTAAAAGGTTGGGGGTTATTGTCATATTAAAGTCAAAAGGTTGACCGGTAAAGTTGGATTGCAATGCGTTAACAGACCAAGTTCGCTGAACATCCAATATTATGAGATTAAAAAAAATTTGATAAATCTCAGTTAGTTTCATTGACTATCCCTGGGGTGATTGGTCTGATCCTATGGAAATTTCCACCGACCACTAGGGTAAATCGGGAAGTGCACGCAGCGGCCAGCCCAGACGTCCAACATCCTTTGATTGCGCTCCCCATTTGGAGGAAAATTCCTGCAAAAAATGATAAATCCCAGTTAGTCTCATTGACGGTCCCTGGGGATGATTGGCCCGGCTCCACGGAAGTTTCAAAAAATGATAAATCTCAGTTAGTCTCATTGACTATCCTTGGGGGTGATCGGTCCGGTCCTACGGAAGTTTTTCACCGGCTACCAAGTTAATCGGGAAGTGCACGCAGTGGTCAACCCATACATCCAGCATCCTTTGATTGCGTTCTTCATTTGGAGGAAAATTTCTACAAATACGTCGTAGTTGGGGATCAAATCGCAGGTATCTGAGTGACAACTTGGATGTTCTATCGCGGCATCATTGTCCCGGGGATAAAATGATAAATCTCAGTTAGCCTCATTGACTATCTCTGAGGGTGATCGACTTGGTCCCACGGAAGTTTCTCACCGGCCACTAGGATAAATCAGAAAGTGCATGTAGCAATCAACCCAGATGTCTAGCATCCTTTGATTGCGCAAGAGATTAAATATTTTAGGTAGGTTGTGACATTGCTTTTTTTTTTAATGATAAATTAAAAAGAGTAACTTTAATGATTTTTAAAAGTGAATTTATTCCTAGTTTAGCACGTGTCACATTCAAACTTAGGCATGTATAAGTGTGGGTATGAAGAATGAGCGTGGCTTTCCAAAAAAAAAGTATGAATATGAAAAAAAAGAGAGAAAGAAAAAGTTGTTTTAAAAAGGATGTTAGAAGAAGGAAAAAGAAAAAAGAGAGTTGTTTTCCAGAGGTTTTAATGCCAATCGATGCTTCATCATCGATTAATAAATACATGAAAATTTGAATATAAAATTGCGAAACACACAAGCAACGGACAGGATCTATGCAGATAGATCGATCACAAGGACGGAGAAGAGGAGGGCGGCGGCGGCGGCGGCGGCGGAGACGACGAGGTTGACCAAGGAGTCATGTCCATAGGGTAGCTGCCGAGGACGCGGAGGAAGGAGGTGAACTCCTGGATCTCAGCCAACGCGTTCTGGGCGCGGGGCTCCGCCATCGACGCCTGGAAGTCGACGTGGAACATGTACTCGAAGTGCTTGGCGGTGCCGACATTGGCATCGTCGACGAGGCGGATGGGGCGGTGGCGGTGCGGGCGGCTCTCGATCTTGGTGAGGCTGATGTCGCGGAAGGCGAAGGCGGAGAGAACCTTGAAGAGGACGGAGGTGCCTTCGCGGTCGTGGGCGAAGACGATGCTGGTCTTGAAGGGGCGGTCGGTGCGGGGGATGATGGGCTCCCTCGCCAGCATCACGAACCGCGTTACGTTGCCGCTGTCGTCCTGGATCCCGTCCGCCAGCACCTGCAGCCCGTACAGCTCTGCCGCGCGAGCCGACGCGATGGCCGCCGTGTCGCGGAGGCCGTTGTTGGCCACGTACTCGGCTGCGCCGGCCGTGTCGTCGAAGGACTCACGGGTGACATTGAGGCCGAGGCGGGTGAGGGTGAGCTCGCACTGAGCCAGCGCCTGCGGGTGGCTCATCACCCGGGTCAAATATTCCTTCCTCACCCCCGGCAGCGCCAGGAGGCAGTGGTGCACGGGCATCTGCACCTCGCCGACGATGTGGAGGCGGTGACGGAGAAGGAGGTCGTAGTTGCGGTGGATGCTGCCGCCCAGCGAGTTCTCAACCGGCAGTACCGCCCGGTCCGCGATCCACAGCTCCACCGCCTGGAACGCCACCTCGAACTGGTCGCAGGGGATCGGCTCACAATTAAGGTACGCCTTCCCGGCCGCGGCCTCGCTGTACGCGCCCGGGACACCCTGGTACGCCACGCGGAGCCGCGACCCGTGCATCGGGGCCGGAGACAGGTCCGCGATGCTCAGCGGCCGCGGGAGGTTGGGGCTCGGGGCCAGATCTACCCCGCCTGCTGCAGCGGAAGACTCGAGGGACTTCACGCCGGCGCCCTTAGAGTTGATGGGTGCGGGGAAGCGGCGATTGGTGGCTTCGCCATGGTCGGTCTCGGCGGCGGAGGGGTCCCCGGAACTGTTAGGCGGCTTGTCGGAGGGGGATCCCAAAGCGGCGGCAGCGGCCTTGCTGGAGAGGATGGCGCCGAAGGTTTGCCAATCCGAGCGGCTGGCTCTGGGGAAGGAGGCGGAGGCGACGGGACAGTGGATGAATCGGACGGCGCCGGTGAGGCGGCGGCGAAGAGCGAGGAGTGCGGATCGGTGATTAGGTGTGGCAGTGGGATTGGAAGGCAGCAAGGCGGCCACCATGGTGGACATGGTGCACGATGGAAAGACGAAGAAGAAGAAGAAGAAGAAGGGAAGAAGAAAGCAAGCAAGAAAGAAAGGGGTTTGGCAAGGTTATTCACCCACCTACTTCAATAATCACCTGTTGTTTTCACCAAATACATTTCCTTCTTTTAACTACAACCTGATGTTAACTAATATTTATTAATAATAAAAAAATACTAAAAGAGGATTAAGTTTAGTAGGTGTTTAGTGATGTTTGGGCACATTTCTAGAACCCAACTAGTAATAATACCCATAAAGAATAAGAAGATAAAAAAAGAAGATAATTTTGAAAAATTGGATGAAGTGGTATTTTAATATATATATATATATACATAAAATATATATATATATATATATATATATATATAAAGGTAGAATTTTTTATGATACAATAATATATATAAACTTGTCACTTTTTACCCTTAAATGGCTAAAATTCAAATACTTGATAAAATTTGGATTATATAGTGGATAAATGGAATGGAATAAGACATGATACTTGCTACACTTTTTTTTAATAACGTAGATATCCAATTCTTAAGATTCAATTAATTTTAAAGGTAATTGACTCGATCTTATCAAAAAAAATTTTACTGTAAATTTATATTTTTAGGCCTATCATTTTACTGTAATTTTTTTTTTACAGTATGCGTATAGATTCAAATCTTAGATGCGTGATTATCTGTTTTAGAATTTAACCATTGCATCATAATCGAAGGGGCTACTTACTACATTTTAATCCCACTCAATGTGGGTTTTGATTTTACATGCTATCACATCCACAGAATAGAACAAAGAAGCAACCTAATAAAATAAAATAAAATTAAAATTAAAATATGCATCATTAGACACGTGCCACTTTTTTAATGTAATATTTCTTTTTAAAAATTAATAAAATTTAAAATGTCTGACAATACAATGTGTCATCAAAATTTGGGGGGAATTGCACAAGTAAAACTTCAAAGATTCCTTCCTGTCCTTTTTATACTAAATTTTATAGACAATATGACATATTATTGACATATGGCATATATCAAACACTTCCTTGCTATGTGTTGAGTGGGGCTGATCGTTGGGGCCGCTGCTCCACCTTTTTACAGGACATATATAGCTAAGCAAACACTTGGTTAACCAACTGCACTTTCTCGATTTACCTCTTCACAGATTGTCGTGGGGCCGGCCGTGTGGGGCCGCTACTCCACCTTTTTACAGTGGGGCTGGTCGTGCCCCCGGGATATAGCTGAGTTGGTTACGAGTAGGCTTGCAAAGAGTTCGAATCTGGCGACGAAGCGTCGTGACCAATAGTTTTTCCCTCCTCACAAATGGTCGTGGGACCGATCGTGAGGCCAACTGCAGAATAGAAGAGTTGGGCCACGAAGGTGGCGGATTCCACCTTTTTTTGCAGAAGAGTTTATCTCCTCACAAATGAATTTCGACGAAGCCGAGCAATACCCTCTTCCATCGTGACCAACTGCAGTTTCTCGATTTACCTCCTCACAAACAGTCGTGAGGCCGATCGTGTAGAATCCCTGAAATGGCGGATTCTACCTTTTTGCAAAAGAGTAGAGAAGTTTATTGACTAACATATCCAAGTCACAATGTGCACTTGATTCATCTATAAATGTTAACACTTTCACTCGATATACTATGATATTGTCACTAATTGATGTGTTTCTTGAGTTTGTTTTCTTCCTTTAGGCTTCTTTAGGCTATGTTTCCTAAATTTCCTTGTGTCGTAGCAAAGCTCAAGATGAACTACCCATGCCATGCTTAGCATAACCCATGACTACTTGTCCGCGCATGACATGCCTCAACGCTCAATTATTTATTTATGGTATGAGTATTCCCATAGCTTTTTTTAATGTAATGAGCCTATTTTTTTTTCGATTTGTAGTTAAATATATCATAACTTATAAAATAAAAAAATCAAAATATTAAGAAGACTCTTCCGACTAGACCAGATCAAAATCTAAAATTGTCAACAAATTTATTTTTTTATTTATACTTTTTTTCATTTTTTTGAATAAAAAAGGAAATATGATTATAAAAATTAAAATAATAATAATTATATTATAATTTTGTGTCATGTCCGGCCTACCACTCCCTAGAAGTAGGTTTACTAGGCATAGGACATAACCATAAACCTATTTTTTGACATACCTAGTAAGCCCATTTTGACACCACTACTTTAACATGATTCATAGTTGGAATTGTGGTTCGATCAAGTCAAACCATGTTTTGTTAGGAATTTAATCTACTCCTACTCTAATCAAACACTATCACAGTCTTCCTCTAAAGAAGCAACAAAGTCGTAATCCTTCGATCACAAGGTACTAATCATCCTTCAAAGAACTCGATCTTGCTCACCAAACAAATTAATTTTGATCTACGTTCTACTGACCAAGGAGATATTCTTGTGCTAGTTAACAACTTACCATCTCAATGTAACTGCAACAACATATTTCTGTATAATCTTTTTATTAGTATATCAGAATTTTTTTCCATTAGTAGAAGAGTAAATCTACTTGTTATCATATATTGATAATATTTCAAGTTATCTATCAATGATGCAATTTTAGTACCTTAGAATCAGAAAGTTACTCTTATCTGGTGAATCAGAAGACATTTCTATCATCATGTTTGGGAGGCAAATAATTTATGTTGGCATGATTCTGTGAGATACTGTTGTAATTAGGTATAAGTAAAAATTCGATTAAACCGAACTAATCGACCGAACCGATCGATTTTAAAAATTCAACTTAGTTATTTCAAAATTTTAATTTTTTTCTAAAAAAATTAATTAATTCAGTTCAATTTCAATTTTAAAATTTCTTATTCGATTAAATTGAATAAATCAAATTAATTAAAATAAATAAATAATTTATAAATTCTTAAATAAACAAACTGATAAATCCTTAATTGATAAATTTTTTATAATATTTAAAAAATTAATTATTTTGATTAATTTAATTTTCGATCGAATTAATTGATATTTTATTAGTTCAGTTTGTTCGATTTTTATTTAAAAATTTAATCGGTTCGATTATTTTAAAAAAATTCAATTCAATTTGAATTAATTTCAGTTAATTCGGTTCAATTTTATTTAATTTTAATTAAATCCTAACTGCAATAGAATCAGTAAGCACTTTGTTAGTTAATGGTTCTAATAATTGACCTCTCTTTCTTGACAAAGGCAGCATACCACATATTTGTGAGGAAGGTTAACTCTGATATCATGAAGAATGCCTTTCCACACAGCATGTAATGAATAAATATAAAGTTACATCTACAAGTCAAAGAGAAATATCGTCGTCTCCCTCTTAAAGGTGAGTGAGACAACATCACTGCCAATGTATCCAACAATTGGCTACCAGGCCATTCTTCTAAGAGGTGGAGTTACGGTTAATTGTATTACCTGTTCTTGTTCCAGCATTCTTCTCATCCTTATGGGTAGGCTTCTTATCTTTCTGTGCATGGCTTGCTGCTAGGTGCAATCTTGGACTAAGGGGTTTGGGTGCCCTTGTTGTCCGGTCAAACCCTCGTAAACAAACAAACCCTGCCAAGTAAAAGAAAAAAATCGACAATGTTTAAAATTTCTTGCTATCATGCGACATATGTTCCCAAAAGAAAACATGGAAACAAAGCAACCTTATACAGTTATAAATATTCTTCCTATTTAATTCTCATTTTCTTAATTGGCTTGTGCCATAAGGAGAAAAGAAAAAAACAGTAGAGATCATCTATGTATCATGCAGAACTAAAGTTAACAAAATTATGTAACAAAATCTCATGTAGGATAAAGAGAAGAGACTTCGCTATCACTCTACCTCTTGAAAAACAGAGTTGTATCTCCTCTATTGATAGACCTGAAAGAGTAATTGTGTTTTTCAAATTGTTATCCATGAAATAGGATGATGCATATTGTTTTTTTTTTTACATACTCTTACTACCTCTGAATATTGTTGGTATGCTGGTGCCAAAATAAACAATCCTCCTGCGGAGATTCCATATCAATCTCCTTGGAACAATTAATGGATTGTGGCTTGATTCATGGTCAGCAAATACCTGAATAAAAAAAATGCTTACTAAAAATACAATTAAATGAGATAAAGGTTAATGCAGTCATCACGTAGTATGGAACATGAAAACATTGATGATGACACTAGTTTTATACTTACCTCATTAACTTGGAAATAAGTGCCATTCAGTGGAAAGCTTCCTCTATTCGCTGTTCGGCATGGTATCTGTCCGTCACAATATTTCGAATAGTAGCAAGCACATAAGATTGATTATCAACAAATCCATAGCCTTGTACACAAAAATTTCCTATCTTCTCCTTGTAGACAAATACATTATTTAAGAATAAAGAACAGAATTAATTTTTCAGTAGGAGGAATCATAACTATTTCAAAACATATAGCCAAAATCACAACCACAATAATTTGACTGATAATGAATCTCGTAGGGTCTAACATCTAACCACAGTTACTCGCCCACAAACAATTAGAAAGCAACAATAAATCTGCTGGGTCGATTCTTTGCAGACAGAACAACTCAGCTAACACTTTTTAATTTCGACTTATTATCCATTAGAGAGACTTACTGAGTGTCTGTTAGGTATAAAATTGTGTAAAGGATGGTAAAACATTTGTTCCTGTAATTAGTGAAATTATTGTTCATTTTTCAAACCTTCTATTTTCCTACATGACATATCGCAGATAGTAATTTAATTGCTGGGCGAAATTGTACTATTACCAGAAGTGTTGCTCTGATTGTTTGAGTTTGTTCCTCCTGTCTACAACTGCAAGAAAAGCATGTCATATCTTCACATATTCTCCCTGTTTCTACATGATTGCAGCACGTTTGTGGTGGTTCAATCGAGTGTGCAGTTTCACCTACAATCAGTTTAAGAGTTCAATAATTTTAGCTTATTGGATTTATGATTAGTTTGTCTGGAAATTTGCTTGCCTGGGGCCCAAATGCTGAGGAGATATGGACAAGGATCATCATTCTCTCTTTTCTCTAGCTGTACGATGTTCAGGAGCATGAGACATTTTGATACAGTCAATAGCTTAACAGGAAACTAGTAATTAATTAAACACCATTTACCCCTTCGAGCAGAGGGTGCCCATCTGGAAGCTCATAGCTGTATCAAGCAAATTAAAAGTGATCAACTAAAAGTAATTCATAAAATTGAAAAGGATTTGCTTATGAACATCACATAGAATTGAGATAAGAAAATTTTTTTACTAGATTGGCAATTGTCTGTGTTGATTGTCAAATCACTGGCACTTCTCTTTGACAGAATTAGATGTAAAAATAAAAAAATATGGAAAAATGAAACACTTACACTAGATGCTCTGTCCGTAGCCGTTTCACATTCTTAAGCTTGGGCACAGGAATTGAAGCAGATTCACTAGTGAGAGCAACTATAGCCTTTTCAATTTCACCATCTGGAAGCTCAACATTTTCATGGACATAGTTCTGTAAGTTCTGTGTGAACTCTTCCAAGTTAAAATTCATGGTTGGAATTTCACAAGGATCTTCATTATAAGTTTCTTCTATCTCACTTTCAAAAGCTACTTGGCATTGAGGTTCAGGTGACGGTGGTGGTGGTTCTTCAATAGTAGGTACATCGTTGTGTCTAGTTCCTTGCACAAAGTAATTCTCTCCATTTTGGCATAATGGAATTGCATTTAGTAGTTTGATATCATGGTTTTCCAATGCATTACTCATTGTTGGTTTCACTACTCCACTCTCCTCTGGTCCTAGAAGCAATCTAGAACTAAAGAAAGGAATATTATTAGAAATTTATCTTTGAGAATTGCAAAGACAATCAATCAATAAACAAGAGTAAATTTATATTTAGAAATTGACTCTAGATAGTGATTTAGGATTGACATGGGACAGAAACAACTAATAATTCTTTTCGAAAAAACAAAAAAGCTAGTAACTAGGCAATATATAAAAACTCATTACTCTGCATAATTACTAATGATTGGCTTGTTTAATTTGCTCACCACGTAGACAGCTACTTAATATATCATTGCAATAATCAAATGCTATGCAGATGACCCATAAGTCTAATTTTATTATATTTTTTTCTGAAGGAAAAGGCAATTGTATCTCTCTGAATCACTAAAATCCCAAAGAAAATCAGTCGGGAATATTTGCTGTTTATACCTGGTACATATGGTGATTCACAGTTTGAACAATTTAAAATATTTGTATATTAGCAAATTACCTAGTCCATGCACTAGCGAAGTGCCTGCACTCTCCTCTCATTGGGCATGCATTACAATTTGGTTTACTTTTTGTGCAAAATACCTGCAAGGAAGAATTATTCTATTACAGATTTAAATAAAAGACTATATACTATTCGCATTTAGAATTTTTCATACCTTTCCAAAAGTTATCATTTGATAATGCAGTTCATACCTGCAAAATGTTCAGCATCAGAGCCATTTATATATATAATATATGAGAGCTCCCTTCTATCTCAAAAGTGTAAAAGAATATAACAATTGAACTTTTAAATTCTGGATGATGTTGTAGCAATTACAATGTCCGTTGATCCAGCTTGCATAATCGAGGCCAAAGATATTTTTGAATCGTCTCCAATAACGGATAGCTTGGGTTGCAGAAACAAAAAAGGTGGAATTTTCATCAGCTCACTCTAAATGTTTAACTAGAAGTTATGAGAATGAAAAAACAATGGAAATAATAGATGTAGTCATTTACCTCTCCAAAAGATGCAATTGAAGGGACTCTGGTAGGGGCTTAAGAGGCACCCAGCCAAGTCTAACACATATTCGCCCAACATTTGTGTCAACCTGGTCATCATGTACAGCCTAAGCCAAATTTTTTTTCCTTAACTTGTTATAATTTTTTGGAAGTAACAACTCACAGGGAAAGCATGTTGGTGGAGTGTCAATAGCCTAACACACTCAGCACTCTTGAGTCCCAACCCTCGTATGCTGAGAAGGTAATCCCTGAAAGATTAAGCAAGCTAACTTTGTAAGAGATCAGTCACAAATGCTGAAAAAATTCCAATCTTTTTTATAATTTTATTCATTCTGATAAGTCACAACAAAATCCTCCATAAAGTGAGAGACACTTAGGTTGAATGTAGTCAAAATTAGGCATCTTTGTCTTGTACAATAACTTACTGTTTTCTACCATGTTTTTATCACACGAGAGTTTTCTCCTATCTTATCTAAACTTTTAATCCAAATTATTCCTGAATCATAAATATTAATTTATTTTGATGAATCAATAAAAAAACCATCTTTAGCTTGATCCAAAGAAGCCAAATTTGGTGAAGGAAACAAAGTTGAGTATATCAAAGACTCACTTTGTTTTTTCTGGTGCAACATCCCTTAGCCACTCAAGGTCAAGACTTCCATGATCTGCAACTAATCGGTTAAGAAAATCCTGTGAAAAAATGGCTGTCATTGAAGGTCCTTGACACTAAAATTAAAGTAAGTAAATTGCTTCTCAACAAAAAGATGTTCAAGAAACTTTTTTTTTTTTTTTACTATTATCAACACAAATATGTTAAAATACATTTTTCTTTTGCCACAAAGCCCAAGGATATATCACTACTTTACAATAACAGCTACCCTCTGGTTTATCCCACATGTATCTGTCTAACTTGAGCTAAACATCACATGCCAAACAATATTTAAAAGAGAGTAATTTGTGGGTACATCTGTGAATTTTTAAAATCCATATCAAAATTTCAGTATTGCCTTGAGTGTCTAAAATAGAAATAATTTCTAATTTACAGATACATACAACTAGTTGTTAACAACACTTTGTCAGACTAATATTAAAATAAAAAAAGTCCTCCACAAAAATTTGATATTAATGATTTAAGAACAATTATAGCATTTTGAGCTTTTTATTTATCTCATAGTGAATGTGATCATTTGTTTTACATGCAGGAGAAGATGGAGACACATACAGAAAATACTATAGAATGCTGTCCTAATAATCTATGCAAAAAAGAAAAGGATAAATTTCACGTTTAGGTATGGAACTGAGTGATTTGTTTATGTTGATATATTTACACAGAGATTGCATGCTTGAACTCCGATGAGATCCAGGATAAGAAAGTTCCATTGAGTGGTATCAGGAATATTTAGTGCTTCTATCTTTTCTACAGTGATGCTTGGATGGCCCAATATGTCATTAGGAGAAGAATGAAGATATGCTTTTTTACCTTGATTCTCCCTGCTAGCATATTGTTCATTCCTCTTTCTTTTATAGTTTCTGCAATTTCTTTTATATCTGAATGTCTTACAGCTTCCCAATCCAGTGAGTCCATTCTATCTTTACTTCTCTCTAAATTATAACCATTCTGGCATGCTTCCGTTCGCAAGCTATCCCAGTCAAAAGAAACTGTATTTGTAGACTCCTCCCTGGTGTTCTTTGCCTTTGGTGCACCTTTTGATGCTTCAGTTGGAAACTTAATGGGACTACAATTTTCAACTCCATTTATCACTTTTGATGAGCTCTTTAAATCATTACATGAGTTTGATATTGCATCCTGCAACAAATGATTTTGAGCCAAAAATTCAACTTCATATTGGTTATTTTTTGCTTGACAGTCCTTCAATTCACTTTGCTTAGATATCATAGCATCTTCCTCTTCATAAAAGGAAGCAAGTGGCCTAAAGTGTAGCTTGCCCATGGACAAACTTGTATCATGAGAAGTTGTCACATTAGACATGGTGGCTGATGGTTGTTGGCTTAAAGCTACATTTAAGTTTGTTGAGGATTCATCGCAATTTCTATGAACTGGTACTGCATCTTTCTTGATCTTAGTAGGATCAGAAAACATAAAACCTGAAATGCTTTTAGTTTTTCGCACATTAACATTCTTCATTTTGTCTGAATCAGAAGCCTCAGATGTAAAATCTGGCAGCAAACTCATGGTATCAAGTTGTGAATAATTAAGTAGGGAACTAGCCCTGGAACCAGTTTCTTGGCAAGAATCTTCCATTATCTTCAATCTACCTACTGAACTTAAATTTTCAGAGATCTGATCAGCTGTACTAGACTTGTCTAGTGATATCTTCCCATCATGGACCTGGTTGTAAACTTCAGGAGCAATGCTTATTCCTGATCTATCTATATGCTCCTGACTGAGGGCATAACTATCCAAAACAGTAATCTTTGTTTGATTCCTAGGATCAGGGTACTCATCTATAGGGAGGTCAAATTCAACAAAGTTGGTATCATGAAAATGACTGCTTGAAGAGCTGTCAGATGAAGAGACAGAGTTTAGTGAGGATGCTGCCTCATTCAGTAACCTTTTATCTTCCAAGTGGAAACCTGTTTTTATTGTAGTAGAAGTCTCTGTTTTATCATCTGATGTCACAGGACACAGTTCAAGCTCTCTTTTCTGGGCATTCACATTTGTACCAGAATTTTCTAGGTCATCATCTCCTATATTCCATCTTCCTAAATCATCATCCATGTGCATTTTGTTTCCTTCCCCATCATCAATATGATAGAAGAAAGAAACAAGTCCAATCTCTTCATTACCAAATGAATTTTGTTGACAAAGCATGCTAGATGATGTGATGATTTCATGTTCATCAGTAATGATGCTCATCCTATTTGTATCTTGTCCTAAGTTATCTTTTCTTGGCTTAACTGGAAACTTTGCAGCAAGAGTCATAAACGCAGAGCTGTAAAAGTAATAAGAATTTCTTAGCAACTAAGTACAATAAACAAGATAAACTTTTTAGGTCCTGAGATAAAACAGGTGATATTATTGAACAATGAATACAAACAACGAATTTTATGATACCTTGATAGATGGTCTGACACATTCTGGGTGAGGAAAACACCTATCACAGAATCCAACACAGAACCTTTCCACGGAGAGAATTGCCTGTCTCCTAAAAGCAAAGACATCTCTCATAAGATCATACCAACTGCTTGCAATAACGAAGTTTTCAATAAAGAGACGTGTCAGTGTCACTGTGGCTTCCTAATGATAAATAAATCTAGTTTTGGATTGCATTTCATACACAATGATATAATTGCACATCATTTGCAACTATCTTAGTTTGTTTTGAGAATTGAACTTATAATGAGTTCACACCAAAAAGAAAAGGTGCTGTTCAAGTTTGATGATTATATTTAAATTTTTAGCTAATGACCTAATATACATACATTGAAACTGCATCAAAAGAACTCATATGGTAGGACAGAACTTTAGCATTGACAATTCTTCTAAGATACTTCGATACAATTCGATGCATTAATAAAAATAATTACAACTTATTAGTGGTCTAATCATTAATGTTTCTTTCTTAATGATGATGGTTTATCTCGCAAGACCAAGTATCTGGAAGACAATTAGGAGCAATCACACTAGCCTTTCTTCCAAAATAACACTGCTTAGACAAAGAACATGAATTCCTATATGTTATTCAACCAAACATAATTGAGTTCTTCCACTGGAGATATTTTTAAAATCCACTCAGCTCAATAGATTGTGGTTATTCGCTTTTATGTTTCAGCTTACCTGTGAAGACAATTCTCTTGTAAAGTATTTGTAATATTGCTGTTGAAGTTAGAGGAATTGTTAGCAGTACCTTGGATAAGGCGCATTCTTGCAATGAATGAATCTGCACGAGCACTAAATACTGATCTTTGTTCTTCCCATTGCTCCTCTCTGTCTGGATCTGATCCTTCATATTTGATCATTTTTCCCATTAAAAGATTCCACACTCTATTTGTCTCATGATCCAAGTCAACCTTGGCTCGGAGGCGTTTTCTCTTTGTTTCAGAAGTTCCTGTATATGGAACCATCGTGTTGTTTTCATAACTTACAAGAGCATTTTGTGGTTCAGCTACATTGTAGTTATATGTTTGATGCATATAAGGTACAATTGCTTGCGACATATCAGCACATTGGTCAGTGTATATAGGTTCTAAAATGTTGGTTCTACATTGGCATTCTTGAATGGTAATGTTTTGGAGACCATCAAAGTCAATTTCTTGTAAAACATCTGATTTCGAAGTCAATTCAAGGTGTTTTTCTTCATGCTCACTATACTTATCTGATGTTGAATACAAATTAAAATGTTTCCTTTTTGTTCGTTTTCCTGTTTTCATTTTCATATGAGTATCTGCAAGCAAGGCTTCAATGCATGCGCCATGTCTGCTTTCAAGGTTTTGCAATAGTTCTTTGTAGCCTGAAACTATCTCAGCAAAGACTGACTTACGGGCTCGAATATGTACCTTTGATCTCTTCTTTGTCACCAGTTTGGTGGGACCAAATGTCAACATGAAATCTGAGGTTCGCAAATCACCCATTGATACCATCTGTTCATCTACAGAGCTACACAATTTTGAGACTCGTGTCATTCGACCGAATTCCCCATTGTGCATTAGCATGGTTCTCCTCCTTTTACATTCAGGTGGAAATTGCGGAATATTGCTGACCTGTGGCTGCATAAAGGATTTGTCACTCGAAATAGGATACATGTGATTGCTTCTAACATTGTTGACATGATTATAACAACTTTTAGCTTGCTTCTCCATTTCCCCTTGCCCTAAAGTCATCTCGAAATCACCATCTAACTTTACATGGCTCTGAATGCTATTCCGTTTCGATACCTCAACAGTATAGGTTTTATCGGTACTATTTGCACTGCCAGTTATTCTAGTCAGATGCTTCCAATTTTTCTTCAATAATTCTCTTCTAGAAAGATGAATTGGAGGAGTTGAATATGCTGGTAGCCTTATACATTGATCCGGTACTTGGTTGTTGGAACAATTTAGATCAAATGCAACACATGCTTCTGATTCTTCAACTTCAACCTCCAATCGTTTGCCAAATTGAGCTGCTAACTTCGCTCTGGAGTTAGTAGCGGTATTATATTTCCCCTTTATGTCAGATTCTGATTTGATGAATGCCTCCTCTGGATACTCATCTATGGATTGGTTTTCACAAGGAAAACCCAGTTTTCGCCTGACGATCTTAGTTTCATTATCACTGTGTTGGTTGCCAGATTTCCTTGCTATTCTCAAAGCTTTGCTTGCATCTCTTGCCATCTTTTGTAGTGTGATCGGAGAGTTTAAGTTTTTATTGAGCATAGCACTCCTAGACTGCTTTTGTTTTCTCTTTACCTTCTTGCGAGTGACTTCCTTTGCAATTACTGGTTCTTTTCGAGGAAAAGGCAAATCTTTAAGAACCTTAGGCCTGTGTTTTTTCCTTATTGCAGCTTTCATCTTTGTTTTTCTTGGGTTTCTTCCTATGTTTACTCTCTCATCAACTGTTTGATTAAAATCAGTTGAAAATGGAGTAGGTATAGGCAGCTCAA
The DNA here is from genome assembly GCF_044706935.1 of Curcuma longa. Taxonomy (NCBI): domain Eukaryota; kingdom Viridiplantae; phylum Streptophyta; class Magnoliopsida; order Zingiberales; family Zingiberaceae; genus Curcuma; species Curcuma longa. Next base: position 878,954 of record NC_133881.1, on the reverse strand, counting down.
ACCTTTGTTCCCTTGAGGCAGCTTCCTGCACATTCTCATCCCTATTCAAACCATCGTCAATCGACTGGATAATCCTGTGAAGATTACTCTCCAATGCTAAGCTCTTATCTGGAGTTAGAGGTGCTACTAGCTCTGATGCATCAGGCAGGACATTCACACAGCATGGTATCATAAAAGCTTCCTTTAAGCTTTCTTTGCATATAGGGCCATCTTGATCTGCTTTACTCATCTCATGTTGTATAGAACCATAAACTTGTTTCGCCTTTGCTGGAGTAGCAGGGGATAATGAAACAGGCATTCCCCCATTAGTTTTAGTGCATGCAGCTTTCTCTGGCATTAAATGAAGATTGGGATGATACCCAAAAGAACTCCCATCTGCAGAGTCTCTATCAAGAATAATTAGCTCCTGTTCAAGCAAGAATTCATTTGTTAAACTAAATAAACTCACTGAAACTCACCTTGAGGATGATCACCACTAAGGCAAACACTTCCATCTATAAGTACCTTTCCATTCAACAAAGAAAGAGGCTGATGATTGCTACGGAGAACTGGAGGTATGCTCGCCATTCCAGCTCCAGCTGCAGCTGCATTGGACAGAGCCACCAAAAAAGGCTTGAGCTGTCCAATATTGTGCCAATGAACCCCCTTTGGAGGATAAGGGGTTGCCATAATCGTGCTCCAAAACCCTCAGACGTGATCACTAAATCCCGTAAAGGATGTGGTTTCTTCTGCTAAAGCTTTCTTCTCTTGTTCCCATCACATGAATGCATGAAAAATCAAAATTTGTTTTCTCGTTTGTGGCTTTCAACACCGATCTTCCTTCTCCTACACACACAAATTCAAGAACAAGCCAAAGAGGAAATTATAATTGAACTAAATTCTGACTCCAATAACCTTCTGATGGAAAACGTATTGGCGTAGGTACATCAACAAAAAAAGTAACAGTAGAAGGGGTGAATCTCTATTACAAGTAGCAATTGTTTAGTCGGTAAGCATAATCCTGCATCATTCCATTTCCTTATTTAAAGTTAAAAAAAAAAACAAATTTCGCTATTTGATGGAGAGGGGCCAAACGAGAACAAAAAGCTGCTGATTGAGAAAAATTGAAATACATTAAGCGATCGAGTTGAAGCCAAGATCAAAGGAAACCAGAGAGAAAGGGAAGAAAGAAGACTCGTACCCACATCCCAAAAGCAAGCCCGCTCTTCTCGCTGTCCTCAGTACTCCGCCAGGATGGAGAGGAAGAATGCAATGCAGAGCAAGGAAGAGAAGAGGAAGACCAAGTCCTCTTTTCAATTGGCAGCCGTTGCTCAGCAAGGATCAAATTTTCGGTTTTTTTTGCTTTTGCTTTTTTTTTTTTCGGTTTCCTTTTATTCGCACGGCGCCGTGAAGAAGTTAAACGAACCCGCGCGTTACAGTTATTAACGTCTAGGGTTGGGTTTAGTCGACACGTGCTAACCTTTACTCCGGTGTCCCTACCGCTTGTTCCAGTAGATAAGACAAACCATGTCTTTTTCCGACTGCTATTCAGGTGACGAGATACAAAGAATACTATAGATAAATTATTTACTTTCTATGGTGTTATTTAAGTAAAAACAAATATATTAATTTCAATCCATTTACACTTTGAAATTGTTCAAATTTATCCTCTTTTTTAAACATAATGTTTTTCCTTCATATTTTATACTTATCCTTACATTGTTTACTGTATGTTATTTTATTATTTTTTAAAAAAGACAAGAGATATTTATCTAAAATGTTGACTATGTCTTATTATTTTGTTTTCTTAATAGTTGATTTCAATTTAAAATATTTACACGTATTATTAAAATGTGGTTCAGTCTTAATGTAAAAGTGACAAAAACTTTATATAATTATAAAAATAATCATATTGACACGTAAAGAAATTAAATAATACTTTAGTAAAAAAATAGAATCTGTCACTCTAGCGGTTCTACACAATCAACCTCACAATCATTTATGACGAGATAAATCGAGAAACTATAGTTGATCACCATTGAGGAGGACAAGAAACTAAATAATACAAATCATAATAATTGGAATTCCTAGTTCATTAAATTAATGAAGTAATTATATAAAGTTAAAATAGGATGAATTGGTCTTATTCAATTGATTTTCAATTTAAATATTTAAATACAATACGATTATAATTACGAAATAAAACAAGCTAAGCCGCTCGCAAGTAGGACTAAATATTCAATTAAAATCAAATCAAATCAAATTAAACAAAGTCAAATCGAATTTTTTTGAACTAACCAAATCGACATTAATTAATTCAATAAAAATCAAATTAATTAAAATAACTAAAATTTTTAAATATTATAGAAGATTTATCGATTAATTAGGAGTTAATAAGGGCATCTTCAATGGAGGATATTTATCCGGGTGATTTGAAAAAATATCTCTGTAGATAAATATCTCCTATTATGGGAGGATATTTCAATGATGATTAGAAATCACTGGGCACAAATTTGTGCCCGATGATTTCTAATTTTTTTAATAATAAAAAATTATTAATATTTTATTTAAAAATTATAAGTAATTTTATTTAAATATAAATTAATAAATTGATATTTGACTCATAAATATTTTATTGATGAAATATTTAATTATGAAATTTAGAAGTGAGAGATTTGATAAGTGAAACTCATAAATATTTGATTTGTGAGATATTTTATTGTGGAAGTTAGAATATTTGAGAGATGAGATATTTAGTTGATGATGTGAATGCGATGAACCATAAATATTTGATGAAAATATCTCCTACTATTGTGGATGCCCTAAGTTCACTTACTTAGAAATTTATCGATTATTTTTTTTAATTTTAATTAATTCAATTTAACTATATAAGAAATTTTAAAATTAAAATCAAACCGAATTAATCAATTTTTTTAAAAAAATAAAATTTCGAAACAACTAAATTGAATTTTTAAATTTGATCTATTTATTCGATTTAATCGAATTTTTGCTCACCCCTACTCGCAAGCTATTCAAGTTTGGATTTGGAAAAAAATTCATTCGATTAAATTAACGAACTAAACTTGAACTTTTTCGAATTCGAAAGTATTATTGAACCAAACTCGAACTTAATAGTATTTAATTCGTAAACTTATGAACATATTTATTTAGAAACTTGCGAACGTATTCATTAAGACGCTCACAGATATGTTTGTTAAAAAATTTATTTATATATTACATGAATCATAAATATTATATATTGAATCAAACTCGAATTAAACTCGTTTAACTTTTAAACGAATTATTTTCGAATTGAACTAGAGTCGTTCACGAACTATTTAATTTTATTATGAACCAAACTCGAGTTTAAAAATTGAAGTTCGAATTGAACTTAGCCGAGCTCGAGCGTCAGGAAAAACCAATCGATTTTGATTTTCCCTAATTATAATCAATACAAACACCATAAACAATCCCAAAGGATTCATTCTCCCTCTCAAATCCACTTTCTCCTCTCCCTCTCTATCCTCCCCAGAATCCCTCGCTTCTTCCTGTACACAACATTGCTTCCATCTCTTCTTTTCCTTTTCCTTTCTCCCAAAAGTAAACAGACATTAAATTTTACGCCCTGCCTAATTGATGTGATGTTCTACTGTTCTTATTCTGCCAGGTGCCATCGTTCTACTATCTCAAACAAATAATCTCTGCACTTATTTTTTATTTGTAATATTTTATTGGCTAAACTAGAGTCAACATCTAATTATTTATTCAATTAGTGCAATACAAGCAACAATGACAACTACCACAAGAATGCAGTAGAATATTAACTATGAGAATATTATTAGGCCTAGAAGTTAACTTTGATGGTCACATTATTGTCCACTTAGCAGATAAAGTGAATCATAATCACGATCATATGCTAAAGGACAAAAGTGCTACACTGACTAACCTAATGTCAGATACTAAAAGTGAATCATTAAGGGACGAGTGAGAAACGGAAATAGATGAGACGAGTTATCGAATAGCTCGAACCTGATATTGTAAGAGCATCCCTTCATTGGCCTTGTAAGAGCTGATCTTTTGATGGAAATGGATGCTAAGCAAGAAATATAAGTTAGAGCTTCAGTCGAATATTATTGATCATAGGATAAGGCAACAATCTCTACTAGATTTTTCCTACTTTAGGATTAAGACAAAAAGGTGAAGAAATTCAAAGAAAAAGTTAATACATAATAGAGGGTATTTAAAGGGGACATAGAGATGAGGATCTTTTTCACTTTACCATACAAAAGAAAAGCAAATTACTGTCTTACTACCAATGAAATGAAAGATTGGCCAACGTTCTAGTGCAACAAGAATTCTGATTTACCCTAACGATTTAAATGTTCAATCATCATATGACCATAATGGCTGCATCAAATCAATAGTTTTTTACCGATGTGAGTTTGTTTGCAGAATTCCTAAACTTAAATCCTGAATGACCAGGAAGTGAGGTATATAAAAATGCATTTGTTCGTATCATCCAGCAAAGTAAGAAAAGAAACAAATAAATGAAGAGCAGAGGAAAGTAGGAAAGAGGAGGTACCCCACTTGGCGTCTGGTAGAGCCATTGGTATCAACGCCATGCAGACCTGTCTTCACAACAATGTCCTTTATTGTGGTTCCCCCACCAGCATCAAGCTAGAGAGAATCTAGGAGAAAGAAAAAAAAGAATGGCTTTAAGTCTCAACAAGTTAAAGCATTCTTTTGTTCAATGACCCCCTTCAATCACTTGACCCTTCTACTCACCATCCCAGCTTATGGCATAGGGAAAAGGTTTCACTTAGTTTAGTGATGCAGCGAGAACTTTGAGGAAGTAAAAAATGAGACTACATTGGGAGAACAGTTTGTGATGATACGTGAGCAAGCATTATTACAAATGAGAAAATTTAGGAACTAATCGTTCAAGAAGAGGAATATAAGTTAGCTATGCAGATGAATTTTAAAGATCCAATCCTAAACTCGAGGGCAATGTCTGAATGTCTGAGACATCCACCTATCTAACCAAAGTTAGTTAATATTGATTGAAAAATTTTCACATTATAAGTCAAAATGTCTGAGACATCCACCTATCTAACCAAAGTTCATGTTAATAACTAACTAGTCCATATTAATTAAAATAACACACTTGTAAGCACGTGTTCTCTGCGCGCAGATAAAGGGACAAATAAAAAAAAAAACAAAAGGACATGCACACAAACGCACATGGCACACTTGATTATCCATCATTGTAAGGAATCTTAAGATTCACTGCTATCAAAACATATGGTAAATTGCACATATACCTCCACAATTAGGAGATATATCCTGACTAGCTTCAAGATCCCTTGAACATGCCTAGTCAACAAAGAACAAGGTGTAGACAATATTTTACAATCATCTAATGCGTAGTCAACTTGACATGGAGCGATGCAATTTAACTCCACTGTTCTAGTAAGGAGAGTCCATGAGATTTTCTCCTTTCTTTTTCTATGCCCGGTTTACAACCAAGTCTTAAATCCTCAAATATTCCTAGTGCTAACTTAGATAAAATTGTCAATGCACTGTTATCAAAAGGTGCAACTTGAACCTATAGACACTCCAAAGTAAATTTCCCCCTAAAATAATATGAATAATTGAATACTAACTAACATGATAGAAGTTTTAATTTATTCACCGGCATAAGGAATAGCTAAAAGGTTAATACCAGTCTGTAAACTTCTAGCTCTGTGAATTAAAAGTTCCACGGCAAGTATAATAATCAAGAGATTCTAGCAGGAACCGAAGTGCACCTGGACACTCTGCAGGTCATCATTAAACCCTGTTTTTTATCTCTCCAGCAGGCATCAAGCTTGTTGGACAATGATGTCATATGGACTGTCATTATCAGAGTTAATTTTCCTTTGTCCATACGACGAGATAGAGGTTCAAGCATCTTAGCCTGGATCCACATGAAAATATTGATATACGAAATAAATAGCAGAAAAGAAAAGGCTCTCGTACCTAGAGTGGACCGCATCAACAGCAAAGAAAAACATAGATGTCTCTGCAACAATCAAGCTCCCAGTATTTGCTGATCCCACAATTTTCTTTACCGTTCATGTTACAAAAAACGTCTGAGGGAAATCTTCTGCCTAGCGAAGAAAATAGATGCAATTGACTGCCAAGGAAAACATAAGGAAAGAAATATAAGGATGTCTCAACATAAAGAGGAGGAGCAAGATTAAAAAAAAACATTCAGCAAAACCCTGAAAGAGTAGTTAAACAATAAACAGATCCATAATTGCGCTAAGCAACTCAGGTATTTGAGTGCGAACCATATCTTACAGCAAATCCCAGTACAAGTTATAGTAATCAAAAGGCAGCCTACTGGACTAACTTGATTCTGCATAAACAATATGCGATCATAAGCAAATATTCATAGCATGAGGATTGTGTCCCATCTGCAAACAACTTGATGAGTAACATCAGTCTACTTTAACACAAAAAATTAAAAAGGTTGCAACATCCATTCCATGTTTCACACTTGCACCATAGTAGCAAGCTGACATATGTATCGCCTCAACAAGCTCTCTATTTTTTTAGCATCCCTAATACACATATGGGAGTATCCTCCATGGAACATGCTTGCAGTATTCTACCCAGATTTCTTTATACTTTTGTGAGCACCTGGCTTCATCTCGTCTCTCCCTCCAAATCAGTAGAATAAGGAGGTATGTAGGATAGAAGTAGGGAATAGCAGAACTGCAAGAAAAGCAATAAATCAAGCATTGCTATCTACTTCTAGTAACTGACAACTTAGATGGGGTTGAACAGGTATCATCACCTTACACCACACGGCAGGCTGAATGAAAGTGCAAGCAGTAGATCACCAAGGTAATTGCAGTGTCTTGCAATTCCCCTGAAAACGAGATGATTAAGAAACTTAGAGCAGAAATCTTGACAAAGTATTTTCAGCAGAAAAGTAAGCTGTAGGATCTAGCACTAGTGTTCCCATAGAAGTAAGTTGGAGTCAAGAAGGATATACTATCCAAAGTAACATCTAATCAGAAATATTTTGGATTAAGTAAGCCACTAATTCCATTCAGCTATCGTAAAAAAACAAAGGAAAGAAAAGCCACTTGTAATATGAACATTGAAGTTCAGCATATAAAATATCCTGGAAGTGTGAGACAAGTGGATCCTTGCAACAAACAAACATTTTTGGTTTCAGAATGCATGAGAACTGTAATTAAATAGTTAGTATACTTATGCATTCTATATCTCCTGGATCTCAGTAAAAGGCCTGCAATTCATGAACATGAATGGAAGTCATAGTTAAATCTAGCAAAGTTAAAATACAAGTGCAAGCTTCTAGTTATATAATATTACACCAGTAAAAGGCCTCGCAATTTCATAAACAGAAGTTATTGTTAATGTGTTACTGCAAGGCTGAACTACAAGTGCAAACTTTTGCATATATAACATCACACTAGTAAAAAGCATCACAATTTCATAAATATGAAAGTTATAGTAACCTATCATTGCAAATCTTAACTAGAAGTGCAAATTTTTTAGATATATAACATCACAGAGTAAAAAACCACACAACATAGGCATCACTGGAACTTATAGTTAATCTGTTGCTGCGAAGCTGATCTACAAGCAAAAACTTTTGCATATGTAATATTACACCAGTAAAAAGCCTCATAATTTCATAAATATGGAAGTTATAGTAACCTGTTATTGCAACGATTAACTAAAAGCGCAAACTTTTTGGATATATAACATTGCACCAGTAAAAATTCATAATTTCATAAACATTGATGCAAGTTATAGTCAATATGCTACTGTGAAGCTTAACTACAAGTGCAAACTTTTAGATATATAACATTCCACCAGTAAAATCCTCACAATTTCATAAAGTCAAAGGAATTTATAGTCAATCTGCAACTGCAAAGCTAAACAACAAACACAAAGCTGTAGATATATAACATACACCAGAAAAAAGGAAATGACAATATTTATCTGAGTGAAGATCCATTCTAAATTACATGAGAAGCAAATTTAAGGACTCGTCGGCAGCTATGCGATCAAGTTTCTGATTTTAACTGGTTGCAGATAATTAAACAGAATTAATTGAAACAAATTCAAAACAATGAAGTTGAACAAATTTACCAGTAACCCGAAGCAAGTAGTTTTCCTCCAACCACTTTTGGAGGTTTACCCCATATGGGAGCTTTAGGATCCTTCTTAAATACATGCTTTTGCTTGTTAGCTCCTCTGAATATCATGTAACTGCATGATACCTCAGAATAATCAATACAAACTTGAGCAACGTTAGTTTCACCATCTCCTATGATATGATTTACTATAAACCTTTTCTCCCAAAAGGAAAAAATTGTAACTTTACCCAATCAGGAAAACCAAGCAATTGGCAACAATGGCAGCTTTTGTCAGCTCAACTTTGTTTTTCAGAAGCCACCAGCCCTGACAAGATTGACCAAGTTGGAGACTCTAATCTAATAATTTGCGCCAAATAAGACTGAGTTTACAACTTAAAGAAAGGCATCAGTAATTGATATATGTTAAGCTAGATACCAGTGAAACTATTGTATCAGGAAAAAACAGCAGCAAAATTTGTATATAAATGGTTAAATCAGATTGGTCAAATATCATCATCTTGTTAAAAAAAACAACTGGATAATCATCTGATAATAATATATGATTAAACTCTCTTTTCCTTTTTCTGGATCCTTCATCTATGTGCCACCCAATAGGTATGATTGCAAGACCAACTCTGAATTAGGAGAAAGCAAAGAATTGACTGAAAATGGTTAAATTTTAACCAAGATTCTACAGGTAGAGTCTGATACACTTGGCCCATACTTAGCTTATTCCAGACTAGTTTTCATTTCCCACAAACAATTCAACTGTATTTCACAATGTTGAGATTGGAAATGTACACAAACTTGTGATAATTCTTGCCATTTCAGGGAAATTCAACCAATCACAATTTATTCAGAACCTTCACCAAACACTCCAATCTGAAAAAAAAGCTAAAATCAGATTTCATCTCCATTCCAAAAAGATGACAACTATTTCCGATTGGAATTGAACTTTGGAGAAGAGTTAAATGCCTTTGCCTTAACTCATTCAGATTCTCATTTAGAGTCCAACTAATCACTATCTAACTTGTGACAGATATGTAATTAAACACCTTCTGTAGTGTCTATCATGAAATAGAATCCCTTGAAAAATATTTCCTATTTGAAGTGAACTTTTCAGAAGAGTTAAATGTCTTTGCCTTACTTCATTCAGACTCAATATCAAACTAGTACATCTAACTCATGATACAGCTAATTGAAACCCATCTGTAGCATCTATTGTGAAACAAAATTTCCTGAAACTTCTATTGAATCGGAAGATACTCTCATCAAAAGGAAGATGAGGCTGACAGTCAAGATGTCAACTTACTCTGAGTGCCAATCATAATAGACATCAAATCATAAAAAAATGTCAAATACATACACAAAATGGGTGCATTAAGATTTTTGTTTATTTCTAAACTTACACATGAAGGATAAAACAGGGTAAGAACTAGGATACGTCGTGACATTCTCTACCTTAATTTTCTCTTACCCTGAAATTCTCTCACTATAACAATTTCAGATTTACGCTTCCAGCATTGAGCAAAAACAAACTTGCCAAACTTTGCCATCTAGCCAGATACAAAATAAGATTTACATGAGCGCCCCACTCATATATAAGATTGTTTTAATGAAACCATTTGTATTTGTTTAAGTTGGAGTTTCACATTGTGAAGATATGAAGATTTATTATTAACCAACAGAAATTAACAGTGTTAAAGGAAAAGAGATAATTCAACATTTAAAAAGGATCTTATTAAAAATATCAGCATACTCAGACAAGAAAGCTAAATATGAATCCCAAAAAGATTGGTACTTTTGGGTGTCCTGCAAATCTAATAAAATTATCAATTCATCAGGGCATGTACTGAGCATGGACAACATGCCAAATCATTACACCTTAACAGTTTCCATTCTCAAAGTGATAAACATAGTTCTGGCATTGTGAAACTGAGTTGTAACATGCCTGGATACTGAAAGTGAAGGGAATAAAGACTAAATCTCCGAATACCAGCATGAAGCCCAACCTTTCGGCTATAATATCCCATCTATAAAGTAAAAGTACGACCAAAAATGAGAAATTAACATAATGATCAAGATTCACACAGAAATAATAACAAGTCAGGATAGAACAGAAAACATTCATGATAGGATCTCAAAAAGTAACACTGCCAATATGGGGGCATTCCCATTCTTTACATGTATATGAAAATAACTACAGCCAAAATGTGATTAAAAAAAAATCAACCGGTACATGCGTGTTCTGTTTTATACCTCCAGAATCCTCCTAAATACAGAAATTGAATTAATTTATTATATCTGTTATAATTATCCTTTGAAGCATCACAATTTATAAAGAGACACCAAATAATCATGGGTTGATAATCACGACACATAAGATATTCAATTATCTATAGTTATATTATCAATAGGATTAAAGTTAATATATTTATAGACCTAAACATGATATGAAATTAGGCATAAAACTAAACTAGATTATCCCTAATATTTTTTTGACATTGCCCCTCAGGTTAGAATATGGTTCCTTACACAAAACCATAAATTGAGTAACAGAAAGATGTCAATAATTTATTTTTTAGGAACTATCTGAGGAGTGGATGGGGATCAAATTTCTACGGGAACTGTTGAAGAGAGATAAGGGATCAGAACTGTGGAATTAGTCTTCAGTGGATGCAATGGAAACAGAAGGTGGGGAAAACTGGGGATAAACAAAGGAGAGATGATTGTCTGCCAGGATTGTGGTAAGCAGAACAAGGGAAAAGGGAGAAGCAAGTGGGTTGAGGCAACAGTAGTGACACAGGTTGGGAAGGAGGATATAACTGGAAAGGATATAATGGGCAACTGAGCGGGCTGTCATACCAAGTTAGAACGTGGATACCTTATTCATTATCAAATAGGATCCAAATTCATCTATATACAGACCGAACATGACTAATTCTATGTAAAATTAGGCATAAGACAAGGTATGTCTTACACTAGACTATCTCTAATAGATTTTCTAATGTCTATAAACGTATGGATGATAGGGATGCTCTGAAGAAGTTTTTTTGACATTTAGAAAATTGAAGTCCTTGGCAGTTAATCATTGGAGTATGCACTATGCACCATATGTGTGCAAGTAAACAGGCTCTAAGCTTTAATGATAGTGAACCTGAAAGCTCCAAATAATAAGTGTAGGACAGATTAGATACTTACGTGGAGGTCATGAACTCTTCATAGAAGAAGTAATCGAGAACATATAACTATAAGAAGGGGAAATATATGAATTAGCAAAAACAGATAATGCAAACACCAACAGCATCAAAATTTGATGGTATGTACCGTGCAAAATAGCTGATAAAGAATAACTGAAACATTTGCAGTGCCAGCTTCATAGCTCTTTGCTAATAGAGAGAGATTGATTAACAACCAACCCATCATTCCAGCTCGAACAAAGAAGAACCTACAAAGAGACACAAGATTTAATTGTTAAGGAAATAGTCATGAGACTTGGTGGTTTTACATTTTAAAGTACATTAGCCATTCTTTTGCAATATGCTAGCTTGATATATGTGTGGTAATAAGAAAAAAGGAAAACACTTATGATTACAGACCAAGAAAATCTGGAGAGTAACATTTAAATCTAACAAATCAAAATGCGAGAGCGGAAATGTGCAAAGAAATTAAAGCCAAAGATGAGAACCTAAAGGAACATACTTCTTATTTTCTTAAGCTATGTACCTTTTAGGCAAATCCCACCTTCACCTCTTTACTCAAATATATGCAAACGGCAACACTCTAGTTCAAGTCCTAATCAAGTAACATACTTTATTCAAGTTATCAAGGAACTTTAATCACAAGATGAGTTCAAAAAAGGCCAGAGATCACTTTGTTTTCTTGTGGGAACAAAAGACATATTTAATATGTTTCAAGATGTTGTAGTCAGAACCAAGGATACAAAAGCAAGACATTTTTTGCCAGCTTTAACTAGTAAAAGATTATAGATTTCCTTGGTGACATGGCACAAACAATTGATGTAGTTGACCCCAGAGCTGGATGGTACATCACAGTTGAGCATCACTAAACTTAAGAAGAGTTCAAGTCCCTCAGGAAATACTGTTAATTGCCGACACAAAAAGGCTTAGTCTCTCTTTTTATTTATTAAGGCATAATATCTTCCATCGTCATCAATAAGCTGTGATAGTCCCAGCTATCTGGGGTCAATTACATCAATGTTATCCTCCATTGAACTTTAGGCAATGCTATATGAAGAAGATTCATAATAAAGTGGCTCATAAGGATTGGTATACATCATGCCAACAAATAGGAAAAACTTGTAAAATAAAGAACAAAGAAATTTACTTGAGATCAATTCCGAAAAAATGAGGATTAAGTTGCACCCCAAACCACCTGATTAAAAACCATAAATAACAGGCATCAACAAGTATTCTGCAGAGGGAAGTTGGATAAATATATCATTGTGAAAGCAATGTAGGTTTTTCATCTCTTAGAAAAACATTGACATATAAGTGGAGATAGCAAGTTAATCTAGAAAAGAGCCACACATTAAGAAAGTTCAGCATAAGGAAAATAGCAAAGGAACAAGATAGCATGAAATCTTACCCCATCATTGAGATCTGAAGCTATAATTTTAGCACATTGGGTGCTCAACTAGTGAAATTCCAAAGGAGAAGTATAAGCACCAGAAGAGAACAAGCACTTAATTATTTAGGTTGGGATACATGGATCTTCTCCATTACACTTCATGCAAAGTTGAATCACTAGTAATACTAAAATCAATTAAATTATTTTTTAATGCATTATCTAGAGTCTCCTTTGGCCTCTCGCTACCCCATGCACATCCATCTCTAATTGATTCAACTCATCCAACTAAAGAAACCATTGAGCACCTTTGAACATGCTCTTAGAACTATGCCTAATTTCTTTATATAGTAGTATTTTTATTCTATCTTTGTTGGTAAGCCCACAAGTCTAGCATTCTTGTCTCCGAGCACAAGATGATCACATGAGGCTTCTAAATTGTTAGCAAGAGAAATAATTTTTTTATTTTGCAGGTCACTATTCACCCCTCTTCTCTAGTGATCTGAAATACTTCCGCTGCACAAACATCATGCACCACCAAGGAAGGAATCTTGGTGGTGGAATGAGAAAATACAAGAAAAAGTGAAGAAAAAATGAACAACCTATAAGAACTTATACATTTGTAAGAATGAGAAAAACTTAAAAATATATACAATAGCCAAGAAAAAGACTAAGAAAGTAATGAATAAAACTAAGATGAAACTTTTGAATAGTTATATCGAAAATTGGATATAAAAGAAAAGGAAAGAGACATTTATAGAATAATTAAAATGAGAGAGAGAAAGACAAGATCTTATCCAAATAAGATGTTTTAAAGATAAATACAACAAGGTACTAGTAAATGATGGAGAAATAAAAGAGCGGTGAAAGAGTTATTTTCATCAACTTTTTAATGAATGTTTAGGTGAACTTAAGTAATTTAAGTAGGTCAAATAAGTATAGAAATTTTAATTTTTATCGTAAAATTCAAACTTCAGAAATAAAACAAGCTTTAAATAGGATGTAAAATGAAAAAGTTGTCGGACCAGATGATATTCCGACAGAGGTATAGAAATGTCTAGGGAAACAAGATATTGAATGACTTACAAAATTATTTAACAAGACATTAAAAATGAAAAAAAAAATATCTGATCAACGGAAGGTAAGTACTCTAGTTTCCTTATATAAGAATAAGGGAAACGTACAAAATTGTACAAACTATAGGGGTATTAAACTAATGAATCATACTATGAAACTTTAAGAAAGAGTAATAGAAAAAATATTAAGGAAGAAGATCACGATGATCGAAAATCAATTAGAGTTCATGCCTGAAAAATCGATAATAGAAGTTATACATCTTTTCAAGCAACTAATTAAAAAATATTGAGAGCAAAAACAAGATCTACACATGATATTCATCGACTTAGAAAAAACTTATGAGAGTCCCAAGAGAAATTATATGGAGAATTCTAAAAAAGAGAGGTGTTAACGTAGTATATATTGAACTAATTAAGGATATGTATGAAAATGTAACGACCAAAGTGAGACTTCACGCGATGAATTAACTGATGTATTTCTAATAAAGATAAGGTTACATCAAGGATCAACTCTAAGTTCCTATCTTTTTACACTAATCATAGACAAACTCACTGGACACATTCAAGACACAGTACCATGGTGCATGTTATTTGTAGATGATATTATTTTAGTAGATGAGACATGTGAAAAAGTAAATGCTAAACTAGAATCTTAGTAGGAAACACTAAAAGTGAAAGATTTTACATTTAGTAGAGTAAAAATAGAATATATAACATTTAAGTTTAGTAATATTAGACGTAATGAAACAATTATTAAAATAAAAGATGACAAGTTGCCTAGAACTAAAAGCTTTAAGTCTTTAGGATCATTTTTGAAAATGATAGAGGGATTGAGAGAGATGTCTTACATAGAATACAATTAGAACGATTGAAATGGAGGAGAGTGTCGGGTGTTTTATGTGATCGTAAAGTACCACTAAAACTTAAAAGGAAAGTTCTACAAAACGACGGTTAGATCTGCTATGCTATATGACGTTAAATGTTGGACTATAACACGAGCATATGAACAGAAGATGAAAGTTATAGAGATGAAGATGTTAAGGTGGATGTGTGAACATACGAGGATGAACAGCAAAAGAAATGAGAGTATTAGAGAGAAAGTTGGAGTTACATCTATTGAGGAAAAACTCCAAGAAACACGTTTAAGATGATACAAACATGTACTTAGACGATCAATAAATGCTTCAGTTAGGCGATGTGAAACTATAACAAATACGCATATCAAACGAGGAAGAGGAAGACAAAAAAAGACTTGGTTAGCAACAATAAAATAAGATAAAATTTATTTAAGTATAAATGATGATATAGTAGGGGATAGAGTCCAATGATATCAAAGGATGTATATAGCCAACCCCACCTAGTGGAATAAGACTTGGATGTTGTTATTGTATTTACATCTTGTGAATCAGTACAATATTATCTACCAATAACATATATTAAGGAGATTTAACTTGAAAATAATTGATGATTCATCTAATACTAAAAGATACTTAGAGTTGATCTAATGTTAATTAAAAGAAAATCAGTTATCACACCCCCACTAGTTTTAAAACTTGTGATTAAAGGTTTATATCAAGGGTACTATTATGTAAAAACTTTGCAAGTAACACAAGCAATATTCACAGGAGGTGACAAAGATGATTTGTGTTTGATATACTATATCAAAATTCACTCTCAGTTCAGATGTCTATCAAAACCATCATCAACAAGATAGTATTTTGAATCCAATAACAACTAAATTTATCTTAAGAGGGAAAACATCTCACCACAATTTTCCATTAATTAATTTTCGATGGCGATATTGAAAGAGAATATAGGCACAGCTTTATGTGCATATGGACATAGAAAAAACATGGTAGTATTTTAAAAGGTTATGGAATATGTTCAAATTATTAGTCATGGTTCTTGCACAAGCTTGTTACTTCCCTTTAAAGCAAAATTAGTCAAATTTAACAAAAAAAAAACTAGCTTTTTATCCCTCCAAGTAGCAGGTATGAGTAAATTACAAAGATTACATAAGATGAACAGTGACTACACAATACCAGTCGTGAACAAAATCTCCCGTAGCATGTGGTCTCAAAGAAGAACTCTGATTCATTGACTTGAGACCAGTGGTATACAGAATCAAGGAAACCTGGAACAAAGCCAATAAATATACATCTTAAGCAGGAACATGAATAATCAATAATCAGATTTCAATTATTCATAGTCCTATAGGGTATTTGAATAAAGATGGATGCAAAATCAGGGGCGTCATTTGCTTCTGGTTTCAATGAATGGATGTGTTTCCCGCATAAAGTGAGCTAGAAAATTAGATTCCTTGCTCCCATAATTTATATCATAATTGAGAAAGAATGAAATTAAGTGGTCAAACAAAATGTGTTACATAGGCTCCTGTTATGAGATTATGAGGGACTCAGTATCTAAGATACAAAATCAACTTAACCATCCTTACAGCAAAGTACCACTCCTAGCTGAATAAAGAAATCACATTATGTGGGAAAACTTACTTCGTCAATAGGCATCACTGTTTGCATGATTAGTCAAGTAATGGTCCAAAGAACAAGTGTTGTTTAAAAAAAACTCAATTTAATATTATCCACCTGTGCAATCACAGAAGACCTATCTCATTTTTTTTCTCTTTAATGTTCTGTCTCCCACTCCCCGGCCAATACCTTCACTGCCACTGCTGCCTCAAATGGCGAGCTGCAACCACTGGTAAGTGGTCATGTCATATGGCCCAACTACTTGGAATTTGCTACGTGGACCTTATTACACCACCAAGCATTATATAGTGTTGTACTTGTATGTTAGTCGTCTAGATCTCTTTAATTAAGTTCAGAATCCTTTTTCTCTCTTTACTCCTCAAACCTAACAGAAGATAGTACAGTAATAAAACTAATTGAAACCAAAAGTATCACATTCAGGAACCACCACACTCACTAAGCTCCCATGATGATCAAGTAATGTACAGGAACTCGAAATGCTCAGAATATAGACAGGAAATCACACCCATACCTTGTCAAGAATTTTTCAGAAATAGATGACTAAATAATCATCATAGTGCAAATGTACTGACAAAAATTAGAACAGGTTTTTTCCTTACTGAAAGCACACTTACAATCAGGCTGAAGATAAAAGTTGTGGATAGCAACTCAAATCCTTTGTCAGCTATGACCTACAAATAATTTCAAAATTAAACAATATCTTAATTATTCATTCATCAGAATTACTAAGATACTGCAACAATATAAAATTGCTAGATACGATAGTTGATATAATTTTATGCAAAAGACAAGTTCCCCTGTCGACAGTTAATTGCAAGAACATACCGTAGAGGGCATCCACTTCATATAAACACCAGTCTGTAAAAGTATCAGTAAAAGCAAAAGTGATACCAGCCCTGAAAAGGATGCAGAAAATGAAAAGGAGAAGAAAACAAGAATTATTGTCATGATTTGATTTCCATGAGATGGTAGATCTCAAACAAATAGTTGTTTAATTTTTAGCTCAACGAGTAGTACGGTCCACAAAGACTGGCATACGTTGGTTGGTCCAGAAACCATTCCAGCCATTTGGACCGCCAATGGGTAGCGATGTGCAGATCTTACTAATGCTTTCCTATTGATCAGCTAAACAATAAATATCCTCTGTATTTAGATTGGAAACAAATAAGCAACAAGACATTATTCATGAACACTTGGTGGGCATACCAAAAATAAGCATAAATTGAATGGATTTATTCTTCTACCAAAACCTGAGTTTTAAATACGAGAATGGCCTAAAAGAAGAGAACACGAGAAAGTACGCCAAAATAATGGAACCCAGACGAAGGGTTCGAGGGTAGGCGTACCATTGCATCGGTAGTGGAGACGAGATCCATCAGAGAGAACGGCGCCAGGAACGATCTTGCCCGGAAGTACGGATCCGGCGACGGCCAAGTACCCGAAATAGCAGAAGAGGAGAACGACCTGAAGATCAAAAAAATATCCACTAAATTTCACGAACTTGTGCGGAGAGAGTGACAGAGCGACGAGGACAGGAGATGGCACTTACGGAGCTCCAGGAAGGGATCAGAGCCGATAGAATACCTTCCACTTCCATGGCGCACTGTCGCTGCTTCTGCGCTATTACTCTCGATGATCTGGAGTCGGAAGATCGGAGAAAGGAAGGGTTCGTTCGTCGACTACTGCCCTCGACTCGAGGTCTCACTCTGGCACTCGGGTAGCAGAATGCGCGCTCCAGTTTTATATCACAGATCGGGGGCCTTCGTGTGATTTCCGATGGAGGCTTCTCCGAACCGTCCGATCACAACTTTTTAATCTTGACCGTTGGAAATAAAAGGATTATCGACAGTAGAGACCAATCGTTACTTAATCTGACGGCTAAGAATGGGTACGTCCTATGGAGGCCTCTTTCATAGAATTTTTATTCCCAGTTTTATGCGGTTCAGTCGCTCATGTGCCAACGGGTGGGGTCAGGTATCGCCTAAATTAGTAATTACCAATAAATTATAATATATATATATATATATGATTTAATTTTAACTATAATTATCCTTTTATCATTTTAATGGCTAGGTAACCATCCCTAATTTAGTTTTTTTAATAATTTAAATTAATCCCGATAAATGATTTATTCATTTACTGAATAAACTCAAATATAATTTATACATATTTAAAAATCAATCTTTAAATTATTATTGAACATGTGAAAAATGATACCATCTTTTTTATAAACATTTGAAATTTTATTAATAAAATCAAGAGAGAAAAACATATTCTAAACAAAGAGAGCGTTTCCTCATTCTAGACAAATATTCTACAAATATGAAAACCAGTGCAAGAGATATCAACAGCAGTGCATGGCCGTTGGTGAAGCGATTTATTTGATGAAGTTTAATCCTGAAAATGATTTGGCCTCATAAAATATTTTTATCAATCATCAAAATAAATCAAAAACGCTTATGACCCATCAATCCAAAGTTCTTAAATCAACATCCATTACCATGGTGTCACGAAGAACATCCGAATTGTAACTCAAGGACTCGCATTCGATCCCCAACTATGACGTGTTTGCAAGAATTTTCCTTCAAATGGAAAACGCAATCAAAGGATGTTAGGCATCTAGGTTGACCACTGTATGCGCTTCCTGATTTACCCTAACGACCGATGGAAAACTTTCGTGGGACCAAACCAATCACTCCCAGAGATTGAGTCAATACGACTAACCAGGATTATCATTTTTTTTTAATCAATGTCCATTAAAAAATATCTATTAATTTATAAAATTGAAACTCGATCTTTAAATAGAAACTAAAAAGTTATCTTACCCGTAAACATCAGGTGAAAAAAAAAACTTCTTTAAAAAAAATTGAAATCCATCATCCTAACAGTCCCACACAATCGATCCCATAACTATCTGTAAAGAAATAAATCGAGAAACTGCAATTGACCATGACGAAAAAAAAAAACTTCAACGTTATAACAAGAGGTTTGCATATCGAAAATTAGAGCATAATTTGAGGTCTGATCGTGTCCTATGATTCCATTTTGCCTTTGCGTATCAAACATTCAGCAAGACGGCATCTCATCATTTTGCAAACTCCAACGGGCTTCCAAATGTTCTCAGAACGTTTAATCTACTACACAACTGCTGCCCATGAAGAAGCATCAGTGATAAGCAAACTAGTTATCGGCCCGCTTGACTCCTTTGATTGATGGGAGCAATGCAGCTGCACTTACCAAGAACAATGTTGAAGCTTTGTGTCTGCTCATAATTTAAACATTTCGGTTCAGTCTTTCTCAGCAACTTAAGTTGATTCAACTGAATGTTAGTGGAAGCGAACTCACTTTCAGAATGTTCAACTGATTTTAGGATCTACTTGTCTGTCACCTCCATTAATGTCATCTTCTAAGACGCAACTCTCTTTGCGCGGCAATGCTGTAGACGAATCGCTTCGCTTGTTTGTTTCTGACATTTCCACCTCAATGGCAACCTTGTGCAGTGACACTTCAGACTCCATCTCTAGTTCCTGCATCCTTGCTTTCTGCATGGCATGCATCTCGTATCTGGTAAATGAATCGAGGAAATTTACTTAAAACGTGTGTCTATAACTGATAAATATATGCATTTTTTTCAGAAGCAGAGAAGATAAAAAGGAAAAGAAAATTTGAAAAACAAACAACATTTTTTTTCTTTCAATTTCACCATACAGTAGACAGAGGATGCTTGATCTTCCTCAAAAGACAAGAAAAATTATAGTTAATGAAAGAAAATTAAACAGTTCTCTAAGGAACAAACTAAAACCATTTGGAAATTACTGGCTGATTTCAAGAAAAATGGAGCAGAAGAACACAGTAACAATGATCCACCCATAATGTGGTTAGAAGCATTGTGCAATATTCTTACTCGAATGGTGCTCATCTAGCTGAATCATGTTGTTATTTTCGCCTATTTAGTTCATAAAACTATAGCGATGCTCAGAAATTTCACACTAACAAATGCATGGAGTACCATTGCGATCGGCCTGCCCTTGCATGGCCTGTCACTCAAGAATCTAAACTTGAGATGAGAAACAACTCTAGTCAATAATGCGGCAGGAGGCTCTACACATAAATAAGCTATGAGCTCTTAGTGGGAATCAATACATAACAGACAACCAGAAAACATATAGAACAAATAGTTAAACAAACTACTAATATCATATCAGAGTAGGTATGCTAGAATTTTAAACAGAATTTCAGGTGAAGGAACCTAACATAGTTCACATGTGAAGCATCCTGCAAAGTTGATTCGTCCTAGATACCTTCAACCAATAAAGCATCTATTATGGACAAGCATTTCATTCTCGGCAAAGCAAAGCGAGATTCTTGAAGATCTAGGATCTGAAAAATCTAACTAATAGTTACGTACAAATATAATGAACCCATTAATTTGTTAGGCAAGAAATAGAGTATATTGAGGATCCTTCCACTATCCTCCCCATAAAATTTCAAATGAAAAACTACATGCTGAAAATACATATATAAAGGACATACGGTGCAACATAGCTTTTAACAAGTTGAAAATATATTCTCCAGAACTGTCTTTCCTTTAGATGCCTAGGACATAAAACATATCGAAGATGTGCAATTTCCTGAAAAACAATCATTGGATCAAGCAGGTTAGATAAGTGCTACAATATGTATATGTAGAGCGAGTAAAACATGGTGCAAATATAAAAACTGGAGATAGTATAGTAGTAACTTGTAAGATCATATAAATATATGTAATCATGGTCTTCAGCAGAATGGGATAACCACAAAAAGTCTTCCAGGAAATGCAATCAGCACCATGAACAGTTTATCTTATCCTTTGAGAAAAGCTATCAACAGAAAACCTAAATTGAAAGCAAACCCCTATCAATAACGTAAAAACCACATTGGCAAAAGAACAATTAAAAACTTTGGACAGATAAAATAGGTATTGAACACTTAATCCCCTTGGAAATGCAAATCTTTAGTGTCTGCCTGAAAATCAAATAGGTCTTATTGTTTTCCCAGCAACCTAGTCATTCCTAAGTCTTGGGGATACCTTACCAAGTTTCTTTGCCCACTTCTGCAAAAAGATGGCTATCTAACATATAGAAGATTTTGATGCTTCCCAGTGTCATATGTCAAATAAACAACAATGTGAACCAAAAGTTCCCAGTATGGTATGAGGAGAGGCAAAATATAAGATGCTTGAACAAAAGATAGAACAATTACAACCGTAAGTGTGTCAAACTCTACGGTTCAGCAATACATAAGAGTAGAAAACTGTAATAAGTGCTAAATTAACACGGCTATACCGGAATTACCATTAAACCCTAATTTACTCAATTTCGTTGATAAGCACAGAAGAGAAGTAAATAAACCAATAGTAGAGAAGAAAACCTTGACTTTGGAAAGAACCAAAGTAGCATGCTGCTCCCTCCACTCCGTGAGATCCTTCCTGACATTAGATTCGACGCCAACGCCGTTAGCGTCCGCAGGCTGATCATCTGCAATTCGAGCACAAGTGTAAATAAACATTGAACAAAACGGTCGCAAACAATTTATATACATGTATCTCCCAGATCGAAACCTTGAAAAGGGAAAGACTTGAAGGTGTCAACTGTGAAGGTTCGTACGAACTCTCGAAGGCGATCTGTCACGCCGAATTCAAGGAGCCGGTGGTCCTCCTCTCCTTCCTTTCCCTGGCCCTTCTTCTCCGCCGTGTCTTCCTTGGAGGCTCGATTTCCTTTCACAAAGGGCCACATACTGATTGGCGAGAAAGAAGAGAAGATGAGCAGGAAGAGCGACGCAGGGGGGATCCGCCAAAACTCGGCTCGGGTATGTCTTTTTATCGCTGTTTTTTTTTTATTTTATTTTAATAAACCTAACGTATATTTAATCGACGTGTCTTTTATATTCTATTAAGCTGTTATTAATTGTTAATGTGTTAAAAATGCCATATACCCCTGCTGCTTCTGCCGCCCTCGCCGCACCGTCCGATCACCACCAGGCCGCCGGACCGGACCCGATCGACGCGCCACTCGCCAGCGCGTCGGCCGACGTCGGATTCCGGCCGGATTGTGATCGGAATCCGACGAATTCGGCCGGAAACCACCGAATCCAACGCACGATCAATTCCGGCCAAATCGCCACTGCCAAGCATGATTCCGGCCAAATCGCGTCCGGTTCCGCCCGTGCTACTGTTTTTTTTTTTCAAAAAAAGAAAGAATAAGAAAGGACAAAGCATTCTTTAAAGGATCATCTGGAAATAACACACCAGCAGAAATTTGAATTGAAGTGAGTTCACCTCAGAGATGAACTTAAATGCAGAGTGGATCCTCTTGTATGCCTTGAGGATGGTCAGCTCGTCTTCAGGTGATGTTTTGATAGGGTGTTTTTGAAAACACAAACTGGAAAACGATCGACTGAAACAAAAGAACGATAAGCATATAAAGGTGTATATTACATAAACGTTTCGCGGTCACAGTTTTCTTGAAACATAGTCTACACTTAGGTTGCTGGTTCGCCATCTCGGTGAAGCTAGCTTCAGATTATCTTTACAAGGGGGCAACATAACTGGAACAATTGGTCCCAGTCCAAAGGTAGAGAGCTCCACAAATTCACGAAATGAAGGCCTTCACAAGTTCGTTGAAGTTGCAAACCTCGCCTGTCCTCGGACAGGTTATTTTGCCGTCGTTTTGTCGGGCCATTTCTTCAAGAGCCTTCATCGTGATCAAGTGACAATAAGATTAGTTTTTTATTTATTTAAAAGCTCAGACAATCAAGGTAATCATCAGAGAAATTCATACCTTACTACTGTACACATGGCCATTTGGTAAAACCAGTGGTGGATTCTCATGGTCCATCAACTTCTTTGAAATGTAGCAAACTAATTTAGAATGGTGTAATTTCGAGAATGGCAATGGTTCTGCCAATTTGCGGAAGCCTTCTTGGGATAATGGATCTTCTTTGCTGCAAGCCTCTTTGTAACAAAGTCTTAGCAAGGTTAAGAGAGAAACCAGAATCAATAAAAAATAGCCAGCAAAGAATAAAAATAATAAATCCATATCAAATAGCAGCAGAGAGCAAACAGGTTGATGGATATGGAAATGAGAGAACGACATACTACAAAGGGATTGGAATTCAACATGCAATGAACCAAGGATACGGCGTCTTGAGGGCTGTCAAGCCGGCTTGGAGATATATATTCAGCAGGGGTTCATTGGTCATGCCAAATAATCTACAGAATTCCTGCTTGAACTGCTCCACCAGATAGTCCCATTGTGTGGGCTCAAATAAGACCTAGATAAGATAAATATCAAGTATAGGAAACTGTTAAAAATATACAAGTGCACAATTAAGCAATCTTAAAATGTAAAATGGTATTAGAGCAGAAGTTCCCATTCTCCCATTTGTTACTTTGTGCATCACAAAACTTATAATATAACCATCAATTCCCACAGTAATTATCCAAATCCAACCAGTGGTTCCTACTTTGAACTTTACCATCTCCTAATAGGAATTTGATGGTCAACTCCAAAATCACACAATGTAACTAACGAACCATGACTTTTTTTTAGCAATTTCATAATCAGATGTTGTAACTAAAGATCTTCAAAATGTGGTGATATGTACCTTCAAGTTCTCTAAAGCAAGTTAATGTGATTTTAATTTAACAACGAATCAGAAGCTCACATATAAACACTAAACAACAAGAAGCCATGAGTCTCCACTGGTTGGAATTGGGTAAATGGGTCTAACTTGAAGAAGCTGGCATGCAAGAAAAAAGAAGATGAGCCACAGCTTGATATCTCCCTTTCATGCACAAAGTAATCATGAATAAAACTATTATTTACTAGAACAAAATGTGATGATAAAATGAACTCCTAAACTATAGCAATCTCAAGGAACCATGACAAAAAAAATAGTCTAGCTTAGGGAAAAAAAAAGAAAAAGAAATAGACTAACTAGGACAAATGGGCACAAAAATACTTCTGGAAAATAAACTAGTGGCTGAATAAAGGAAGTGTAAGTTTTTAGCTTTTCTAAAGAATGTTTTTATGCAGACCGGAGAGTTTTTAGCTTACCTTATAAATTAAACATTCAGTATTGTGCCTAAAAGCCAATGTTGTCACAACACGCTGCATTTCCTTCATATTTGTAGCTGCCCAGGGTGCAAGATATCTTCGGGCGTAGAAAATAGCTTTCATATGCTCATTAGCCCTCACTAGTTCTATAAACTCCTGAAGCCTCAATTGAAACTCAAGCTTACTCTGCAATTCAGATTGACCAGAGATATAAGTGGCTTGGAAAAATTTGGCATTATTCACAGAAGAAAAGGGAAATGGAACTTGCCACTTTTGTTATAAGAGTATAGAGTAAGAAACAACTTGAAGGTGAAGCATAGAGTGATATCTTCAGAGTTAGTTCACAATGTTAATTTTAAAATTGGATAAATCATGATATTATGTAATTAAATTAGGTAATCCATGAAGCACAATAAAAGGCTAGAAAAGTCAAATAATGAACAGCTACATCATTCTTTTCCTTTTCAGATCAATCATTTTTTTATTAGGTACCAAAGGAAAGGATATATTTGAACGAAGTTAAAGCTGACAATCATAGGCACACCAGCCTACATAATTCTGATAGGTGACAATTCTGAAGAATTTTAAGAGCTATATGAAGATTCATCCAGATAAAAAGAGTTTCTGCTTATCACACATAACATGAGAATATAAATGCATTGAATCATGTTGAAAGTAATGCACAGAAGAGTCATACTTCATCCATTTCAAGAAAACAGCATATGAGAAAACATCATCCTATCACTAGAAGAGTAACCATCTTGTTTAGTACTAAGATTGTATTGTAAAGGTGTTATAAGTATCTTACTTGAAGATGAATAAATTTTGCTGACACAAGTAATTTATCAATTGTAAGATAGTTGTCTAACCAAAGAGTTGCAAAATCACCTGAGATGATTTAAAAATATTCAGAAATCAACAAGTGAAAATCAAGAATAAGCCTTTCAGTCTGTGCCAGAAAAGAAAAAGAAGAATACCTTTGACTTCTTCAGCCTGGCTTTGTTCTCTGCACACCATGCTAAAGCAGGAACTACGTCCTTGTTCCGGAGAGATTCAATAACTCTCTTTGCCTCAATAAAGACATCAATATCCACAAGTTCCTGCCGTAAACAACTTACTAGATCAGCCACAACAAAAAATGAAGCATTTATGAAGTCGTGTTGTGAGTTAAGTAAGAAACATTAGACAATCTCCAAGGGAAAGTCAATATTTAGACATTCACGCTTTGTCAACTATGTGAATGATGAAAAAATTATAAGGCATCCAAAAAACAAGCAACATACTTGCTCTTTTCATTTTCGATGATTTCATTTTCCTTATTGCTGCCAGGCTATATGTCCAAAATTAAGGATTTTAATGATAAACACGATAATCTCAATGATCAATGTAGTTACAAAAGTTAAAATAGTTGGGCATCTTTAACAATATTTTCCATCTATACCTCAAGTGAATCAAAAGAGTTCTCTATATTGAACAACAAAGGGCAATTCCATGTGCGAGGTTCCCAGAGATGGTGCCCTATGATTGTTTATGTTCTCATGTCTAGAAGAACCCACAGTCCATGACCCTTCCATAGAACTTATTCAACCAATGACAGAGCAAGTGTAAATTTTCATTTTCTTCAGACCACACAAACCTATACTGAGTTTATACAAAGCATGTGAAAATCACAATAAACTTGGATTATTGATGCAATTTAAGACCAAAAAGCTGAAAGAGAAGCAAAAAGAATGAAAAGTATCAGATACAAGGAGTGGTTGAAGAAAGAAGAGCATAGTAAAAGAAAAATGCAATGGAGAAGGCATTTACTATTTGTCAAGCTAAGCTCCTTGAGATTTAAGGCACCATTTTATAAACCACAGGTTCACTTTGAAACAATCTCTATAAAGTTTAGAAAATAAGACTAATGGAGGTAGATCTTTTAACCAAAAGATTGAAAATATCATTTGCTAGTATGCACTTGTTCTAACGTTGCACATTAGTCTTACCAAAAATAGCAGTCTTACTTCAGTGGAATCCCCAAGGATACTGAGATCTTGAGAGACATCTTAATTAAGATGATAAATCTAAGACCTCTTGTTTAATTAGGCCTGGAAATATTTCAAAATAGAAATACACTAGCTAACTATTAAGTTCAGAGCCCATGTATATATTCTTCTCTTACTTGGCGAAATTTCTGATAGCTTTCTTCTGAATTACCAATAATCTCTCCCTAACAAAGAAGCATCGAAGCCTGAGCCAGCAACGGATATAGCACATATGATAGGAGAGGGAAGCATGTTCGCTTCTATCATTTCTATGTTTATGATAGATGAATGATCCAAGCATGAAGGCGGCCGAATATTTATAAATAACAGTTTGGCTTGAGCTAAACGGGTTCGCGCTGACTAGTACCTGAATGTTTCCCGTCTCTGCAAGCTTCTGAGCAGAATCATAGTAAGTCATTCTCAGCAAATAATCAACTAGTATCCGATTGAACCTGGCATCCTTCCAATCATCCAATTTATCTGCATCTCCAACCGAACCTAGATGCTCCAACCGAGCACGGCACCTTTGCACCTGCAGATTCTCTAGCTTGCCTCCCTCTTCCAGCTGCAGTAGATACATAAAAGAAAAAACGCATGCCCAACAGAGATCTCTGAGCACCAAACAAAGCTTTCGCCAAGAAAACGGTACCTTTCGCTTTAGGCCCTGGAGGCGGGTGACGAGGGAGCTAAGGTGGGTAAGAGTTTCATCCACAGAGCTGGAATCCGATGAGTCGGCTGCCTCAGCGACACTGCTGAGGATGGCGGTGAACTCCCTCTCGGCGAGGCGGTAGTCGCAGCGGATCGTCTTCTTGAGATGCTCCAGGGGAACCCTAACGAGCTGGTGCTCCAATTTGAGGGACTCTGCGAGCTGCGCGAGCCGGGCGGTGGAAGTAGGCGCCGCTTGAGCCGCAGGGGCAGCAGCGGGGGAGGCGTCGCCGTTTTGGGCGGAGTCAATCGCCATGTCCATCGCCGGCGACGAGAGGAAGGCGGGAAGGTTGGTGGCGGTGGAGACAGAAGAGAAGGGGAGGGAGGGGACGATGGCTCAATGGCGGCGGAGACGGGAATTCGCCACTGCCATGGATGAGGGAAAACAGAGTTCGATCCGTTTGGTGAGCGAAACCAGCGTTCGATCCATCGCTCTCGCCACTTCTCGCTAAGCCATCTGCAAAGACCAACAGCGGATAACTGATTATATATTTAGAAATTTTAGAAATTATTATCTAAATTTAGTTTATAAAAATATAAAATAAAAAATGAACTTTAGGAGTTTTAAACTTAGGCAAAAATCAAATGTACCTCTATCATTTACAAAATCATCACATCACATGTACTCTCTATTTCTAATTAAAATTAAAGAGTACATGTGATGAATATCCCTTCAATCAATGATTTTATCTTTAAAATATTTTTTGATTTTATCTTATGGTGTGTAAATAACTATTATAATATATGAAACTACTAAATAATCATTTTTTTAATTAAAATTAAATGAACATCCTTTCAATAATTTTATCTTTAAAATATTTTATGATCTATATTATTGTATCAGTTAACTATTATAATATATAAAAACTATCAAATGAAATTACTTAGTAACTATTATAATGTGTTTAGAATGTGTTTAAAATTTAAAATTTATAATGTGTAAAAGTTATTGAGTAATTATTACAACGTATAAAAGTTATTATAATATATAAAAATTACTCAATAGCTGCTATAATGCATTTAGAATGAGTTTAAAATTTAAGATTTATATAGTGTAAGAACTACTGAGTAGCTATTATAATAAATAAAAATTATTTAGTAATTATTATAATATATAGAAAATTTAAGATGATTTTAAAATTTAAAATTTAAAATCTTTGAACATATTATATCAAAATATTATTTATTAATTTAATCAAAATTATTTAAATTTTATTAAAATTATTTTAAAATTATTATAAAAATTATTATATAGCTGCTACAAGCTCTGGTCTTGGATCTCGTCTCTTGGCAAGTGAGTTCTTCTATCAGCGAAAAAAAATCGTTTTTTGCAGTACGTTTCTCCATTCCGCGGTGCATCCAAGCGGAAATAGT
This sequence comes from Curcuma longa, assembly GCF_044706935.1. NCBI lineage: Eukaryota > Viridiplantae > Streptophyta > Magnoliopsida > Zingiberales > Zingiberaceae > Curcuma > Curcuma longa. The sequence continues at coordinate 850,444 of NC_133881.1, read as the reverse complement.
AACAAAAATTTCTCCTTTGTATTAAAAATTGGAGAGCCTTTCTGGAGAAGTAGTTCATCGAGTTGTGCTGCTAGCCCTTTTTAAGGGAAATTGCTGGCGAGTTTCTCGGAAATCTGATATTTGTTTCCGCTATCTATCGGGTCTCTTTGTTTGACGTAAAGATCAAAATTTGAGTTGCGTAGTTCCGTCTCTGCAGTCACTGGAATCGCCTTGTTTTCTCTCGGCATTTCGGATCTTCCTCAAGACAAGGGCGGTGCCTTAGCTGCGGGAAGCTAAGGCTGGATAAGTGGTTAACAGAAGTATGAGGAAGATCAGTGGAGTTTACTCAGCGAGACCATTCAGTGACAGAAGGTGGCTTCTTCCATTCTTCGCAAGCTTGCTGGTCTCCTTGACTCTCTTGATGGCAATTGTTTTGGGGTTGTTTTCCTCTCCTAACGCTGGAGATTCACTGTCCTTGGACATTGTCACTGTTACTGGCAATGATGATTCAGAGGGCTACTCCATAGGACTAGATAGGAAAATATTGTTGGACCAACCAGTTGCTTCATTAGAAGAAGAAGAAGAAGAAGCTCCGCGGATAGCTTACCTAATAACTGGCACAAAAGGTGACAGCCAGAGAATGAGGAGAACCTTGCAAGCAATATACCATCCACGAAACCAGTACATTCTTCACTTGGATCTGGAGGCTCCTCCCAGAGAAAGGATAGATTTGACTATGTATGTCAAGGGCGATCAATTGTTTAGTGAAGTTGAGAATGTACGTGTGATCCCCAAAGCCAATTTGGTGACATACAAGGGCCCAACCATGATTGCTTGCACTCTGCATGCAATTTCCATTCTATTGAAGGAGAAATTGAGATGGGACTGGTTTATAAACTTGAGTGCCTCAGATTATCCTCTTATGACACAAGATGGCCAGTGTTTTTTGAGATTTAGTTATTTTCTGACTCCATTTTTTTCTTGTTTGACAAAACTTGTATGCATCTTTGTGTGTTCACTCAAAATTTTGGTGACAACTATGTATGATTGTGTCTGAAGCACAACTTACTTTCTTGGCAATCATCTTGAGCTTATGCCAATAGGAAAAGGAGAAAACTTGTTAGGGTTTATTACTAATTGGCTCTAGTCAATCATTTAAAACAAGCATTGTGTTGTTGAAATGCCAAACTCTGAAACTTTTAGTTATGTCTTTTTATCAAGAAAACCAAAGTTATAGCTCATCAGTTTCTCTGTGTACTTCGATATATATTTGTACCTGTTCACTCATTGTGAGTTTTTAGCATTCAGCTTACCATTTTGTTTTTGATATCCATTCAGATATACTTCATGTTTTATCTTCTTTGCCTCGCAATCTAAACTTTATCGAGCATTCACCTATTGCTGGCTGGAAATTGTGAGTCAAGATTGTTCCTCTTTTCACTTCTAGTCATCAACTAAATATTAACATGATTATAATGAATCCATGATACAGAGGGCAAGACCAATAATTGTTGACCCAGGTCTTTATTTGTCAAAGAAATTCAATGTTTTCACCACTACTGAACAGCGGGAATTGCCTACTACTTTCAAATTGTACACTGGTAAGCTATCTTAGTCCATTACCTGAATTTGTTTTCATTTGTTCACCTGTTATTTGCATCCTAGAAATCGATCGATGTTTAGCTAATGTAGGTATCGTGATTCGATGATAGGTGTTAGCGATGCTCTTTCGCCCATTTAGTAGTTCTACAATGCAAACAATCATCATCTCTTTCAATCAGAAACCTATCCCTTTGCGATATATTAGGCTACATTTCATACTCATCTTCAGCTAGTTAGGATTGGCCATTTTTCCTTATACTAACACATCTTCTGCCTAGGTCCTACATCCATGATACATTGATCGTCGCAAAGTTGTAAAGGCTTACTTTTTATAGATTTGTTCAAAGAGAAATGATACATTACATGAAAACGCAGCATGATACACTAAAGATTTGTAGTGTATCATGCTGTGTTTATCATGCTGCGTTTTCATGTAATGTATCATCAACAAATCTACCACATGCTCGACAAGCTTTGATCATACATGAGGTTTATTTTTAGCACTTTTAAGGAGCTTCTCATGTTTCAAAATTGTTATTAATAATTTTGGACTTTTTAAAAATTTATAGAATCAAAATATGTAATTGCACTAAAAAACTGTACTTTAATGCAATATTTCCATGTTATATTTTTGGGCATTTTCTAATATTACAGCCAACTAAAAAGCGCACCTCAAAATTTAGTAGTTGCCACCGGTTTCCGCCTCGGACCGCAAAGGAAGGCGGCCATTGCTAAAAGAGACGGCAAAGTGCTTCTCTTCGCCGGAGACCCATCGCTTCTTATCTTCTTCTTCTTCTTCGTTTTCTTCTCTGCTTCCTTTGGAGTCTCGCCTCGCCGCCGGGAGCATCAAGATGAACGAAAAGGCCGCCGTTTCCAAGGAACTCAATGCGAGACACAGAAAGGTTGTGTTTCTTAGGTCATTGTAAAGGAAGGTTCTTTTCGTTTTATTTAGCACTGTTTCTTTATATTACCGATTTGATGGGGCTCTTTGCGATGCGTTATTGGGTGCATCTTTGGTGAAATTTGGATCGGTCTTTCTTTTTTTTTTCCATGACCGTCGGAGATGCCAATTTTTCATTTGATGGCATTGAGATCAAGCGTTTTGTTGGTTCTTCCTATTTAATTGTGGTTGTTAGCAGCAGCATTAAACGAGGGAGTCGCCGTTTTTGTTTGTTTTAATTTTTAATTTTTTTAAAAGTAAAAAGCAGATTCAACCTCACTGAGTACCATTTAGAGAGAGTCATCGATCATCTGTGGCATGGAAACCTATCATTTTAACATGTAAGGCTTAACGACCTACCTATGATAATAACAAATTGTAAGAAGTTAATTGAATGTTTGTAAGGATGGATAAATAGGATGTGTGTTATCCATCTTTTCATGCCCTTCTGATAAAATAACTGAATATGAGGCACTCCTTTAATGATTTTAGTAAATACTTCTTCCCTACTTTGTTTCCATCTAGGTTCATCTTATGACTTTATGTATACGGTCTAATGTGGTCTTTTAAGAATACTTGTTGAGATGTTTTTATATGAAATTGGTTAGACTAATCAGATTATATTTAAATTTATCTTGATGGGTTAACATGCCTAATAAGGATTCCCTTTTGAAAAAAATAACAAAAGAGGGTTCCACTAACTGGTGACTTTTGCCCAACTTCATCTCCATGTAGGCTCATCACACACATATGAGTGACTTGACTTTTTTACATGAGAAATTAATATTGTTCTTAAAGTCAATGTTTTCTGGCTCACTTGTTTCAGATATTAGATGGACTTCTCAAATTACCAGAGAATAGGGAATGTGCTGATTGCAAGTCCAAGTAAGTACATTGGCCATTATTTTTCATGGGTAAAGCAGAATATATATTTGATTTGTTCAATATCCTTCTTACTCAACCATCTGATAAACCATCAGTTTCACTTGAAGCCTTTAAATGCAAAGACAATCTTTGTGCTTGAAATGAATGTAACAGAATTTCATGTTTTCAGATCAGCATACAGTTTCTGTGAATTTTTTCCTCTCAAATTATTTGTTTGATAGGTAACAAACTTCATTATTTTCCTTTATCGATGGATCTGGCTCCTTAATTTGTATATGGAAGTCATTATTGGATTAAGGTTATCCAATGAAAAAAATTCAACAAAATAATATATTCCGGTCTATATAACTTCCTACTTACTGTTTCTTGATCTAGGTAAATTTAGTTGTTAGTTCCTTCTTGCTTAGCTCTATCATTAAATCCACTCTTTGGTCCTCTTTCTGCAGAGGTCCAAGATGGGCAAGCGTGAATCTGGGAATTTTTATTTGCATGCAGTGTTCGGGAATTCATAGAAGTTTGGGAGTACATATATCAAAGGTGAATTATAATCTTCAATGCCATGAAGCAAAAGTAGATAAGATGTTCAAGACATTAGCATTTCAAATATCAGATTTTTTTGTAAAGTATTCAGAAAAAGTGAACTTATTTTTAATATATGTGATCTGATTTTGTAAGACTGTGTAATTGCATACTTCTGAAATTTCCATTGGTGCTATCTATAGAGGTTTCAAGTCAGCCAAACTAACTTAAACACTATGCTGATATAATATTCACTACCATGGTAGATTTTTAAGATTAGGTTTGATTCTCATGAAAGGATTGAGATGTGATACTGCAAAGGGTATGCATCACTAAACTCTATGCTATTTAATAGTTATTTCTGATACAGGTAAGGTCAGCAACATTAGACACATGGCTCCCTGAGCAGGTTGATTTTATTCAATGTAAGCATCCTGATTTATTTATTTATTCATTTTTGTTGTCAGTTCATATTGTTTTTCAACCTGAATATCAGAGGAAATATAGGCTTCTATCTTTAATGAAAATGGTTTAAGACTATGGATTGGGCTTGCCTTCTGCAGCAATGGGCAATGAAAAGGCAAATAGCTACTGGGAAGCTGAACTGCCTCAAAACTGCAGTAGAGTTGGGATAGAAAAATTTATTCGTTCAAAGTATTGATCTTCTCATCTTCCTTGTGACATTGCATGCTTGTTTTCTGCATTTGCTTTATGTATCAATTTTTGACAAAGCCTATTTTGCTGAGTATTGGATCAAATTTCCAGATATGAAGACAAGAGATGGGTGCCTCACGATAAAAGATTCAGATCGCCTTCAGTAATCCATGAAGAAATGGCTCCTAAACTTAAGCCAACATCTAGTGATAGATCTGGGAACGAGAGTACTAACACAGTGAAGGCTTTAAATAAGGATAATGCATCAAAAAAGACGAGGGACAATCTTTCAATTCCAAAATTGCCCAGCCTGGTAACTATGTCTTCTCTTCACCTTGGTTGCAAAGCAAATATTTAATCATAGATTGATGTTCTAATACTGATCTTCTTTTTTTTTTTTGGCTTATATAGGTTACAAAGTTCTCATGTCCAAAATTTCTAAACTTCAATGGATAATTATTTGGCAGGTTTCTTCTGGTTCAAAAGTTGAAACAGGGAGAAGCCAACTTGTAGAGCCAGAGTCCCGTAGTGTAGTTCCTTCTATAACTGCTGTAGCCACAACAACTCCACCGCTAAAGGTTGATTCTATGGTTGACCTGCTGAACTTGGATTCTGTGAATGGCCCTAGTGAAACAGGATCTGAATCTTCTTCCATCAGTGATCATTCATGGGCAAATTTTCAGTGTAAGTTTTTGAATATTTGATAACAAAGACATAAAAATGTATTCTATTTTGTGGCCCAAATTCATTAAGCTCCTTTGGTTAAGTGCTATGCCACCCCTTTTCCTTCATATAAGTCTCTTAGCTATTAATTCTCAAACTACTTTGCGGATAGCGTGTACTCTTCTTGCTGTGCAGCTGCAGACCTAACCAGTTCCTTGGAAATGAATAGCACCACAAAATCTGCCGAAGTAAAGAAGGAAAACACACATGGAATAGAGAATTTATTTAAGGATTCAACATCTTCAGTGCAGCCTTTGACTCAAAACAAAATCCAGATAGATGTAACCAGTCCCTTGGAAAACAGCACCAAGGAAAATGCTGAAGTAAAAAATGAAACCACACGTGGAGTTGAGAGCCTAGTTGAGGATCCAACATGTTTTTTGAATCCTTCAACTAAATGGAATCCCGAAACAGTTGTGAAAGATGATATTATGAGCCTCTTTGAAACGGTAAATCCTGTTTTTATTTTATGCTTCTGTTTGTTGCTACAAATCCTTATAATTGGTGCATTCTAATGGTCTCCAGTCCAGTATGGTATCTCCATTTGTGCTTCAGCAACAGCAGCTAGCATACCTTTCGCAACAGCAAGCTCTTCTCTTGGCTGCTGCTAGATCTGGAAGTGGACCTCTGGCAGTGCCTAGTCGAGGAACTCATCAAAGAAGCAACAGTGATTCAAATGCGATGAATGCTAACTTTTTGGCACAAAGTTGGTCAAACTATGCCTACCAGATTCCGACAAATATGCATTTTACTGGGCAACCCAATAACAATAACTTCAGTCAGGTAGCACTTGACATAGGATTTGTAGGACTGGTATGAATATGTCAATTGCTTTACATCTTTTTTTCCCCCCTCAAGCAGATGGGAAGCTCTAGCCATCCTCATCTATCAGGGGGCTATATTTCTGCCCCTGCACCAGAGTATGCACCTTCTCCCCCTTCTCTCGGATTGCTGATGCACATAATGCTATCGGGGTGTGCATACCTCATGCTTCTTCGTCCTCACATGCTGCAACTTCCAGCAGCCGTTCACTCAGTGATTACGATTTCTCATCGTTAACCGAGGGTCTTTTTTCGAAACGCTGAGAGAATAACAATGCTGGTTCCCTCCTGTAGTATCTGCAAACATAAATGATATAAAGGCTTGAGCATACATGTCATTTGTTTTTCAGCTCATAGTTCATTCATTGTGTAGAGATGGCGATTGATATTGGTTCCATTGCAGATTCACGTCCATCAAAATTTGTGATGGAATATACAGAACGGTCAATTATGTACTTTGGCTCTTGGTCATTGCTTTATGATTTTCTTAGGATTTAATGTATACTGCAATCTGTTTGTTGGCGTGCTACCAATTTGTTTAAAACATCTATAACTAACTACATCCATGAATTTAGTAGGAAAGAACTATAATTATAAAGAATACGTTGATCATTAAGAAGACCTCTATTTAATTTGCAAGATCAGAAGCTCATAAATACACAACATACCCTTGCAACCTTTTTAGCAAAACGTGTTGAATTCTCGATCATACAATTTATAAATCGAGTTTGATTCCATAAGAATTGGACTTTAGATTTAAACAAGCAGTACTTACAAGGAGACAATAACATCAGCGATCTTGCTAGCTATTTATCCCTGAAAAGCAACCAACTCAAGTAGTTGACTCCATTAACCAGCTCAAGTACTCACATCCGTCATCAAGGATAGAGGCTTGGTTAAGTGGGACTACCCTCTTCCGCTGGAAAGATTGGATAGATGGGCACTTCCTTTTTCGTCCACCTCTAGGCCGAGAAAGCCTCTCCTCGTCGATTTCAAGAAAGTCACCCTGCAATGAGTCAGAGAGATGTCAGAATTCATGGAGATCACTGAAGTTGAGTTTTGATTAAGTTAAAACTTGAAACCCCAATGCATTATTTGAATTGAATGTTGGAAATTGAAATTGAATTTCCGGACAACATACATCACTTGGTAGAGCCTAGGAAATAAATATACATAACAAATTAAAAGGTACTTACTTGAACATAACAGTGGACGCCAGATTTCTCATGATTGTCCCTTACATGCTTGTAAGGGAACGTTTTCCCACATTCAGGAAAACTACAAGTGAATGGATGGAGATTTTGATGGACGGCTTTCAAGTGTTGCCGGAGATTCGACACCTGCAAAGCAAACACCAGAAAAATGTAATTTTAAACCACTGAGAAAACTTGATTGCCAATTGGAAACTAAATGTGGCAGTCAGTTTATGATGTCCGAGAAGCAATTGAGGACAATGCATGATATTGAACATATAATGTAGAAATTTAAATTTCTGGTCTTACGTTTGAAAATGTACACTCACAGCCTTCAAAGTCACATTGGATCCTCTCAGTCGCCTCCTTTGCTTCATGCATGCGTTCATGTCGTTTGAGATTCTTCTTCAGTTGTTTTGTTTTGCAAATCGGACAATCAACATATTGGTGAGCAGTTCTGATATGAGCTTTAAGGCATTCAGCATTTGTGAATGGCTTCATACATCCAGGTTCATAACAAACAACCTCCACGTGATCCAATTTCACTGTAGCAATTTGGTTCAGATGTTAAAGTAAGCAATTAATTTACAATTGAAATGGAAAGACCAAATAGAAGACCAACAAAAACAGATTGTACCCAGAAAACAATTGGGTAGCATGGCTTGATTAAATTGCAAAATCTAAGCATCATGATTTAATCAAGTGCTTATCTATTATTTTTATCCAGTTTATCTTAATGGAATAAAATAGAACAGTAAGTTAGATAATGATATCCTACTTAATAAACTCCAGTTTCACAAAAGACAAAAACTAGATTACAAATGGATTGTGTAAGTTGGAGAAGACCTATTCTAACTTAGTGCCTTGTTATTTAAAGAAGAATTCTTATGTCATCATCTTCAAGCATGTTTGCCACAATAATTTAGAGTCATCTACATCAAGTCATCAAGCTGTGCGAACGTGTGAATCAGATTAATTACATGAATCATTTAATTTTTCTAAAAAAAATTAGGTAAGGTTCATAATGTTGGGATGGGCATTTATTTTCAACTTTTTATCAGATTTTCCCTAATAATACAATATGCAATTACCTTCTTTAATCAGACTAGTTTTTTATTTGAATACTTGAACACTAACCGTGACCCAACTTGAAGAATCTACATTCCCAGATCAGGTTTAGTAGGTTCAGTTGTATTTGACATCTAGTTAATCAGAAGACGGTTGTTCTATAGGACAACACCAGGCATATAGAACAATATAGGAATCATGATCATGAAAACAAGAACCATATCCTATGAAACCACATTATGATTGATTAGGCTGTAGGACAACTCCAGGGATATGGAAAATCATGATCATGAAAGCAAGAGCATTTTACCATGTGAATCTTTGTGCTTCTTTAATTTTGAGGGATACTTGAATCTCTTTCCACATCCAGGTTCATCACAAACACATTCTTGCCGATCCTTGCAAGGAGGCTGCTCTTCATGGGGTTCACTACAGAAAAGTTGTTCTTGAACCTCTGAAGGAGATTGCTCTTCATGCATTTCTCTTACATGTCTCTTCATGTTTGCCTTAAATCCAAACTTGTGATTGCAATTGCTAACAGGGCAAGTAAAGAGTTTCCCTTGGTGAGTCAGTGAATGGCGATTTAAATGGTCTTTCCTTCTATAGCAAGATTGACAATCATCAACTGGGCAATGAAAAGGCCTCTGTATCAAAATGAAAGAAGATTCATGACCAGCAAGAATCAGCAAATGAAGAACAATAGAAAGTCCTTGAATTGAGAAGGAAACAACAATTAATATGCTGTGTAATAATAACCTGCAAAAAAAATCCCTATTCATCAACCAACATCACATGTTTCTAAAATTACTTCTCTCATACCTTTATAAGTACCCTATCAACAATTTAATTATTCAAATTTATAGAAATCACAGTGCTAGATATATCATATTCATACAAATGTACAGTTCAAGTCAAAACAGACCTCTTAGAATGGGCGTGATTGAGGCTTCTTGATGGAGCTTCACAGGAGGTTATCCCATCCTGATACTGGTCCATGCAAGATAAACATAGCCTCTTTGCATTTTGGAGTTCATTACATGGGATCCAATGCCTCACGCTTCTATCACCCAGTAGAGAAGTTTTTTCACAACACTATGCCTGCAAGTAATTCCATTAATAAAAATGTCTACAAGTAGAATCATTTAACAAATAATGACGAAAACCTATTTAAACACCTTGATGAAGCATGAATCTCAAGAATATTCAACAAATTATCAATATTTCTGACAAAACATTTTTATTATTATGAAATAAACATAAATAAATTAGAACCTATAGTACAAAAAATTATGATGTGAAATACTAAAATGAAGCAGTAGAGAAAAAATTGATATTAAAAAAAATCATATTATGATAGTAAAAATATATCATTTCCCTAATTTGGAGAAACAGTTGGAGGATTTCTATTGTGCATGCTTTCATGCTTTATATAAGAATAAATTGTCATTGAATCCCAATTACCAGGATGCAAGTGAAATGATATAACATATTCCATTATGCACAATCCAGTCACTGTATCTGAATAAAAAAAGGTTTAGCTACTTAGATGTATGATGCTATCAATTAAAAAAACAAAAGGATAAATCAATATACTGAGATCCAAAGAAATGGAGGTGCATAAAAGTTGACCAAAAAATTTTACAAGTCAGAGCTATGTATAAAACCAGAGAATTTAAGAATAAACAGAAGCTATAGAGATCCTTAGACATAGTATCCAGGAATTTTTTTGCAGCAACCTCAGTAGAGTGGCTCAGCATATGTTGCTTTAGATGAGCTGGTTTGTGGAAGCTTGCACCACACTCCTGGCAAGTATGTTGCACCTTGCCGTCCAGATTTGTTACATTATTGAATTCATTTGATTGCACATCTTCCGACTCATCCTAAAGAAGAAAAAAAATGAAGAAATTTCAAGATAATAATTATTCAGGATGACAAAATTTCTGACATTGATCAGGCAGGCTAATTAAAAACACTGGTATATGTGTACCCTTTTTGCTCCAAATAAGTACCTAGTTAGCTATTCTCGCCAGACATACCAATTCCTCGAGTTCAAATTTTTTACTTGTTAATTTTAATACTATATTCCCATTTCCACCTACTTTCTGTTACCTTAATGAAGTATTCCACCGAGCTATGCACCAAAAATGGTAAAAAAAAATCTAGGAAAAAAGAAAAAAATTCACAAGGCAAATTGGCGGTACCTTATGTTTGTCTAAGACGTGTAAACGCATAAGGGTTTTCTTTGACCTACAAATTCCACAAAACTGACAATAATAGCGCCTGATATCCCTATAAACTGGCTTTTTATTCATGTCTATCCCTTCGTTGCAATCTTTAGCAATCCCATCATCAGAGGAATGTGAATCGGTTGCCACCATCTACGATATCAGATAAAATTGTTCATTAGTTAATTAATTACTAGCTAAAATAACAGCATGAAACGCGATAGAACAATAGATCAATAAATATAGAAAAACTAATATATACCAAAAGATTAGTGAATACATCCACCAAAGCTTGTAGGCTACTACGATTTGCTTAATGAGCAAATAATTGTATGGTATAACGATAGTTGAAGGTACAAGGATTATCGAACGATATATAACCTTCCTCAGAATCGTCTGATCGCAGAAGTCCGTGGCGAAGGCACACTGCGGTGAAAGGCTCGCAGCAGCTCGAGCCAGTGAAGGACGACGGCAAGCTGAAGAAAGAAAGACCAGACTAGGGTTTCTGCCTCCGCGAAATATATATAGACAATCAAAGCGGATCCAAACCTTTCGGATCCGTAAATTAAGCGGATCTGATCTAAATGGATCGTCAATGGATCATTTACAGGACTAAATCACGCTCATGAATCGGGCTACAAGCCTACAATTAATGCCAGCCGTTGGATACTGCAAGGAAACGGCGCTACCGTTAATAGATCTGCTGCCCCAATGCCGCAATCCTTGGTTAGGGTTTCAACTTTTCCTCTATAAATAACGTGATCTCCCTCAATAATCTCCACTGATAGATTAGGGTTTTTGATATCGGCAGCGGAAATCTACTTTACGTGACGATGATCCAGCTACGACGTTCGTCTTTTCCCTTGTTCTTGTTTCATATCTTGTGATCTGTTTTTCTAGGTTTTCTGTTTGCTGCATGTAGCGGTAAACGAAGTGCGTTTATTCCTTGCAAAGAAAAGTTTCTGTTTTAAAATTTGTTTTTGGCTGATCCTTCTGCGTTTTGGTGAGGGATAAAAGGATGCTGCACGGTGCACCCCGGGCTTCTCTGAGGCAATCCTTGAAGTTGGAAGCCCCAATGCTCGTGCTAGATTTAACTGCCGTCAAGTGTTGCAGTTCTGTCGATTTTTCTACGTCTGATCTGTGTCAATGTGACGGCTAAATTTATCTATTTCTGATCTTTCAAGTTATTTGGAATTTGATCGGCCTTGTTGTTTTGTTGATTGCATTATGTTCTCTCATAACGTTTTTTCTGAACATCGTCTAACTTTTATTGAACTCATTTATGAGTTGCCCTATTTGATCTTGGATTTGCGGATTTAAAATTATAATTTGTTTGTATTAAATGAGAAGCCTGTGATGAAACATCCAAATTATGGAGGTGCAGAGGGCTTCAAGTCCCTGTTTTGCAGGGGGAACCTCTTGTAGCTGCTGCATTCAGATGACATCTCTGGATTTTCTGAGCCTATATGTCGTTTTCCTATTGTTATTTTGCATGTGCAATTAAATTTTCTCTGTTTTCCTTTGTATTCATAGTGGGCATTGTTGTTTTGTTCACTGCATTCTGTTCCTCCATATGGTTTTTTCTGAACATCATCTAACTTTTAGTAAAATCATTTATGAACGTGCCCTATTTGATCTTGGAATTGCAGATTTAAAATAAATATCTCTTTATATTAAATGAGAAGCCTGTGATGACACATCCAAATTATGGAGGTGCAGATGGCTCCAAGTCCCTGTTTTGCAGGGAGAACCTCTTGTAGTTGCTGCATTCAAATGACATTTTTGGATTTTATGAGGCTTTTTTACTTCGATTTCCAATTGCTATATTAAATATTCGTATTCGTTTATATTCATATCATAGATGCTCCTTGCAACTTTCCTTAACCACTAAATATTAATGTTCAAACAAAAGAATTACTTGTTAGGGATTGTCTGAAAATTGCCCTATCAAAAATTTGATGTTTGGGAGCTGTTGCTTTACTGTTACTATTGTTTGTTGTCCAGTTCATTCAAACGGTGCATTTTGTGGTAACTAAATGCAAGCATTTTATCTAATGCCAAGGATGATTTGTCTGCAAAACGGATGCTCTGTGGAACCAAGTCTCTGGTACCAGTGATTCTCTCTGGTACCTGGGAGAACCTACTTGGGAAAGCAGTATTTAATATGACATCAGCGTACATTTCTGAGGCACAAGTTTGATTTTTTTTCGTATATACGAGCCAATGCTCTTCTAATACACATACTATGTTTATTGAAGAAGCTACTTGCTTTGATAATTATATTTCTTTATATTATATTTCAGTTGAATCTTGATGGAACCTTGTGTCAATCTCTTCAGTTGTTGTTGGATCCTTTTTAACAATCAGCCATTCTGCAATTTTTGTCTTCACAAAAACTGGTGAAGATCATATATTTTTGTTTGAGTTTTCCCCCTTAGTTGTTTCTTTATCAAAATTTTCATTAATAAGCTTGACGCACTAGAGTTCTAACTATCCATCTGTTGATCCTGATCTGTAGTACAGATGGCTGAAGAACTCACAAATTCTGTGTTGCCATCAGCTTGAGCTCATTATATTATGGGTTGTGAGTTAAATTACAACACCACATTTCTTTTCAGCATTGTCAATTGGATTTTGGATGACATTGAACTAATAAATATTGTTAGATGCTAAAAAGGCAAAGGCCTTTTTATTGTGATTCAATTAGTTTAACCTATTAAGAGTTTTTTATTTGAATCCATGAACAACGAACAAGTAGGTCAATGATTGATGAAATGAGCGTGGATAATTCACATTGGAAGCTTACAGTTTGTACAAAGGTAATTTTATCTGGTTGACATGCAGTTATTTTGAACTGAAATTCTTAGCCCTGGATGTTGTTCTTGCAGATTCTTTGGAAGAAGGGTCTGGTGAAGAAAACATTTATCCCAGCATCTAGCTGTTCTTCTGGTTAACCTCAGTGTCTGATGTACCTTTGAAGAGTAATATTGCAAGGCTTCCGATGCTGAAGTAGATGAAGCAGCCGCTATGGTGTGTGACAAATGAACCAAAGTGAGCCCCCACAATGCACTGCCACCCGAGCCCATATGTCTGGTCGAACTCCTGTAATATCAAAACTCATTAGTTGAAGGTGAAACAGTTAAAGGAAGACTTCATCACTTACTCATAGATCATTTACCTTCTTGATGAATCGGGCGATTTCAGTGGTTTCTGCTGCATCGAATAGGTCGAGGGCCTTCCCAGCCAAGCAGAGTGCATCTTGTTGCATTGCCTTAATCATGTCTGTCTCACCTATGATTGCCCTGCTTTCCAACATGGCTGTGTTCACAGTTTGGTGAAGCTGGAGGACTTGTTCTGTGCTGAAGGTTGCAGAATGTTTGAGTTCTTGTAGGCCGAAAAGGATAAGGCTTTTGTTGCCTCTGGAGAGGCACGTTGATAGAGTTTGAACTTGTGGCCTGCAGTAGGTGATGGAGACGTCTGTGGAAAGATTGAGGGTTGAATGTCTTGTTCCTCTGAAAAGAACTGCTGGCAACTAATCTAGACACAATTTGGACCTTATCGTGGTCGACAAGGGCTGTGCCTGAGCCAATTTAACCATAAACCTTTATTGTTCTACATGAATGCAATGTCCTACACAATTCACATTCCTTTAAAAACAATATACTTACAATTCACCACTCAAATAGAGATTTGCTCTGAAATTTGGATTACTTTGCCGAAATTATTGCATTATGAACTACTAAATTGCAACTTACCTTCAACAAATTGAACATCTCGATCACTCTGCGGTCAGATTGCAGGTAGAACTTGTTGTCTTTGTTGAAATCAGACAACATTTAGTCATGATTAACTAACAACTATGTACTGAAGATATCAAAAACTGGCACATTTCTTCTGATCATGGCTGCTGCTCTGGAAACTCGTCTGGGAGAAATTTAAGAGCTAAGCGAGGAGAATTCAGCACTTCATCCTCTGACACAACGAAGAATGGCTGCCTCCTGACCTGTTCAGCAGCTCTTTTTGCACATCCAGAATCGCGAGGGCTCTTAGTGTTGCATCTCAAAGTTTTTATCTTTGGAAGCATTGCAGCAAGCTTCATGATAGATTGAGGAGAGCTTGGAGTAAACGACAGGGAACTCACTACCACATCCAAATCATCTAACATTTGTAAATCTGTATTCATTTGATCCTCGAATCCAGATCCGTGGCTTCTCTTACGGTCAGGAGTCGACATAGAAGGAGATCCTGTCACTAGAGCACACGTCTTCCCCCTGCTTAGTTCAGGCAATGACCATTTACCGCGTTTGTTTCCCTGTTTCTCACCGGTGGTGGTCCGGGTGCCGGTCAAACTATAGCGGCTGGGGACAATTCTTCCTTTACCAGCCTTTGATGGCCTTTTGCAAGAAGTAGAGCTCTGGTTCTCCTGGAACAGAGCTTTAGGCTTAATGATACAATGAAACTGACCTTCCTTTGTTCCTTTATCAGCTCCATCTGTGACTTGCTTCTTGGCGCTGACAGATGGGTTCAGATATGCAGGGCTAATGCTTGAACTCCGCTTTGGCTGCTTATCGACAGCTTTATCTGCGTGTTCTTGGAGATTATTCTGCCGGCGAAACCCGGCACTGGAGACTATCTCAACAGGCCCAAGACTGATGGCCCTCCGCCTGTTATCCAGCGTCTTTTTTGCTTCAGTTGTCATCTTTATTGCAGTGGCCGGCGGCTGAGATTTAGGGTCGATGTTAATGTTTTTTGTCGTTTCCTTATCTTCTTCCATGCTTTCCAGCTTCCCTAAACCTGGTATCTTGTGATCACGAACTGATCCAGTAGGGGTTTCATAAGCCTTACCTGATTGATGATCAGCCTTCTCAATCGGTGCAGGAGACTCCTCGGTCTTCTTCTTCAAGGCCGATGGCCAAAGATTCTTCGCCGGGCTCGGTCTCGGACCGATAGGCCTCGCTGGGGTCGCAAGGATCTCCAAGGGTCCCAGGCTCACCCCTCTGCGCCGGATTCCGGCTCTCGCCGGCGCCACCTCCATCGCCCGATCCATCATCTTCGAAGCAGGCGTGCACGGACTCCTCGCCGCCGCTCCCTGCTTCGGATCCATGAACTTGGCGTGCACGATCCTCCCGCGCGGCTGTCGCCCCCGCGATCTCCCGCTCCGCCTTCTTCGCCCGAAGCGCCTCCAGCCTCGAACCCATCCGGGTGATCTCCTCCTCGATCCGGGAGATCTCGTCATCGAGGGCGGTCTGATCGACCTCGGCGTCGTCGCGGAATGAAACGCGGGGGGTGGCCTTCTTCAGTAGTGCGCCGTCAAGGGCGGGCCTGATGGCCTCAGGCCCTCGGTTCTCCTTGGAGGGATCGAGGTCGACCGGCGCAAAAGAGTTTGTGGAGACCTCCCGCAGAGGAGGAGGAGGAGGAGGAGTGGACAAGATCTTGGAGGCGGAGGCGCCGTCGTCGAAGGCGGCGTTGCTCCAAATCTGAAAGGAATCGGGAAGCTGAACGAGGCTCATCTCTCTGCTTTTCTTCTTCTTCTTCTTCGATCGCAAAATGTGTTCGACGGATCAGAAGAGGCGAAGCAGCGGTTTAAGAGAGACAGATTTTTCGACCGTTGGAGGAGGCAAAGCGATGGGAAAAGTAGACGTTGGAGGAATGAGATGCAACGTTGGCCGTTGGATCAGCAACGGCTTAACTAATTAATGATGGAGAGCTGGGGCGCGTTATCAGGGGCCCACCATTGCTACAAGTGGGCGTGGGCCATCCCCCCTATCCAATGCGCGAATTGTGCTACGTTACTTTTTGGACAAGGTAAAAAGAAACTTTTTGGGTAATAATTTAATCAAAAAGCTATTTTAAAAATAATAATAATAATAATAAAATTTACACTCAAAAGTAGTTTATTTCTTGACAAGCATACTGATTACTGCCAGTATATACATAATATGTCAAACACAATAATACTTGTAGAGGTCCATGGCATGATGAGTAGACTATTCCTGCAAATTGAATGTTTAAGAGCCAAATGATGAGTTATTTCTCCTTGTCACATTGATCAGACAAATGAAGGAAAGGAAAAGAAGATACCAGAGCTGCAGGAGCAAAAGGAAGCCATGAATTTACACTGAATCCACCTCTTTAACCTGTTGCTGAGCAAGGTATCTTTCTCTTCTTTCCTTCTGAAAAGAAAAGAAAGTGAGCTGACTGTAAATTGTCCCTGCAAGAGAACAAGAGGGAGGAAAAAACTGAGCATCTTACCCATTCATCGATAACCAGTCCTTCACCGACAATGCGACGGCGGCCTGTGTCTTCAGGAGGCTTCTTGTGCGCCTCTAGTGCTGCCTCAGCCTCGGCGAGTTGCCTCTTCAACTTATCCAGTTGCTTCAACAGAAGTAATGTGTGCAGCATAAGCAGTTTACTAATTGATGAGTGATAAATCCAGAGGTATCATCGAAAAGTTCCATCATTCTCGACTTACAGGGCAAGGCTGTTCGGGGTCCAAAAAAACAACTTGCAGAATTTGCTCTACAGCAACTTGATCTTTCTGTTCATCAAACTATTCAAAAGAATATCATTTAAACTTCAAATTGCTACATACATCATACATGACTGAAGTTGGTAATGCTAACAGATAAGTAGACTAAAGCCGAGCATATAAAGAGAAAAATAGCAAGTGCTACTTCATATGACATTTCACGTATTTTTGGACGAACAATCACAACCATATTACGCTCTTATAGAGATTCAGCAGCTGACTGTGTTGTTGTTCCACACTAATGGTAGGTCTTCCTGAGTGATATATATATAATCTTGACAATCATCCAACTAGAAATCTTTTGAAGTCTCATAGTACTAGGGATGTTGCCTCAAACAGGCACAGGGTCATTTCTGCATGAAGATTTGCTTATGGCTATCTTTAGCAGAATAAGTGTGTGGTCAGTGCACTAAGCCATCAAGATTTCTCTCAGTATCACTTGTTTGCAAACCCATTGAGTAAGGTAGTTTGCTTGGCATTTTGTAGGATGAGATATCTTCTGTACACCTCAAGGAATATGTATGGGAAAGCAAGTTGCCTGATTCCCCTTTTGCTATGAATCCAGTTTCTTCGACATCCCTTGAGGAGTGCAAACTTCCTACGTTAGGATGTGACGTCGTGTGTCAATCACTAGGAGGGATAGGTATGTGAAAGCAAGTTGCCTTGCCTAAGTATCTATTTCAAGTCAATTTTGATTAAGACCTAGAACTTTGGATATAATTTAAGTCAAAATTCATCTGGTCCTAGGCATTTGTTGGTGTCTGAACCAAACAAATGATTCTCATTAGGGCCATGTGACAAGGGGGTCAATGTAGTGGACATTAGGGAGTGAGGACAAATATATCTCAACGTTGGTCCTGAAGTCAGTTTCCATGATTGTCAAGAAGTGGTGATAGAATCAGAATGCAATATCCTGTAGCCGTAAGCGGATCAATACCTGACCGCATTTCAAAGTTGGTCCTAATGAGAGTCGATAAGTGGTAGCAAATGCAGAGGCAATCTCCGGGTAATGTGTCAAGACCTGATTGTGTATGAGAAGTAATGCTAAAGCATGAAATTAATTCAAGTTTTAATCAACTAGCTTGACCTATAAATCCTTCTGCAACAATGACATCTTCAACTCACTTAAGCAGCCAGTATTATCCACTTTGGGTTCAAAAAATAGCTAAACTGCAGGGATGGGTGGCCTAGGCCCTGGGGGTGCTTTGATTGCTCTGATTAACAATCTTCCTGAAAATGATAATCCACAAGTTGCAATTCATAATTGTCTTGCCAAACCGAACTCAGTGGACCGCTTTCAACACCACTTTCCTAGTCAGAGTTTGTGCAAATGGAAGCGAGGGTTTGCAGTAACAGTTTATTGGGTGGAACAAGGGAGGAGTGACATTTGGATTGATTTGAGAGATCCTTGGAGGCATGCTTTGACAAAATTGTTGAAGGCCTAAGTCCCTCTCACGCCAACAAGCTGCTTGGACCACTTCGCTGAAGGCTAAATATTTCACTATTTTGGCCATTCCAAAACTTTTAAAGGCCAATAACATGACATATTGGGATCCACCATGAACGAAACATGGAGCTTATGAATTCTGATGTACTTTATGAAGCAAGGAAGAGGCCCCTAGTTTGCTTTGCTATAGGATGGTTAGAACCACGAAGGTTCAGACTTGAGATAGCCCATCTTTCTTTTATTTATTTTGATTTCACGGTGAACAATAAATCAATCTTCTGTAGATTTGTATTCCTATTGTGAATCATTTGGGATGACTCTGAAAGGCATGTCCATATTCAAGTTGAAACCATACGAGCTTACTCATTCATTAACGAGTAAATCTAAGCAAAGCTGAAAGACTTGATTAAAGAAGATAAAAGGAACACGTAAATAACACACTTACTAGCTCTGGAACATATTCCATTGGCCCATTCACCTTCAAACTGACAATCTTAAACTTAACTTTGCTCTTTTGATCCATCGGCTTCTCATTATTCTCTGGGGGCTCAACAAACTTAAAAACTGCCACAGATATAACCATAAATCAGAACACTACTAAATGTCTCCAGTATAACAGATTATTATTTTTTTCGTAGAATTTACCAGTAACTATGATACTATCCCCCGGGGAAAGAATGCAACCAGGAGGGCGCATGAAACAGCTCTTTGGCGCAGTTGTTTGAAACTAAAACAACCAAAAATAATTAGAAAAAAAACTTTCAGTTTCAGGGATGAAGAGAAGACAAGACATATAATTTCAGCTGATACTTCAAAGAAGGCATAAAACAAGAAAAAATACCATATGCACCTTAAATGCCACATAAGATTTGCTAGTGTTCTTTATCCTTACTGCACTTCTGACCTGCTTCCCAGGTTCATCTTCCAAAATAAATCATGATAAAGCAAAATTTAGTACCAGGCTACTAGAGTACTTACAACAGAGAAACTGCTCTTTGGAAAACAATCAACTAGAAAAAAACAATTCACAAGATTTGACCATTATTCCTAGGATATCATTCAGAAGAGCTAAATCGAGTGAAATTTGAAGAAAAAGACCGTGGTAGGATACGTTGAAGTCGAAATGGACTCAATAAAGAACATTAGTATCAGATGTGAAGAATTAGATAAGGAAAAGTTTGAGCTTTGAAAATCAAAATTGAATAATGAAAATGAATATATATACAAGTTGAGAAAATTAGTAAAACATCAAGACAAACTCTTAACAACTAGGTATCCTTCTGTAAACTAATTCTACTAGTGCAATAAGAAATAGCTTAAGCAGATAGAGTTTGCCTCTATTCATCCGAGGCTTCTTTGTATAGTAATAATCACCACCAAAAGCAGGAATTCGGTAGTAGGAGACAACAGAGGCTATTTTTTAGATCCCATAGTTCCCATCAAATCAGCTTAGCGGCTTGCTTGTGAGACCATGAAACGGAATTGTTAATCTCGCACCAGTGCCCATCAAAAAAAGAAATCCACGAAGCCCTAAATTGGGCATCAAAGAAAAATAGAAAAAGATCCCTCCTTTATGGTATTTGTCGACCAAAATCCAAACGAGCAGCGAAAAGTGCCAGCAAAGGCCGCAACTCTAACCACTAGGAGAAAGGGCATACAAGGGAAGTAGAGCTTAGAAGTGGGATCCATCCGGAGGCGGCGCCGAGTGGGGAGCAGCGACCTGGCCACCGACGAGACCGAGCTCGCGCCAGGGTTCTGTCTAGCTCCGCCTTCCGCCTGCCCCCCACCCGACGAGCGGGGGAGGCGGTTCTGGGTCAAGCTAACCGCAACCGAAGAGTTGGACGACGACGATGACTCAGCGACTGCTCCACCGCCGCCGCCGCCGCCGCCGCCAAAGAAAGGTAGGCGACAGAGCCCCCAGCCCTTGCCCTCCGCCTTGTCGGTGCCGTGCTTACCGTTAGGAGTGGCCATGGCGAGGGAGTCTCACCTCATGAAGCAGCTGTTGTCGCCCGCTGGTCGAGGGAGACGCTCGGGTAAGCCTCTTCGGTGCCTCTGGCGGCGGTGGATTCTTTTGAGCTGGAGGAGATGGAGAGAAAGAGAGAGATTGGTGGGTAGGTGGGTGAGTCGTTGGGTCGACATTGATTATAGGTCTCCACTGTGTGTATAGATCCATACCAAACCCACTTAATTTAATTTTAATTTTTGAAATTAAAAATTAAATTTCTGCTTGTTTCATGTAATAACAAATATATTTAAAATATTATAAAAATATTAAGAAAAAAATATATCGCCCATCACGATCATGATGGGCCTAATGGGCCTAACTTGTATCCAGGCCCATCACGATGCCCCACTGGGCCGTCTTGAGGGCCCTTGTGATGCCCTCGCTATATAAATGGAGGGCGGTCTGCACGATCGGGCGAGTCGGCTTTCTTTCTTCGTGCTGTCATCGAGTGCGCGTGCGAGACCGGCGATTGATGGCGGCGCTGCGTTCCGGGTTCCGTCGCCTCTTCTCCATCTCCGCCTTCTCTCCCCCGCCTTCCGCCGCCGTCCCCCCGCCCGCTGAGCCTTCGACCAACCTTTTCGTCTCAGGCGAGTTACCTTCCTTTTCGCATCTTGGGCTTTCCGTTTTATTTTACGGAGTTTACCGATCGAAGGCGTGCATTTTGTAGATCTTGACAGTTCCAAGTGGAGCTCTAGCTATTTTGAAATCGCTTCATCAACAAAAGCCTAAATTTTGTTTTGAGTTTTTCGTTGTTCTTTAGCACAACCTGGTTGGCGTTAAATTAGATAAGAAATTCCGTGTATGCATACTGTTTATTAAAATGCTTTGTAAAGGGTCAGAATAGCTTTAAGGTAACTAGGGTTTTGTAAGGTTTTATGTTTGGTTATTTCGAAAGTCAAGATTTTAGGTGAGATAGTAATATAGGGCTTTCAAAGGGTTGGGAGTAGCATTGACGATTACCCAACTACTTAAACGTTACTTAGGGCTTAATTTGATATCCAATTATTTGTGCTCAATTTAACGCCTTTAGTTTGTGAATTTCTAAGGAGTTCAAAAATCACTGTGGTTAATTGGCTCCATCAGTTTTAGGCTATCTAAAATTGTCATTTAGAACTTCATCAATAAGCTTATCTATATGCTTCTATGACATTGTTTGTAGTCTCATAAGCAAGTTTATAAGTAGATGAAACTTTTGTAATCTGAGTATAATATCATAGTCAGCACAAGCACAATAAACTTTAAGGATTTTGACATTTCTTAAAGCTTGATGTGATCTTGAGCTTCAATATAACTCCATCCCGAAGGGATGCTTTTTGAAGTTGGCTAGATTGGCATCGATGGACTCAATACATAGAATGGTTAACATCTAAATTTTAATAAAAATCATGATTTTTTAAAATGGCTGCTGGCCACTATATTGGATTTAGTTTTATTATGTTTTTTAATTGCAAAGCTTGTTTATCAATGTATCAATACATATAGTAATTAGATAAGAGATATAAAGATTAATCAATAGATATGGATTCAGATGCTTTAACATTAGGTATTTGAGATACACCTTAATACTCCAAGGTGGAAGATCCGAGAACACTAAGAACAAGTCTTAAACCATACAAACCTTTTTTTAAAAAAATGGCCATGTTTTCAGATGTTTTGGATATTAGGTATTTGAGATAGACCTAAATACTTCAAGTTGGAATATCAGAGAGGAAGAGAGATGAATATGGATTGAATACAACATATTCTAGCTTCTAGGGGCTTTACACAATCAGCAAAAGCAAAGAGGCCAGAAAAGAAGATAAGAGGAAGAGTGAGATGTCACCATGAAATGAAAAAGAGGGTGACAATGTTATAACAAGCCTGCAAATATTGGGTTTGTTGGAAAGAAATAAGCTGGGTCTAATGAGTAGAGATGTACGTTAAAAAATGATAAAACTTAAGCTGGTAGATGATCCACACTTGAATCTATGGTTCTTGCCAAATTGGATTGTCATGAGCTTATGATTTGTGCAGGAATTTATGTCAGTTTGGACGAATCTGAGTTAAAAGAATATTTTGCTTGAGTTTTATGTATATTTGTTAAATTCCTCTGTCTTGTTTTCAGGACTCAGCAAGCGAACGACATCCGAAGGACTGAGAGAAGCTTTCTCAAAGTTTGGACAAGTAGTCTACGGTATTTTCTTCCTAAAACTATGTTTATATTTGTCTTGAAAGGTATCTTTGCAAGATGTTGATACTTGTATCCCCGCAGCTAGGGTTGTGACTGATCGCCTGTCAGGCTATTCTAAAGGGTTTGGATTTGTGAGATATGCAACCTTGGAAGAAGCTGCCCAAGGTATAACAGGAATGGATGGCAAGGTGAGTTTGGCACGATGAATCATGCATTTCATCTATGTAAATATTCCAAATTTGCAAGTGCATACAGATAGGAAACTTAATAGTTGAAGTTATTTGAAGTTTGAAAGTTAATTTCACTTCTTCTTTTTTCTTACATTTGTCTATTTGACTGCAGTTTCTTGATGGCTGGGTTATTTTCGCCGAATATGCAAGGCCAAGGCCGCCAACACCAGAGCAAACACAGACTCCCCCTCCCCCTCAACAAACTTCGGAGCCACCATTCAATCATCAGTAGAGCTTGAATTCTTGTATGGCTCCAATAATTTATGAGACTGGATACCATCATAGCTTAGATTTGTTACAAATTTGGATCATTTTATCCTACACTGATGTGCAATTACTATCTTGAAAGGTACTTGGATTGCGCAATTTAAGTAATTGGAGAGTTATGAAGGTGTATTGTCAGTGTTCGACATGATGCCCATTGTAATTCAAATGCTGAACATTCTGAATAATCTTTTTTTTAAAAATATTTTTAGTGTTTTCATATTACACTGGCAAATCCCAAAATATCCGCAGAGTTGACCGTTACGTACCTACGTCATCGTGCGGATACACGACTTATCTCAGAACACGATACTACACGTGTACACCTCGTAACTGGCCACGTAAGCGGTTTACGTTAACTTTGCTCCCCTGCGGGTCCAGATCCAATGCTTACCTCTCCACTATTTGGAGGCCACCTGTCCCAGAGCCAATCTTTCTCCAATAAATGATCGGTACGTTTTTGAGTTAATGTAGGTTGGTTTGGGTTTCATGATCTTCGAAGAAGGTTGCGCCGCGTCAATCGTCACCTTTTTAAAATACGATTTGATTTTCAATACGAAAGGTCAAAAGGAAGTGTTTTTAATGGTTTAGTCTTCGCAGCTCGCTTTCTTCTCTATGAAATGCGATCATCTTAGATGAGATCTGTGGCGTAGCTCCACGATTCCTCTGCTGGATCCGTCATTGCGGCGTGCTCGTTTCGCCCAAACAGGTTAGATCGCTTCGCTTCGGCGGATGTTCTTTATGAATGAGTCGTTTTCCCTTTTTTTCGAGGTTGCTTTTGCCTCAATCCACCCCAGGATTCGGGGGTTTCTTGAAGCTCGCTCGATCTTTGGTTTTGTGATTGTTGGGCAAAACTTATTTTTTGGCTGGTCTATTCTCGTGCCCTCTATGGAAGATGGCGTGGCTGGTTCGTTTTGTTTTCCTGCTGAATGATGCTCCTTTTCTACTCCCCTGCTTTGTTCCTTTCTGTTTGATCTTCGTCTACTTCTTCTCATGGTTTCTTAGATTTTGGTTTCCATGTGTATTCCGTCCTCATGTATGGTAATAGCAGGAGGACATAATTTTGTAAATTTAGGTATGAACTGAAACATCTCCATCTTCTCTAACTATTTTATCGTAGGTTTAGTTTGTAAGGCTGCAGTGGATTTTTCTATCTCGAAGTTGAATGGAGATAACAAAGATTCTTTGTTGCTCCAGTTCCACGTTTTTCTATAGATGATCGTGATTGGGGTTTGACTTGTAAATATTTCAGTGGCCAAGATCGTTTTGTTGAACATCCATTTGACATCCGTGTCACAGTAATCTACTACTGCTTCTTGTCTTTAGCCAACTGATATTGACCTTTATGCACTGGTGATTCAGATTAGAATCGTGTCCATGACACAACATAGTTTTGTGTTTTTTAATCTTTACCTTCATGCTTAAAAGATTTCAACCGGTTCTATTCAATGAGATTAAAGGGGTTTTCTTGCAGGAGATATTATGGAGTGGACCTCCGACAGCTGCTATTAGAGGTGTATTGGGGAGATGAATGGTGTGCCGTCATGGGGACTGATTTTAGGAGTGACAGCAGGAGTGGTGATTGGAATCTTCCTAGCTATAGGTGCTCTGCTTTGTATCAGACTCCAGAAGAAGCGTGCTCAGATAAGGATTACCAGCTCAAGGAGAGCATCAACTGTCCCTATGCGTGCCCATGGAGTTGATGCTTCTTCAATACAATCAGACTCTACCATGGATCAAGAGTCACCGAAGCACAATGACCTTGAAGAAGATGGTCCTTCCTTATGGGCTCAAGGAACCAAGAGGAAGCATCTTGTGTCTGTTTCTGGAGTGCCCAAATATTCATACAAGTAAGAACACATCCGTTCACATCATCTTCAAGATACTGATGCATATGCATATTCGTCCCTCTGATCTTCACTGTTTTTGTAAAAAATCCCTTCCAATTTATCTTTATGATATATTGATGGATATGCTTGTTTGATCCTTTGATCTTCATTGTATATTTAATTTGATATGGTAAGGCATAACTCTGCCTCGTAGCTGACGATTGCACTACTAAAGCAGGCTCTTGAAATATCTTAACACAGACCATTTATGTATTTCTGCATGCAATTTTTTTAATGCAACCATTTCTACTTCCATCTTTTTTGTTTCTAATTTGTGAATTTACAATATGACTTAGATACATGTTCTATTCTGTTTGGTAATGTAAAAATAAAATAGCTTTTTGGATTCTATTCCCAGGGATTTGCAAAAGGGTACTAGTAACTTTAAAACATTAATTGGTCAGGGGGCATATGGTCCTGTTTATAAAGCTCTGATGCCCACTGGTGAGACACTTGCAGTTAAAATGCTTGCCACTAACTCCAACCAAGGCGAGAAGGAATTTCATACTGAGGTAGCACTAAATATCTTTACTCTTGATTGGGAATTCCAGACAAAATGAAGAGGAGTCCACTGTTTCATCCTTTTCAGGTACTACTTCTTGGGAGATTGCATCACAGGAATCTTGTCAATTTGGTTGGATATTGTGCTGAAAAGGGCCAGCATATGTTGATATATGTTTATATGGCGAATGGTAGCCTAGCTTCTCACCTCTACAGTATGTCTGATCACTGCTCAGATAATTTTTACATGTTATATTATTTTGTTTAGGAGAATGATGAGGTTCAGAACATCAGGTGTATGCTTGTTGATCAAACCATATTTTTTATGCTTGTGTTGCTTATCGGGCTTCCTATAATAAATTAAAGTTCAAGATGAGAATTTACATTCACGTCCAAGCCCATATATTTATATCTAGACAATAGTAAACAAAACTTTAAATATTTTATTATTTAGTTCTCTCTGCTACTGGTGTACCATGGTTTTCCTTACATCATTTAGAGATTTAGTGGGATTTAAGTAGAAAATATGAATAATATGATTGCAAAGCCTCAATAACTAGCAGTCTACCTCATCTTTGATTCGTTCAAATTACAGGAACAATACCTTTGACAATCTTACTTAAGGACATGTGGTTTTAACTAGTAGATAACGAGGCACATGTGTATAGTTACATATGCCAATTTAGATGCGAAAGAGAATATATGCCTAGAAAATACTAGTCCACCTCATCTTAGATTGGCTCGAATTATAGGAAGACTACCTTTGACAATCTTACTTAAAGGATATGTTTTAAGTAGTAGATAACGAGGCAAATGTGTGCAGTTGTTGATACCAACGAGGACTAGATATGCCTAGAAAGTACTATTTTTATGAAAGGAATAAAAACAACCATTGAATGATATTAATTAATATTTTTCCATTTCAAAGTCTCATCTTCATGTTTGACATTTTGGTGTTTAGGAATATGGAAAGAAAGTAGTTGTTAATTAATCCTTTGCCTTGCTATTAGTTGAAGTGAATTGCATCATAACATGTATATATCTCTTGCTCAAGTGAATTGTACTAAAAATAAGCAGTATTGCTTTGAAATAATCTGACAATTAAGAGATTTAGTCATTGATATTAGAGCACCAGGAAGTGACTTTCTAGCCTCAACGGGTTTATGTTACTCTGCAAGGAAACTCTCTCAACCTGGTACAGTTTGTCCACCAGTGTTTGAACCTCTCATGAAGCATCTTAAGAATTCTAGTCCACTTTTTATCCTTAATATATTCACTGTCAAACTGCTTCTGCTTTTTATTTGGAGGAAGCTACTTTTAACTTATTCATCGGGTGCAGGTGAGAAATATCAAGTATTGAGCTGGGATTTGAGGGTTAATATAGCTCTAGATGTTGCAAGAGGTTTAGAATATCTTCATGATGGTGTAAGAAAACATATTCTGTTTTGTCTGAGATGACTAAAGAATTTTAATATATATATTTTTTATGAAAAGAGTAAAATAGCACTTTTGGTCTCCATTCTTGCAGGCTGTTCCACCTGTAATTCACCGCGACATCAAGTCTGCAAACATATTGTTAGACAGCTCCATGAGAGCTAGGGTACGTCAAAGAATCAAATGAGTCAGGTCTCATGCAAATAGAATATTTTGTTTTTAAAAGAAATTCCTGAGATTTAAAATTCACTAAACTTGTTAATTTTACTTCCATTAGTTCTCTGAATCTATTATGCCATGAAGGGACATTACCGAAGGAATTGATAATTTAGGTACTTATGATTTGTGCTTTTACCATCCTTGTCAATAAATGATAACCTTGATATTGTTGGTAGCTATTTTCTGGATTTATTTGCTCAGTCTAACTATCTAGAAACACTCTGATGGATTATTGACATGGAATACGACCAAGAAAATAATAGCGGTCATCAAGTAGCTTAGTTGGTAAACGTCTTCATAGTTGTTGCCAAGGTCTTGGGTTTGAAACTTGCCTTCATCAAATGTGAGTGCTTGACGACGTGTTTCATAGCTATCTCAAAAATAAAAGAATCTAAGAAAAGGAACTTTACTAACACAGCAACAAATTGATGAATTTGGAGAGGTCGCGTTTTTGTCGCCATGGTGAAATTTGAAAGAAAAAAAAATGTCAAAAGATGTGGTTGTATTTACTTCTCCTATCAATAGTTGATTTCGTTGGACCATCCACCTTATATTATCTTTGATTACTACATAGTTTGTCAATTTTATTTGCAAACTGGAAGAACTCTTTGTCAACCAGGTTGCAGACTTTGGCCTATCAAGAGAAGAAATGGTTAGCCATCAGGCATCTAACATCAGAGGAACTCTAGGGTATCTTGATCCCGAGTATGTATCATCAAGATCGTTCACAAAGAAAAGTGATGTTTATAGCTTTGGGGTTCTGCTTTTCGAGTTGATTGCAGCGCGCAATCCACAACAAGGCTTAATGGAATATGTTGAACTTGTGAGTGTCTCTATCCTTGTTTCCACTTGTTACTCAATTTAGCGGGCTAGACTTTCACATCCTTCATCTGAATATCTTTAGTCGATCAAACATCTTTTACCGTGAGAGTACCTAGCATATCAAGCTAACTTTTCGTTGAGTAAATTGTTGAAAATCATCTTGCTTTAAGTTTGTATGTGAATGGTACTTTAGGAAACTAAATAGTTGCAAATTTTCAGTAATATCAATGAAGCCAAGTCATACACAGTTTGCCAAAAAAAAGTACAAATTGGTTCTGTAATTCATTAAGTTGGCAAATAAAACTTGAAGAACTTAGGTGACTACTTCATGATCTTTTCTCTAAGAATAAAGTACTCTTATCATAATCAAAAGGCTTGCTATTTAACTGTGTCTTAGGCTGCAATGGATGCCGACGGAAAAGTTGGATGGGAGGAAATTGTAGATCCCCGACTAGACGGTGTGTTCCACATAGCAGAAGTCAATGATGTAGCAGCTGTTGCGTATAAATGCATCAATCGACTCTCCAAAAAACGGCCATCCATGAGAGATGCAGTCCAAGTGCTCTCTCGGATCCTGAAAACAAGGCACAGAAAGCATCATACAAGGAGATCATTGCCCCTCACCGAAGAGGAAGACTCCATCGACATGGAAGCATCAGAACATCAGAGTATTGTATCTGAACACCATAGAGAGGAGTCGATAGGCAGTGCATCGGATCTGCCAGATGTTTGATCTACCAAGAATGTGTTTCATTCCCTTCTTTTGTTGATCCATTCATTGAATTCATAGTTTTGAAAGATAGGCGTGTTAGATTTAATATATGACAAAGAAATTGTAATTTGAGGAGCCATGACTTATGGCTCAATGTTTTCCTTTTGTGAATTCAAAATGAGGGTCAATTCCATCCTTATGGATTAGCAATATGATGCAAGAAGTGCATAATTTTGATTGAATTGCTCTTGTCGATTTATTTTGAGTCTACCATTTTTTAGTACCGAGTACTTTATATTCATGTTGATGGATTATATTTGGTCAAAAATTAAAAGGGTATACTCATTGTCTTGATCGTGTCATATGTTGCTCACGGGGCATAGTTGATTTAGTTACAACGAAGCAAAATTGTTGAAGTGAGCAAGCGTCGAATTTCGACGAAGTCGAGGCAATGTCTTTTTTCATCATGGCCAACTATAACATTCTGATTTATCTCCTTACATATGATCATTTCAACTTTCCATATAGAATAACATAATTGTCCTTCAGTACTGTTCTCATTATTATTTTATTTCCCGTCTAAACTAGATGCATTGTATTAGTTTCAGAGTTGTAGTAGTTATGATTTCGTAGTTGCTATACAGTTTAAATAAATTTTAATTTTTTTAATTTTTTAATTATTCTTTTTATTAATGTGTATATTGGTTAATAAAATTATTAATTCTAATTCATTTACTTTTAAGCCGCCTATGGTACGGATTAGCATATATAGATTTCCAAATCCGAGAAGTCCAAATTTAATCTTCTGTTTTCTTAATTAAAGCAATGTCATTAAGGTCAACCTGCCTGTCTCCAACTGCAATTACAACTTACAGCCCGATCTCCAGCGTGACAGCTGGAGGATGCAGCTCCGCGATGTCCGGCGTGTTGGTAAAATAGGCGCATTGCAAGAAAAGCGATGTCAGTCAGTTTGCAACAAATCGATCCGCAGCGCGTCCTCGGTTCGTCGTTTCAACTCCGGATTCAA
Organism: Curcuma longa; assembly: GCF_044706935.1. NCBI lineage: Eukaryota > Viridiplantae > Streptophyta > Magnoliopsida > Zingiberales > Zingiberaceae > Curcuma > Curcuma longa. The sequence continues at coordinate 820,586 of NC_133881.1, read as the reverse complement.
ACGTCAATTTGAAAAAAAAAAAAAAAGTTCCCAATTTTTCGCCGCCTTTTCCTCGGCCTCCTCGTCGCCCTCGAGCACCAAACCCTAGGTTCCGTGGCGTTCTCCATCTCCCGTTCCCGCTGCCACCGTTCCGATCAGGTCGCGTCGGCATGAAGACGGGCGCGGAAGGAAGCTTCGGTTCTTCGTTTTTTCTCTCTCGATTTTTTTCCTGGTTTTTGGCGCGGCAATCTGTCCTCGTGCTCATCGGGTTACATCGGGTGGAATTTGAAGGTCTTTTCTGAGGGAAGATTGTGCTTTGGTTGCTGGAGCTGATTTGATGCGGAGGTCGAGCTGCAGATGCAATGAAATCGATCGAGATTGATCCACGGGACGATGGATGTGAAGAACTTTGCGATTCTTATCGTTTTTCTAGGTTTGGTCCTTGTTTTGCCGATGCACGGATCAGGTGGGAGGGCAGGGCCGAGGAACTTGTCGCTGGAATCGGGAAGTTTTGAGCTGAAAGAGTTTCCTCAGCTGAGCGAGTGCACGGTATGGGGTTCTTTACATTCTTCAGTTCTGTTTCTTCAATTTTATCCCGCAAACGCAAGCATTTGTGAGTAGACTTGCTTAATTTCTTAACTCAAGTTTCAGGATTCATGAACTATCTTAAATTTATGGATTCTTGTTAAAAGTATGCACATAAACCTAGCTGGGTAAAGAAACTAGCAAATTGCAGATATCAAAAATGGTGCATTGTTTGTTTTTGAATTCGCTGCTCGATAGAATGCCTGCGAGATGAATTCATTCATGAACAGTTTAGGTTTCAAGTGATAATTTCCTTGTACCTTTTATCTCAAGTTCTGTGAAAATAAGAACTTGAGAGAACTTCTAACTTCCTGATGAACTAGTTACTGTCTTCCTTTCAGATGAACAATTTTCCTTCCCATAAATTTATCTTAAATATAAATTTCAGGAAAGTTTCTATGCTTTATCAATTATGCAGGTTAGAATGTATGATCATGAAGTTGAGATGTCTCTGTTCCCAGAAATGAAGCATGCTGTTATTGTTTGTCTCGCTAGGAAAGGATTTCACTTGCATCTTTCTAATGGTGATTTCAGACGTAATGCAATGTGCACAGAATGTCTAGAATTGGTAATTAATTGGCATCATGTTCAGAGAAGACATTTAGCAACTCAATCTCCAAGTCCTGCACCTACCTTCTCCCTAGCTGTTGATCGATCTGCTCCAGCTTCATCACCTACTCCTGGAGATGAACCACAAACACCCAGTCCTGTTCTATCGCGATCTCCCAGACATCAACCAATAGTTTCACAAATTTCTGCACCAAAACCATCAAAACCTACACACCTCAAAAGCACTCCCAATAGTCCACCCTCACAGGAGCAAGAAGACACAACAAAACTGCTTCTTGCTGCTGTAGTTCTTTCGTCAATCGGGACATCTCTTCTTTTTCTATGTATATTCTGTTGTTACCGGAAATTTTGCAGACGGCGACGCGACTCAGCAAACAGAAGAGACGATAAGCCCCTATTGCATCTGAGCATAAGCAGTGCCTCTGGTATGAAATTGCTCCACTTTCCTTATGGACATAATCCACCAGACTGCTATGTTTGAGAATTTTCAATCATGTGTTTCCAGGGTCATCTGATTCGTCATTTGGTCCTGTTGGTTCGAATAATCATACAGATAAGCCTGCAGGCCTGCTGCAACTTAACAGTGGATTTAGCCAAAATTGTCATGACTTCACCGGAGATGTCAAGCCCGGAGGAACAGCATCACCTGATATAGTGTCAAATGCTCCTTTTCTGGGGCTCAATGATGGCTCTGAACCCAAAATATTACTTCCTCTTCCTCCTGGTAGGTCACCTCTTCTTTCTGTTGCCCCTCCTATTCCACTTCCTGTTGTCTCAGGTCCTATGCCTGCTGCTGTTCCTTCTCCTCCACCTGTTGTTGCTCCTTTGCCACCTGTTGTTCCTCCCCCTGCTCCTCCTCCTCCTCCTCCTCCTCCTCCTGTTAAACCTCCTATTAATAAAGCTGCACCTCCACCGCCCCCTCCTCCACGACCACCAAACCAAAAACCTGGTGCCCAGATGCCTCCACCTCCACCTAAGGCTGCTCTTCCTCGTCGTCAACTTCAAGGAAATTCAAGAACTAAGAAGCCAACAAATCTTGTACCAAGTCCTCACGAACGTTCTGATGCTGATGGTGACGACGATGGTCCTAAAACAAAGTTGAAACCATTTTTTTGGGATAAAGTTCAAGCAAACTCTCGGTCCAACGTCTGGTCTCACATTAAAGCAGGATCCTTCCAGTAAGTCTATATTCTGATCGGGCACTGTGATCGTCTGTATAACAACTGGCCTTTTATGATAGTTTAATTTCATTACAGGTTCGATGAAGAGATGATTGAATCATTATTCGGCTACAACAATGCCGCTGATAAAAACAGTAATGAAAAAAAGAAAGAGTCCAAAGATGCTTCACCTCGGTTGATTCAACTTCTCGAGCCAAAGAAATCACAGAATTTATCAATATCATTAAAAGCTCTGAGCGTCAAAAGCAATGAAGCTCGTGACGCACTCATGGAAGGTGAGTTTTGGTTTCATTCAACCATATAAAATAGTCAAATTTTGTTTCCTTCCTAATCATGATCATGAATGCGATTAGTTAGTTTTCCTTATTATACATGCATAAACTTTCAAACCATAAAAAAAACTCTTCCACAACTACTATTGGTACACTAATGAATCTTTGTCCCCTTGTTGATCCTCTTGCAACCAGGAAATGAACTTCCTACTGCTCTTCTTCAATCATTACTGAGAATGCAACCTACCACTGATGAAGAGCTGAAACTCCGACTGTATACTGGTGATTTGTCCCTACTAGCACCTGCAGAACAATTTCTGAAAGACTTGATTGATATTCCTTGTGCCTATAAAAGGATGGACGCCTTGCTATTCATGTCCTCTCTGCATGAGGATGTCACAATCATAAAGGAAGCTTTTGCAACAATGGAGGCAAGTATTCGAATTCTTGATCTCTCTACCTCATGCTTGTAACCATTTTTTGGAAGCACATGTTAGATAATGAATGAAAATGCATTCTTTTTGTTCTAGGCAGCTTGCACTCAACTCAGAGGCAGTCGTCTCTTTCTGAAGCTTTTGGAAGCTGTTCTCAAAACCGGCAATCGCATGAATGTGGGCACGTACCGTGGAGGTGCTCAGGCATTCAAGCTCGACACACTGTTGAAGTTGGCAGACGTCAAGGGTGCCGATGGGAAAACCACTCTGTTGCACTTTGTTGTTAAACAGACTATTCGTTCTGAAGGAAGACGTGCTGCACGTTTAGCAAGACAAAGTGGAAGCATGACTCTTGTGGACAATTTGAGCTTCAACTCCCACGATTCGTCCGAAGACATTCCAGGAGATGCTGAAGATAACCTCCACGCCGAAGGCCTTAAGATCGTCTCTGGACTAAGCGGCGAGCTTGAGAATGTCAAGAAAGCAGCAGGCATCGACATGGATGCGATCACCACGACAGTGGCTAGTTTTGGCCGCAAGTTGATTGAGACTAAAGAATTTCTGAACACGGATATGAAAAGCTTGGAAGAGGACAGTGGCTTCCACCTTTCCCTCAAATGCTTCGTGGAGCATGCTGAAGCTGCCATTACTTTCTTGTTGGAAGAAGAGAGGCGGATCAGGACCTTGGTACAGAGCACCACGGATTATTTTCACGGGAGCGCCACCAAGGACGAAGGTTTGCGGTTGTTCATCATCGTCCGGGATTTCCTTCGCATGGTAGACAAGATCTGCAAGGAGGTGAAGGAGTCGCCAAAGACAGTCTTGAAGCCAACAAAAATTAGGGACGGTCCGCCGGCAACTCCTACTCCTGACCCCAGACAAAGATTATTTCCTGCGATCAGGGACCAGAGGGTTGGAAGTTCCAGTTCAGATGAAGAGGACGATTGATATGAGGAAGAAGAACTTGCTGTGAAGCTGAAAGGAAGAGAAAAATAAGAATTTGGCATGACAATTCTCACTTGTTCACTGGCAAATTGCTCGCGAAGCCTGAAATTTTAAGGATGAACAAGCTTGATCTTGAACAATTCCGGATGATACAATGCTAAAGGTACAAAAGTCGAGAAAACCAAAAAAAAAAAAACAACAAATAAACATTAAAAATTACAAAGTCATGTTACATGGCATTCGAGTGGCGATGAGACCCTAGACCAGAAGGTTTTCAGCTTTCAGTCTTCATCGCCAGCGGCCGCCTTGGAAGATCCAGCCTTTTTGGGAAGAAGGAGATTGTGGATGTTAGGCATCACACCGCCGCTCGCGATGGTGACTTCTCCCAGCAGCTTAGAGAGCTCCTCGTCGTTCCTCACGGCTAGTTGAATGTGCCTCGGTACGATCCTAGTTTTCTTGTTGTCTCTTGCAGCATTCCCAGCGAGCTCCAAAACCTAATCGCCGAGACGAAAATTATCAAACATTATGCTTTTTTTTAAAAAAAAAGGCGATTTCAACCCAACGTTAGGAAACATCGCGGATCGATAAAGAAGAAGAGATGCACACCTCGGCGGCGAGGTACTCGAGGACTGCAGCTAGGTATACGGGGGCGCCGGCGCCAACGCGCTCGGCGTATTTGCCGGCCTTGAGGAATCGGGCGATCCTGCCGACGGGGAACTGGAGCCCGGCCTTGCTGCTCCTGGACGTGGACTTCTTCGCCGCGGCGGAGCCAATTGCCTTCCCTCTTCCGGCCATCGCAACGACGGCGTAGCCTAGAGCCTGGATTCGTCGAGCGGGTGAACGAGGGAACCGGATTTGGGACTCCCGAGCAAAAAAATATCGATCTAATTTTTATTTGGCTTCGGTTCTTATTTATAGGCTAGCGAAAGGACGGAGACAGCCAATGAGGTACTAGCACACGGATTGTTATATTGGCCGTTAGATCGTAACAGTTTGAACGGTCAAATCCTGTCTGTTATCTACCGAGCTGCGGGAGGATTGATTGATTAAAGATATACGTATCGGACGGCTGTCTTGAATTTATCGTACCGGTATATTTTGGTACCGCGTCCCTTTTACGGTCGGAATGCGTGAGGCAAAAGCATACCCTTTTTTTTCCCCATCATTTGCAAAATTATTAAATGGATATTTCATTTTTTATTAAAGTTAAATAGATATGAGTTTTTTTAAAATAGTTTTATATTATTTGATCTTTTCACGTAGATGCTAGCAATTAAAAATTAATTATTAACTTTTAAATGATAATTTAATTAAAATAATATTTAAACTAGTAAATAAATGATGATGGAATTCTATAACATTTAGTATATTTTAAATAAATATTATTTGATTACGAACTATCATTACTATCATTTAAAAGTTAGTTGTTAATTTCTATAACAATAATTTTATACTATTTTGATTTTATTTCTTTTACTGATAATCTAACTAAAATAATATTTTAACGAAGAAAATAAATAATAAATATTTCATGATATTTATTATATTTCAAATTAATATAATCTAATCATAATCAAACTTATAGAAATAATTTCTACAATATATAATAGCTACTTGTTAATTTTTATATAAAAGTTAGCTTGTAACTATTAGATAAGAGTAATTGTAAGAATAATTTATAAAGTTCATGCTAGATCAGTATCATTTAACTTTAATTAAAAATAAAATATTCATACGACTTTAATTGAAAAATAAAAAGTCATTATGATCTTTATTTTTCAGATATGTGAGTGTAATACAATGATTGAGTATTTGAGAAATAATACCCTCCTGCGTCGTGATTAACTGCAGTTTCTTTATTTACCTTCTCACAGAGGATCATGGGACCGACCGTGTGGGGCCGTTAAGGTGACAAATTCCACCTTTTGCAAAAGAGTATTTGAGAAATAAATAAAACTACAAAAAAATTCTAATAAAAATAAATATTTTGTAAGTCAATTAAATTATATTTCAACTTTATTCGATAAGTAAGTTAGAGAGATGGACTGTCTAATTTTAAGTATTAATCAGATTAAATTTATCCATCTGAATTATATAAAAAATCTTATTCAATTACTTATCAAATTTATTTTTAAAAAAAATGAAACTTAGAAGTTTTTAATTTTATATTTTAAAATATTAAGGATAACTCATTTTTTAAAATCAGAATAATATATTATTTTATATATTTAAATAATTAGAGGAGATTAAGCTGAGTTGGCAACTGTCTGTTAAGTTAGTAGGTAGATTAACCCGATGACCTGTTATTTTGACACGTCAGCAAGACAGCAATTTAACCAATGAATTTAACATATTTAAAATATTGTTGGCTAGATTTTATTAATATTTTTTTTCTTTTTTTATTTAAGCCACGTAACGCTGGGGTGGGACCAGAATCTCATTGGATAGACTTCCACCTATACTTTCACGCCACGTCAGCCGCGCTCATCGTAACACGAACCCTAAAAAAGGATCCCTAAATCGTTCTTACTTTTTCTCGCCGACGCAACCTCAAGACGACGACGAAGAGGGGGCTGCCAGATCGACGACAGGCAAGGCGCGTAGTCGTCAGAAATCTGGGCCTCGGGAGCCGAATGCGAGGATGGGCTCCTCCGATAACGATAATTGGTTCCTCGATTGCCCGCTCATCGACGACAACCCCAACGCCGGCGCCCATTTCGCGGCCGACAATGGCGGGTTTTATTGGGATGGTCGGGGCCTCGAAACTGTTTCCAATACCAGGTACTCAAATATTCGTTCTCTTGGTAATACGAACAGGAGCTTTGCTACTTCTCTTCGAAAGATCAAACCCCTTTTTTTGTTTATCGCTTGCATAAACGAGTTTATTTTTTTGAAAAAAAAAATCAATTTTCTGCATGATTTTAAGATCGTGGTCATCCGTGCTTGTTCTATATGTATTTTAGGAGCAAATGGTCTTTTTTTTCTTCTCCTTTCTTCTTCTTCTTTGGCTTCTGCCTCTTCTCCAAAGAGGAACACCTGCGTAATTTATTTAATTATTTATTTTGAAACGAGTAGAAACTATAGACCAGGCCTCACAATTTTCTCCTTTTACTGATAATTTCGTCTCATCTTGATATCTAAATTAAATTTTACTGATTGTAGTTTTAATAATCTATAATTTTCTTTTACAGTGTGGATATTGATGATAGCTCCTTTCTAAATTCTGGTGGTTTCAAAGAACCTGGCTCCGCAAAGCGGTTAGGCCTTCATCCTGAGTTTACAGATCAAGTTTTAGGATCCTTTAAAACATAGATTATACTGTTGGTTGGTTTCGTGATTGCTAAGCATTTCATGAGTTGCAGTGTGAGATCAGAGTCCTCTAGTAAACCTTCTTCCAAGGCCTGTAGGGAGAAGATGAGAAGGGAAAGGTTAAATGATAGGTTAGTTTTGTCATCGATTCCTGATTTTGTTTTGTTTAAAAAAACACAGAATTTGTGGTCCTTTTCGGACATGCCTACAGATTTTTGATCTTTTCTCAATTTAAGGTTCTTGGAATTAAGCTCAGTTCTTGATTGTGGGAATCCACCAAAGACAGACAAAGCTGCTATTTTAAGTGATGCTGCACAGCTTGTGACTCAACTACGCAATGAAGCACAGAAGTTGAAGGATTCAAATGAAAGCCTCCTGGAAAAGATAAAAGAATTGAAGGTTTGTTCTCTTTGTGCTTTTTACAATCTTAAAGAACTAGATACGTTCGCAATAGTACAAACTAAGAATTTGATTCCATTTCATGGTTCAAAAATTAGTTGTGGTACATGAAGACATTCCTTAAGACTTTGCTTTTTAGCATGAACCTTCAAATGGTGCAATTCTTTTCATGTTAATTTTGGTTTCACATCACATTCAATGTGCTTATGAAAAGCAGGATGAGAAGAATGAGCTTCGGGACGAGAAGCAGAGGCTAAAGGCAGAGAAGGAAAGTCTTGAGCAGCAAATAAAGCTTCTGAATGCAATACCAAGCTATGTGCCTCAGCCACCTCTAATGCCGAGTCCCTTTGCAGCACAAGGACTAGCACCAGGGCACAAGCTCATGGTCCCTGTTGTCGGTTTCCCCGGCTTCCCAATGTGGCAATACATGCCGCTTTCCGATGTCGATACATCACAGGATGCTGATAACTGCCCTCCTGTTGCTTAACCAATAGGTTGGTCAATCTCAAGAACAATTGCTTTCCATCCCTCCATTAGTGCAGCTGTAGATTTGATGAAACTGCTGACTTGAGTTATGTAAGCTTCTTTAGTTTTGGTCAAGTGGTCACAAAACTTCTAATCTGAGAAATTCTGACAATAATTTCTACCATATTTATGTGAAAACCCTTGGTTTTCACTTTAATCTTGGTAGATATTTCTTAGAGAAATGATCTGTTGCAAAATAAACAAGTTTGTTAGTCAATATTGTATAATTTCTCTCAAATTAGGCATACATGTGAACCTTGTGATGACAGATGGAATACCATAAAGATAAATCACTTGATTAAGGTCATCACTGAACATGCTAAATTGACATGATTCTGCACCTAGAAATTAATTAGTGTAATGAGGTGTATCCGTGCAATATAAGGTACAAATAAACTTCTAGCAACAAACTAAAAGAAATTGAACATGATTAGAGACTTGTAAATAAATTCATTATAGTTTGTGTCAAAATTAAAGTTAAGAACATACGGGAAGGGTCCATGGGCATGTAGGTTCATCTTTATAGCACTGTGTCTCGACATACAGAACCATCTACAAATCATCTTACTGCTGGAGCTGGTAAAAAATCTGATGATTTACAGTCATTCCAAGGAGATTGGTAAGTTCTTAGTACCTGCTCCAGCACTATGTTTTACAGTAGGCTAAGCCGAGGTGAACTACATGAGCTCAAGCAAAGAAGACATAAACTATCAAATCTTCAACATGAGATTCATCTATTAAAAAGCTCTAACCTTCTCGTGACTGTTCGGGAATCCATCGTCTAACTATTCGCTCTTTCACAGTGAATTTGTCCAAGCAACTTGTTGAACTCTTATTGCTATTGCAACTGCTCATAATATAGAGAACTAACAATGTCTTGGCAACTGAGCCACTTAGTCGAAGAGGGCAACAAAGGCTAGGCCATGAACTTAGACGATCAATTTTTGAATTGCTATCTTTCTCAGGTATAACAAGCACCGCATATTCAGCATGGACAAGTGCAGGATGATGCCTGTAAGCCACGAAGTCTACACCATAATTAGTTCCCAAGCGAACCACCCAATTTTTGGATCTTAAATAAGAATATGCCTTGTAGAACTCGGGGAACTCTTTCCTTTCAGAAGTGAAAATTTTCCATAACTCTAATTCTTCCACAGGAGTTTCATCATCTCTCACAATGTTGATGCATTTTAGAGCATGATACATATAGAAAGACTCTTCTGGATTGAGTTGAAAATTTTGTCTGTCATCTTGAGAGGTGAATATTTTGCCAAATGAGGCTTGCTCAAGCAACTCGCCTACCTCTAATTTTACTTTCAGATAAACAATGGAGCCAGATAAAGTAGCATTACTCTTGGATTGCTTTAGAGAAGTTTGCAATTGAAGAACTATTTTTGACATGGGATTTGCACGAGCAATATCTGCAAAACCTTTTCTCTTCCATCTTGGCCCACTTAACTTCATTATCTACCATGCCAGGGAAAGACAGATTTGAAAAGGTAAAAATGAAGAATAAATCATAACTGTAATGGGAGAAAAAATAGGACATCATGTATGTGTAAGAATGAACAAATCAAAGTTATGGTAATTGGTAACACGTATAGATCTAGTTTATATCAATAAAACACAAAATGTAATTCCTATACTTTATCTATCAGACTATGATCTTTGATTCTATTTTCCCTCATTCCATGCCAAATTAAAAACAACAAAGTACTATCTTAAAGAACCCAATTTTCTCAATGATATGTATTAATTTTTTAATCCAAATACAACCAGTATTTAGATTTTTTTTTTTTATTATAATTAAGTGATACATTTATTTTCTTGATTAATATCTCAATATAAATGAGTCACAGCATATCTTCTTTTCTTAATTAAAACATATCATCCTAACAATAGGCATTATTGCCCCAAGGCATCAACAGTGGATTAAGTAGAGTAACAAAACGAAGATAGATAACAGACACTACTAAAGCATTTTGATCTATGCATACGAGGACGACTCATTCATGGCATGTTAAGAATAAAATCTCAATATCTAGTGACACTGTAGAATACGAGGTTCAATATAAGCAGATTCAAACACACTTTAATTGTATGAAAATATTCGTTTCATTAAAATATCAAGTATTAGTGAATTTTAACTCAACATGACTTTCAGAATAAGAATGAATATAACTAGTTACTGTAAATTTCTCAAAGAAAAAAAACAATACTATACCAGAGTTATGAAGGATTGCTCTGATTAAATAAGATAAAAAAAATATTAGTTTTGTGCACGACCAAAATCTATAGATGGAAATACACAAATATTCATTGATTTAATTTAATAAACTTGAATAATTAAACTCTATCATTAATTCCTGTACAAAACGAACATTAGACCGCATAGCGCAGTGGATTAGCGCGTCTGACTTCGGATCAGAAGGTCGTGGGTTCGACTCCCACTGTGGTCGTTGTTTTTAATTTTCTTCCTTTTTTTATTATTATTCTACTAAACATCACCAGGAGCCTACTCTGCAAATTCACGATGTGAACAGGACAACGCACAGTAGTAGACCAATTAAAAAGAAGCTCATTTCTTTTAACAAACAGCACACACTTTATTCTCATTATTCGTCCCAATATATTAGTTATTAGAGGATCCCAATATTAATATATATATATGGATCGTAGCTCAAACACATGCACACAAACTCACTCGAGTTATTAGAGGATCAACCATTGGCAGCAGATCATATATATCTGATCTGTCTTTAGCTCTAGCATCAGCCGTTTCTGTCCGCCGACTAACCGGTCGCACGGCTGGAACTGCGTGAAGCTTTACCCAAGGCGGACGCTGCCCCCTTCTTGAACCTTTCGTGTAACTGCTGCCCGTGCACATGACCCTCCACGTCCGCCGCCAGCCCTTCCCTCTCCGCCTTCTTCTTCTTTCTCTTCTGCAGGAAACAAAACACGGCCGCCGCAAGGAACGCGAGGAGGAAGAGGCCGCCGAGGGTGGCGACCACCACGATGACCACGGTGTGGTTTGGGCTCGGCGGCGGCGGTGGAACTAGCGGTGCAGCTGGAGCGGGAGGCGGTGGCAGTTTGGGAGTCGGAGGCGGTGGCGGCGGTGGTTTGACACTCGGAGGCGGTGGTGGTTTTACAATCGGAGGCGGCGGGGGGCTTTGTCGTGGAGGCGGTGGTGGCTTTACACTCGGAGGCGGCGGCGGCTTTACAGTCGGAGGCGGCGGGGGGCTTGGTTGTGGTGGAGGTGGTGGTTTTACACTCGGAGGCGGTGGGGGTCTTGGTTGTGGCGGCGGCGGTGGCTTTACAGTCGGAGGCGGCGGGGTGCTTGGTTGTGGCGGCGGCGGTGGCTTTATAGTCGGAGGCGGCGGTGGCATTACATTCGGAGGCGGCGGAGGGCTCCCTCGAAATGGCGGCGGCGGCGAGTTCACGATCGGAGTGGGAGGTGGGGGGCTTCGACGGGGTGCCGGAGGCGGTGGCGTGGGTGGTTGCCTTGCGGGGGGCGGAGGAGGAAATACTAAGGCCATTGATCGTTTGGTAAAGGGCTTGCAATGAGAAGAGACGATTGCTCGAGGTGGTATTTATAGTAATAGCCGCGGAGGGCCATCAAATTGTTGGTGTTGATAAGGTGATTTCATGCAGCTCATGACTTGGCTCCCATGCCAAGGCTTTTGCTCATCGCGCTTGCTTCCAATCATCATCATCATCGTCCCGTCATCGTCGTCGTCTATCACTTTGCTCACTTCGGAGTAAAGATAACTATTTACTTGAGACTCTGCAGCGCTTCTCTTCTTCCTTTTGCCCATTTTCCAGAGCAAAGTTTAAGCCACCAGGAAGTATCTTCATCACTCACGTTTTACAGCTAGAGCTACATTTCAGATGCTGGTTCGTATTTTTCTTTCTTTCAAGTGTCACACTGCACTTAGAACTTGATGAATAATTAATAGTATTCTACATGCTATTTATATATTAAGAAAAGAATTTAATTTTTTAAAGAAATATAATTTTTAATTAAAACAAAAGATATGTATTATAATCCTGATTTTCTTTTACTCATTGACGGAACATTTCTTATCCCAAGTGAATGTTCTCCGCAATGCTTCTTCCTCCTGCAAAGGTCGCTTGAGCTTGGTTAGTGATGAAGTATAGTATCATAGTTAATCTATCAGCAACGACTTTAAAGATCACTTTATACATTAATTATAACATGAAATAGACTTATAGTTCTCAACTTTTGTGTGATGTGACTTTCGAATCAACACCAAGAGTGTATGATTTATTTACTTTAGCAGGGCTGATGATATAAAGAATTCTCCAACAGCTGAACTAAATTATTATCCAATAATATCCCATGCTGACTTAATCACACTGCACTTAGAACTTGATGAATAATTAATAGTATTCTACATGCTATTTATATATTAAGAAATGAATTTAATTTTGTAAAGAAATATAATTTTTAATTAAAATAAAAGATATGTATTATAATACTGATTTTCTTTTACTCATTGACGGAACATTTCTTATCCCAAGTGAATGTTCTCCGCAATGCTTCTTCATCCTGCAAAGGTCGCTTGAGCTTGGTTAGTGATAAAGTGTGGTATCATAGTTAATCTATCAGCAATGACTTTAAAGATCACTTTATACATTAATTATAACATGAAATAGACTTATAGTTCTCAACTTTTGTGTGATGTGACTTTCGAATCAACACCAAGAGTGTATGATTTATTTACTTTAGCAGGGCTGATGATATAAAGAATTCTCGAACAGCTGAACTAAATTATTATCCAATAATATCCCATGCTGACTTGACAAATCTAGTGGAATACTAATCCGGTCTTGGGGATTTATCATCTCCGGAGTGCCTTCTTGATTTCCATATCATTTATCTCCTTGTTAAGTTCTTCAACTTGTTGGTGTGTAAGTCTTAGCTCCATCTCAAATATCCTATGATCAACTCTGGTAGTCTCTGTAGTATTGTAGAGCCAGCTAAAGTAGGAAGGGAGATGAATAATACTGGTATTTTAAAATTTTATTTTTCTAAATAAAAAATCAGAACACAACAGAATAAACAAATAAAAAAAAGATATAAGAGACTATATTTTACTTGATTCACAATCCATTAAAATTGTTATTTCAAGATTTATGATGTGTTAGGTGGATCGTCCTTTGAAAATCACATTTGAATCTTCTCTTTTTTGAAAAATTTTTGGAGGTGAAAAAATCTTTTACAATCAAGGAGATTCCAATAAAAGATTACTGTATCTTAAAATGAATGTAATAATATAAAGGTTACCAAATTAAATTCGATGGATTCTGAAACTTGACGGATTGGAATGAACTTGAAGTAACTTCGGGCGTAGAAGAGCAAAACTTGAGCGAGAATTGATTGCTTGAATGTTTTGATTGATATAATTGATGTTTTGAGTCTCTGAGTCGAAGTTGTTTTTATAGTGTTTTTTCAATCGACTGAATAAGATCATTCAATCGACTAATCCACGGTTTATCCCATTCTTGTTATTGATCAGATCAATTTTCTGATTGACCAATAAAATACACAAAATATCGATCAACTGATCAATGTCCACGCTAGCTTCCCATCTAGGTTCATCTGTTGATTGGATTTGTTCAGACACCCAATTGACTTTTAGTCGCCTAATACTATGTCATGTCAGCATTTCAAACTTTTTCTTCTATCATGTTAGCTTCCTGAGACTTATCCTTTGCCTTGTCAGTCACATATTAGCATCTCAGAGCTTATCCTTGCCATATCAGCTTCTTGAAGTTTATCCATAACACGTCATCTACCACATATCTGGTACCACATCAACACCTTTCTGTTAATTCTAACTATTCAATTATTTGGTCAACCATATTCTCCTTTTTGATCGCTTACTTTGTTTAGTGCCCGATTTTCTGACTACTAGGGCTTCTATTTGATGTACAGTGCTGCTGATCCACCAAGACTTTCCTACTAGATATCCAGTTCCTCAACCCATCTAGTCTTCCTTTACTTGATATCCGATCAACTTGATAGACTAAGATTCTTTTCTGCCTAGTGTTTTGTTCTCCTGACTCACTAGAGCTCTTCCTATTAAGTGATATACACATTCAACACCCCAATCAGATTTTCTATTTCTAATGTTAAATTCTTTATCATACATCAAAATATAAATTTGATTATTTAATATTGTCTGTACTAACAATCTTTCTCTTTTTGATGTTTGACAACCTGATTTAAAGTTAAGAGAAAAACATATTACTTTAAATACATTTAAGTTAAGATATTTTTTTCTTTCTGTTAGGATTTTTTATTTCTTTTATATCTTAAGATTTTGGGTCTATATAAGCGCTTGTTTAGTTATTATTTAAGGAAAGTTTTTTGATTTAATAATATTTTCAATAGTGCTATTTACTTTTCTATTTCTTGATATTCTTCTGAATCAACAAGTTTTAGAAGATTGATTCCAACATTCATAGTAGAACCAACAGAAACAATACAATCTGCAAGATAGTTGTTATCCCGTCCGACGTCACCAGCCTAGACATATACTTAGCTTAGCTTTTCTAACATATTCTGAGCTTAACCGGTCTTGATACCATGCTATCAAGATCAAAATCCTTATTCCTTATATTTGCCCTATTTGTCCATTCTAAGTTAAGCATTTAATGAACATGGAATATACTAAAAATATGTATGAGGATGACAAGCATTATAATAAATTTATTAAGATTGCAAATAGTTAACTAAATTAACAAAGCAATTAAATACATGAATGCTACCCCTGAGTTGAGGCTTTACTGACTATGAAATAAAATTTTCCTATCTCCCTCGATTACAACTTAGATATTTTCTATCTAAATAATGAATTTATTCTTTAGCACTTCAGACATGATTTAGGAATCCAAGCTTTGACTGCTTATGATATATGATTAATTTTTAACTTGTATCAAAGTTTGGATTTGTTGTACATAGCTCATTGAGATCCAAATATCATGTCTAGATACTTGGAGCTCAATGTGAACTTTTCCAATAACCATAAGCTCTTCAACTTGACCTTTCAAGAAAGAATTTTTTTTCCTCAAGTTTTTGAATGTGAGTTGAGGTTCCTTCTTAAACTTGATTAGTTGAAGAAATAAGGTTGATCTTCTCCTTAGGATTTTTACCTCCTTAAGGAGTGACCTAACTCGTTCTTTGGACTTAGCTAATTTATTAGTTAAACATATAATTACCATATATAACTTTTCTACTAAAGGAGAGGTTACCTCATCATCTAAGTCTTCTTGGTCTGGATTTGTCTTTGGCTCAGACTCCTGATTTGACTCAAACTCAGATTCAAATTTTGCTACATATTCTTTAGCAATCAGTGCCATGAAGCTGACTTAATCTGGGTCATTGATTTTGAGTCTTCTGAAGATGACTCGTCCAAGGTGGCCTTAAGTGTCTTCTTCCTTCGTTATGTTGTGGGTTTCTCCTCCTTCGTTAAGTCCTTTAGTTTAGGGCATTCTAATTTGTAATGCCCTTTCTCATTGCATCTATAGCAAGTTACCTCCACTTTGGCTCTGCTAGTTTTACTTGGACCTATTGTCTGTATAACCCTTTTTTTAATCTCTTTTTGTGAAACTTTTCTTTTTCTTAATCATCTTCCAGACTAAGTTCATGATTTTCAAAGTTAGCTCTTCGTCATCTTCGTCTAACTCTAATTCATCCTCTGACTCAAGCTCTGGTTGTGATTTTGATTTTATCTCCATGCTCCTAGTTTGACTTGTAACTAAAGCAATGCCTTTATCCTTTGACTCAAGTTAGCTTGCTCATGTAATTCAAGTTTATAAAATAATTCATCAAATTTAATGATAGATAAGTCCTAGATACTTTGTATGCACCTACCATAGATGCCCACAAAGTGTTTCAGAAAAATACTTTTAAAGCATACCTTATTATATCGTGATTTTTGACTTTTACCTGATTGAATGAAGTTCGTTCAAGATGTCCTTGATTCTTGCATGTAATTGGCTTACGAACTCTCCATCCTACATTTGATAATTTTGTAATTGACTAAGTAATAAATCTATTTTAGCTACCTTAGAGTCATTGCTTCCTTTGTGAAGCTTGATCAGTTTGTCCTATAAAAAAATAATAAATCCCAGTTAGTCTCATGGACTCAATCCCTGGGGGTGGCCCGACCCGACCTTGTCCTATAGATCCTTGGTGATGTTGAATGAACCTACACGATTTAGTTGTTCCTTAGTTACACCACACTATAGTGTATTAATGACCTTGGCATCAACTTCGGCTCTTTTCTTGATGTTGGAGGCCCACTTTTCCCATTCCAAAGGTTCTTCATGCTCGATGATTGATAGAGTGAATCCCCTCTTCACAATGAACCACATTTCAATTTGGGTATGATCTTCAAATAATATTCCATTCGCCCCTTCTAGTAGTCAAAGTCATTTCCCTCAAATAACAAAGGGCAAACAATACTATATCCTTCTAAAAATCTTGATGGACCATTATTATAATCATAGATGTTTAACAAGAAAGATTGCTCCAAGAATTTTTAAGGTTTTGGATAAGTAGTTCAGATAAAATAATACTAAATAAAATTAAGGTGGTTAATTTTAATTTAAAGATAGAAAATAAAAAACTTTCAATTTGATTTCTTAACTTTCTAAATAATAATAAGATGGATTTGATCTAATTTTTTAGATAAAAAATCTAGAATGCTTGAACAACGATTAAGCCAATTCAGAGCATCTAAGCTCTGATACCAATTGTAGAACTGTAGAGTGTGCTAGGGGAGGTGGTAAATAGCGCTTGTATATTAAAATCTTCTTTTTATTCTTTTTTGAAATAAGAAATTGGATGCATTGGAATAAACATATACAAACAAAGACACAAGACACAATGCTTTACATGGTTCACAATTTCTCAGAATTGCTACTCGAAGGTTTATGATTCGTCAAGTGGATCGCTTCCCAAAAATCACCTATGAATCTTCTCCTTTTCAAAAACCTTTCGAAGGTAGAGAAACCTCTTACAATCAAGGAAATTCCGATAAATGATTACTGTATCTCAAAATGAATGCAATAATAAAAGGTTACCAAATTAAATTTGGTGGATTACAAAGCTCGATAGATTGGAATGAACTTGAAGTAACTTCGAGCGTAGAAGAGCAGAACTTGAGCAAGAGTTGATTGCTTGAATGTTTTGATTGATATAATTGATGTTCTAAGTCTCTGAATCAAAGATATTTTTATAGTGTTTTTTGTTTGACTGAATAAGACCATTTAGTCAACTAATTCATAGCTATCCCATTCTTGTTGCTAATTAGATCAATTTTTGATTGACCGAATAACAGGTCCGGTTGATTGATCAACGTCCACACCAACTTCCCCTCTAGCTTCATTTGCTGATTGGATTTGTTTAGACACTTGATTGATTTTCGATCACCTGATACTATGCCAGGTTAGCTTTTCAAACTTTATCTTCTGCCACGTTAGCTTCTTGAGACTAATCCTTTGTCTTGTCAGTTGCCACGTCAGCATCTTGGAGCTTATCCTTGCTATATTAGCTTCTTGAAGTTTATCGATGACACATCATTTGCCACATTAGCAAGCTTTGTTTATCTGACATCACATCAACACTTTTCTATTAATTTTGACCATTCAGTTATCTGGTTGATCGAATCCTCCTTTTCGGTAGCTCGAACTATTAGGTCGATTGATCGACCCTTTCAGTCAACCAAAACTAAGTTTCTACAAAACCAAGTTAGCACGATTGATAATAAATATTTATATTAAAATGCATATTCTACTGATAGTAAAAATTGTCTGACCTTGACTTTGAAATGTATGTTGGTTTCTTGGTTGGATCATCGCTTAGCTATAGGGTTACCCCAGTCTCAAGAAAAAGACGCTCCTCACAGTCTTCTTTCAAAAGGATCTCTCTTGAACTTACCTTGCTTTTCTTACTTGGCCAAATGTCTGATTCTACTGATCTGTTTGGATTGCTTTATTTAGTGTCTAATCTTTGATCCACCAAGACTTTTTTCTACTTGATGTCCAACCCCGTTGACCCACCAAGTTTTCCTTCTATGTCTGATTTATCAACCCATCTGGTCTCCTTTACCTGATGTTTGGTCCAATTGATCCACCAAGACTCTTTCTTCTGCCTAGTGTTCAGTCCTCCTGACCTAGTAAGATTTTTTCTATTAAGTGATCTGCACACTCAAACACCCAAATCAGATTCCCAATTCCTAACTTTAAATTCTTTGTCATACATCAAAATACAAGTCTGATTATATGGTATTGTTATAGTGCCATTTGTCTTGTTCTAGTGTTAGAAACCATGCTCATAGGATTAAGCTTTCTGTTTTTAACCAAGAAGACCCTTAAAGTGCTAGTCTTGGAGGTTCTTTGATGTATAACTAAGTAATAAGAACTAGTTGTTTTATCAAAGTGTTATTTTACTTCTATCAAATATTTGTACTAGTTTACTAAACCACATACCTAACTTTTACTAATATCTAAATCATGCACCATACTTTCATATTTACCAAATCATTCATCTCTTTTCAAAAATACTCCTCCCTCTGTACACATATTTATTTGCATAACTCAACCTAAATAATATATTATGGGCTTATAAAATTTAGACAACTTAGTATAATTTTTGCATAACTCAACCTAAATAATGCACTCCTAGGAGCCCCTGCATGTCATTAAAATGTGAACAAGTTGATTGCCCAAAGTCCGAGTGCAAGGCCTACGCGTAAAATTGTTTACGCGTAGTAGATGATTAACTTTGTTCAGCAACCCCCTAAATCCTAAACTCTAAACCCTAAATCCTAAACCCTAAACCCTAAACCCTAAACCCTAAAAGACACAGGAGCTCGGGCACAGACAGACAAATTTGCTGAAAATATCTGCTCTTTTTGCTGTGATCACTAGCTAGGTAGCTTCAATCTTTACAGTAAAACAATGATCCTACAGAATCAGAAACCATATGCTGCAGCAAAAATGGAAAACATAACTGAAATGCAACATGGAGATTATAAATATCTAGTTTTCACACACAAAACGGAAAGATAGTTCGAGCATCTCCTTGTTCACATTTTAATTATTGGAGAAAATAGAAAAGGGCCGACGTTGAAGTAGATTTGACATAGAAGATGCACCAGAAAGGCCTCATCTAACCATTCTGGCTCTTAGTACCTATGTTCTTGCTTCTCTTTCTCCTTGTAATATTGGACATAACTGCAATAACAGATAAGATATCACATTATGGAATCGGATACAATAGAATAGATCATTAATATACTATTCGAAATTGAAATGCTGGTGATCTGAAAATACATTCAAATATTGCACTTTTTCACTACCTTTTTTTTTTCTAGAGGAAAAAAGAATAAAATGATGAAGTATATATATTACACTAATAAACTTTTTTAAGTTAATCATCTGATCTTGGTAAATAGGGAAGAATCCTAGTACCAAATTTGAGATGTGATGGATTCATAATATTGATCATGCTTGGTATTGCAAGAACTGATGCACTCTCATCTCATTCTCATATTAGTAAACTCCTAATATGATATAAATAGGGATACTATTATTACTAATGAGTTATGTTATAGGTTGAAATGCTTGTTATTCTTTCTGAAATTTCCAAAACAACCATAATTCAATTAACCATGGTTTATCATTTCGTCCTATATAGTCGGTAATCATCATTCAATTAACCAAAATTCAATAAACCCTAAACATCTCGAGTTGCCTGCCCACCAACCAACACGTGGAATTCTTGAATACAACACCTATCCACGAGCATGTGAGTTGTCACACAAGGATAACAAGCACAAAAGCTTTCACTAAGACTTTCATGGGTTTGCAACGGCTATGACATGACAATGAGTTTCCATGGACATTGCAATGATGGCAAGGCTTCTGATATATCCGCTACGCTTCCACAAGGAACACAACTCCTCCCCCTCTTCTCCACCTAGGGTTGGTGCTCAGCACAATAATTGGCATTGGCACATAGCATGGTTGGCACATAGCACGGTCAGCACATCTCATTTCAAGTAAGGATCAAAACCTCAACTTGAAGCAAAATTTCAAACCTTGCAATTAACTATGAAGTTATTGTAGCCTCATTGTTAGCAGTAAACAAACCAAATGAGAGAATACTAGCTAAAAACAATGTTCAACATAATCGAACCCATGTTGATCTAAGCCAAGTGTCAACAAGACTCAACACTGAAGCTATCATTCCAAGTGGATACCAAAAATGATATCTATATTAAAATTTAAACCTTCATTTGAGCACCATTATGATCATTATTAAGTTTTCTTGTCCCAATTATTTTGGGTCGGGTACATATGGAGCTCATAAATCATGCAACGTCTAGATATTCATCTCATGACTTGCGCTATTCATGCCAATGTCATGACTTGCGCTATTCATGCCAATGTAAAACTATAAAATAATATAAAACTCATCATCTTTCAAAAACAAATAACTATATACATGATGTAAGAATAGGTAAACTTTTAAGGTTACTTTTAAATAAATAATTTGTTTATTAAATAGGTAGAGTCTCTCATAATAGTGTCATGTCTTATAATTTGTCTCCCTTTTGATCATGTTTAATTTTGAGTTTTATTGGATCAAATTAGTATCATGCCCTAAATTGCCCTAGCTATAAAATATTATCCCTTTATTCAAATTCATACAAGGTTGTATCACTTATAACATTTCAAATCATTAAAACTATTTTCACTATATCAACTAAGGGTGCGTTTGGTTCAAGGTAATCATGCATAACCCTGGTTATGTGATTACCAAATTATGGGAAATAAAACATAACCTAATGTTGTTTGATTCAATATTAAGTAATGCAATAAAAACTTATTTCTTTGGAGGTTTTAGTGTATAACTTAGTTTAACATTTTATTTAGAAAATAGTAATAATATAATTCATAATTAGGAAATAAATTTATATGAATATATAGAAATTATTAGATTTTTTCAAGATTTTTAAAATATTTTAATGGGATAAATCAATTGGGTTTAAAAAAGTTTATTTTGCTATCCTATTTAAACTGAGAGTTGATTGAAACTTAACCCTAAGTTTGAAAAATTAAAACCTAAGTTTTAATTAAACTCTTCCTCTTTCCTCTTCCTGTTTGTTGCGAGCACCTGCAGCACTGTTGTCGGAGCAATCGCTGACTGAGTGCACGTCCGCCGACGTTGTCTCCGTCCACGCGAGACGCAGACACCCCATCCTTCTCCTTCCTAAGCCACATGAGATGTCGATGCACGTACCACCTGCCACCTCCAGCCCCTAGCAAGATTTCCGTGAAGGAACAGCGGCGACATCGAGCCAGCACGACTTGCCAACCATCTTATTTACGGGACCGGTGAGCTGCCTTCCACCTTCGACCCTAGCGAATCTTCTGTATAAAGGAACGTCGGTGACCGACGTGGCTGGATTCTCGATAAACCGGGAATTGAGGAAAACCTCAAAAATCTGAGGTAATCACATTCCGAGTTGAATCCCCCGATTGCTGACGTTTGCTCACAATGTCAAACATACTTCATTACTCAGGAATCGCCCAATACCTAAACCAAACAAGATTTTTGTTGATAACCTTACATGGATAACTAAGGTTATTTATGATAACCTTGAACCAAACGCATCCTAAATATTTTTTATTTCCCTTTGCCTTTTATACATTCAACTCTAATTAGTTAAACTTCTCTAACCATAGAATATATTGATTGCCATTAAACATGTTACAATCTTAACCTATTTTTTTCATGTGGCAATCTATAATTATTCCTAGAGAATATCATTTTTTTGGTTTATCTTTTCTATTAGCCCAATAAATCCATCTTAGCATTCTTATCTCCAGTAGATTAATCTTATTCTTAACATCCAAACATTTTTATTTACAAAGTATGGCAAATTGTACCACAACCTTATAGAAATTTCACTTCACCTAAGGGGTGCCTGATGATTAATGATTACACAACAATCCAAAAGTACTTTTAATGCAAGATGGTGATAATCTTAAACTTAGAAACGTTACAAAGAGGAAAAATATCATAAATTGAAGAATTGTCGTTACATGAGGAGTCAAACCCCTTCTATAAACCAAATGATAAGATTGAGTCTCCAAATACAAGGCCAAATTTAATCTAAATATTTATAATAAAATTTTAAAACTCAAAACAACTTTTACAAAATAACTTGTAAAATTTAAAACATAAAAAAAAATTAAAACAAACCCCAATCTTGAATTGCATTGACTTCTTTTCTACAATCCACTCTTTCTCATATGAATTGTATCTTCATACCAATGTCTTTTTTCTTGAGCAATTGATCCATGATATCTGAAAGGAACTTTTTCTCTATCCACCTTGATTATTCTCTTAGGTTTTTTCCATATGAATATTGCATTTTATACATATAGTGTTCATTTTGCTTAACTTAAAACTCTTAGTTCCTAAAGTTGTTCTCAACAATTCAAATTTCACGTCTACACTTTATATTCTCATCAATTAGCACAATATCATTTTCAAACAACTAATTTGAACATGAATACACTCCTTTTTTTGATAGAAGAACAGAAATTGATCAAGAGTTAAGAGTACAATATTTGTCAAGTCCACACATGATATAAGCATAAACAATAAAAATAAAACCAATTGAGATTGCTTAAGGCCCGCACCAAATGTAAATCTGCTGCAAGTCTGAGTGAAAAACGGAAATAAAAAAATGTAGCTTATTTCATAGAAAAACTAGTAAGTCCAAGATAAACGCTTTCAGTAGAAAGCTTGAGGGCTCAGACATCGGCCATTTCAATACTGCAACTGATTCACAACTCCATAAAACAACTTGTGTCATATAAATTTCGGAAATTTGTAGTAGTGAAGTACAAGAAAAAAAAAGAGGCGTAAAATATTTCAACCACAACTATGGATCCAAACCCCATGATATCGTTGAAACTGAAACAAATTTGGGGCTTTTCACGATGATTTAGCACGTAGCATAGTTTAAAATCAGAAAAGGCAGATCAGCCGTTGAAATATTAAATTGCATCTAAGTAAGCATCCAATACATGAAAGAAGCTACCAAAGGCTAAAGCGATGCGAACCTATCCAATTACACTACAGATGCCTGTCAAAAATGTGGGGGGAAAATGCATCTTTCTTCAATCAAAGTGATATACCTGTAGGTACCAACTAGCGGGGTGAGTAAGAGGGTAGCACTGATCCAGTTCTCGGAGACCTTGTGGTGGATCTTGCCAGGGAGATCCTTCCACAACCCGGGCATCACCTTCTGCTGGAACGGCGACAAGGCATAGATCACCGCCTTCATACGCACCGGCGTCTTCCCCATCGCTCTCGCTTCTTCTGTCAACCGAACTCCGAAGCCCTCGCCTCGCCGCTTACCGGTCGATCGCCCACCGCCCTGAATCAAGACAAATAATGGAAGTTACATGGGCTTCAAACAACTGTTGGGCCCAAAACTATCAGATGGGCTTGTACGGGCCCAATCTATCGATGTAAATTTGCTAAATACTCCCTAAAATTTAGAACATTTCAAACTGACTCCACGTAGTATTTTTCCCCCTAAAAGCCTCGTAACTATATTTTTCTCCGCAATAATACCCTTGAGATTAATAGCACAAAAGAAACAAACGAAAATAATAATAATAACTAACAAAACATTACCAAAGACTAGGCGCGTTTGAGCTCGTAGCAATTTCGCGATGTTAGGCGCGTTTGAGCTCGTAGCAATTTCGCGATGTTGTGTCGTTGAAGCTTGAGCACGTCGTCTTAGAGACTTGGATTCATGGAGTAGCACTTGGACGATCAAAAAAAGAGTTCTTATGCAACTCTAGTTGAACCCTAATTTTATAGGGTGATCTAGGCGCTTGGATCCACTTCCGAGTGCCTTAAACAAGGCCAATCCGATCTAATTTCATCGTTGACTTATCCATTTTCAAGTTTCTGGATTGCTAACGTGGTGGCTACTCGATTAGGCTTCGCTTTGGCTATGACTTATCCTTTTTCAGGCACCTGAATCCCTTCCGGGCGCTTGAAAGATGATGTGTACCGACCAGTCAAAACTTACCAAGTCAACTGTTGTGTTCAGCCCCATCCAGGCGCCTGAAACCATTCTAGGCGCTGGAACACTTCCAAGTACCTAGAAGCCTTTCCAAGCGCTCGAATCTGTGTAGGGGCAAACTCCAATGTGTGTTCCAACTTTCAATTCTTGTATCATAGTGTTAATACAAGCATAGTATGAGAATAAATGACAGCTTACAACTGTCTAATCTCAACTTTCGGTCTCCCATGAAACCTTAAGTTGGATCAATGTCTACTGCTCTCTTTCCAAGAGTGCATCCTCACTGCTCCACTCGAGAGAGTTTATTTGATGGCAAATCTTAGTCCACCCGACCTATTTGGACTTTTGCTCAGCTGATATTAACTCTCGGGACTTCCACTAGACCTCTGGTCCTCACCCCATCTAGATTTCCACTTGGTAACCTCGACCCCTAAGGCTTCCTGCCTGGTGTCCTCGACCTCCAGGGCTTCTTGCCCGATGTCCTTGAGTTGTTAAGTCTCCCTGCCTATCCCTCCGACCAAGACTTCCTTGCCTAGTCTCACCGACCAAGACTTCCTTATACCTAGTCCCACCGACCAGGACTTCTTTATGTAGTCTCAACTAGGACTTCCTATAAACTCGATAAGCATATTAGATCACAAGTAACATTAACTTTGACCTTTTGCCAATATCAAAACTCAGGTTTGATCGAATGGTGCTACTTGCACTAACACCCCGGTGGTGTTTTGATATGTTATCAAATAAGTTTAAGTTATTTCCTTGCTATGTTTAATACGTGTGTCTAAGTATACAAGGACTTAGGAAAACACACGTGTACTAGTTGGTGAACCTTGGTAGAAGGCACAAGTAAGTGAGAAGGATGATATGAGAAAGGAACTGATGGACTCGATGCATCCAAGGTACAAGGAGCTATAAAAGAGTACTTCGACTGAGCGAGAAGGACGCATGAGAGCGAGCCAGAAGGGCTCGGTGCATCCGAGGGATGAAAAGCCATCATGAAGACTGCGCAAGGTGACTAAGACAGAACGGAGGAGGGAAATGGTTAATCCAAGATTAACCTTGGATTAACCATTCTAGGCGCCTGGTGCTGTTCCAAGCACTCGGACTTTGGGCACCCGGATTAGTTCTACGCGCCCGAATACCTAGTCTAGGTCAGCGTGATTATTGCTGAGACAGATTATGACGAAGTCCATGTCAATAGAATCCACGCGCCCTAATCATTTTTAGGTACCTGATTGCAAGGAATCATCCAGAACGGTTAGTGGACTGTTGTTAGAGTGGATTGGGTTTGACGAATTAAGGTGCCTGGAAGGCTTCCAAGTGCTCGGAGATGCCAGTCAGCATAATAGTTAGATCGAAAAAAGGCTATAAATAGATTGAAGCTTGAAGTAAGAAGAAATTCACGCACTTGATTTTATTGTCTTTTGTTCTTTATAGTTTTTGCTCAACCGTTGTACTAGATTTTTCCGCCTTCGGATCATTTCTATAAACCAAGTAATTTCTGTGTCTCTTACTTTTATGTTGTGTTTAATTTTCAATTAATGTGTGTGTCCTTGCTAATTAGTTAGCAAGAGAAATAGCTTATTTATTTTTGCAGGTCGCTATTCACCCCTCCCCTCTAACGATCCCAAATAGCTTCCGCTACACCAACAACATTCATAACAAAGTCTGGACTTTGAGATTGACTTCTCCTTAGATGATTTCAATCTATTTCCACATTCCTTTGTTCCTACTAAAGAATGATCAATAATACCGAGGGTCTCTTTCATGATTTTCTTTCTTTGACTTCCATTGTTGAATGTTCTACTAATGTTCATCTGTTGAATTTTATTGTAAATACAATCAAATTGTTCATCCAAGAAGATTGCCCCCTCATCAATTAAAGATGCATCATCAATTAATACTAAAGTTTTATAGGATAGTCCCCGGGGCCATGGTGCCACGGTAGGACATCCAGGTTGTCACCCAGGCACCCGCGATTCTATCCCCAGCTACGGCGTATTTGCAGAAATTTTCCTCCAAATGGGGATCGCAATCAAAGGATGCTGGACATCTGGGTTGGCCGCTGCGTGCGCTTTCCGATTTACCCTGGTGGTCGGTGGAAAACTTCCGTGGGACCGGATCGGTCATCCCCAGGGATTGAGTCAATGTGACTAACTGGGATTATCAGAATAATAAAGTTTTATAGGATAACCTTGAGCGTGTATTTGGTTCACAGTAATCATGTATAATCTTGGTTATGTGATTACCTAGTAATCACATAATCAAGATTATGAGGAATAACATATAACTTATGTTGTTTGGTTCAATCTTAGATAATGCAATAAAAACTTATTTGTTCGAAGGTTTTAGTGAATAACTTAGTGCAGAAAATTATTATCAATTGTCGGATCGATGATCTACAATTGTATTTACTTTAAATTCTAAAAATTAAAATCTAATGGTCGGCACGACTATTTATGCATACACTGTAATATATCGAATAATAATATAATAATTAATAAGTTTGATAGAGTAAAAATAAAATATATATAATAATATTATTTTTATTATTGGTGATATATATAAATAAATAAATTTAGATAATATTTTAGATCTTTTATTATTTTAGAATTTTTTGGGATAATTTTGTTGGACTTTAGATTAGATCTATTTAATTTATCTCAACTATAACTAAGAGTTGTTTAATTCAATTGATCAAAGTTTTAATAAAAAACTTGATTTTAAATTAAAAAAAATGCAATCATCCCCTCGCGCACACGTATGCCCGCCAACCGCTTGCCACCTCTGGCCCTGATGAGTCGCTTGCCACTTGCGACTCTCAG
The DNA here is from genome assembly GCF_044706935.1 of Curcuma longa. Taxonomy (NCBI): domain Eukaryota; kingdom Viridiplantae; phylum Streptophyta; class Magnoliopsida; order Zingiberales; family Zingiberaceae; genus Curcuma; species Curcuma longa. The sequence continues at coordinate 793,411 of NC_133881.1, read as the reverse complement.
TGAGTCACTTGCCACCTCCGACGAGCCGCATGCCACCTCCACCCTCCGGTGAGCCTTCCGCACGAATAAACAATTGTGCCCGCCAAGCCGCCTGTCACCTTCAGCCTCCAGTGAGTCGTCTGCCACCTCCGACGAGCTGCCTGCCACCTCCACCCCCGATGACCTTCAACACAAATGAAAGACTCCAACGTCGAGTCGACACCACTTGTCGACCATCCTATTCATAGAATTGATGAGCTGGTGCCACCGTTGGCCCCCCGACTAGCCTTCCGTAGGAAGGAATGGGGGTCGGCAAGTCTTCCGTGTGAAGGAACAACGACAATCGACGCGACTAGATTTTGAATAACTCTAGAATAGAGAAAACCCTCAAAAATATGAGATAATCACATTCTATATTGGATTCCCGAATTGTTGGCGTTTGCTGATGGTGTCGGGTATGCAAGATTACTTGGGAATCATTCATTAATTACCTAAACTAAACAAGATTTTTGTTAATAACCCTAGATGGATAACCAAGGTTATCAACGATAACCCCAAACCAAACACACCCTGAGTTTCTTTACATCAAAAACCTTTCTGGATCATCGATGAAATTTAGCTCCCCCATAACATATATTGCTCCAACCTTTGTATCTCGTGTTCATCGTTTAAGTATATACTTATTAGGCAATTGAAACACTTAGTGGATATGAAAAAAAGTTAACATATGCATGCATGGAATGCCCTCAAACTTAAATTTCCTACAGTTACATAGTCATGCGTGAGCACCCTTGGTTTGGAGGAATAACAACTTTGAAAATTCATCACATGGTAAACCACTAACTCAACTCTTATAGATGCTTGTTGCACATAATAACCATGACTTTTACTCATTTCACTTTGAAACTCCACTCATTTCTTTTTCATGTACAACTTAATCATTTGAATTTTCATTAGCCAGTTTGTCTTACTCTTGGGATGTACATTCATATTAATATGGTCAACAACTAACTCATTGTATCTTTGGTGCCTTGGTGCTCCTATTTAAACAGGTGATAAAATCCATTAATGAGTTCTTATTTGAGACATACCTCTTGAAAAATGAATATGAGCTTTCAGAGCTCTGATTATTTGACATTTCAGCACAAAATACATGGTTAAAATATGTTGGCACCCACTTGTGTTGCAATCCATATATCAATTACAACTAATCATTTTTCTCAAAGTTAGCACATTTGATAACCTCTTCTCATAACTTCTTAAATTCATCAGGTGTTGTAGAATTTTCAATGACATTCTTTATGCTTTAATGGTAGTCATGAAAAGTCAAAGGGTGTAATTTACTTGGGAATTTATTCAATATGTGCCACAAACAATATCAATAACGATGCAATATTTAAAGGAAAACTTATGCAGTGACTTTCGACTTTCGTCATAGTAGGATCTTAATCAATGATGATCATGTTTGGTGTAACTTTAGACATGACTTCTATGAACTTGTTAAACAGTCAAACAAAAGACTTATTTTTCTCATCTCCCAGAAAGTCACTACCAAAAATAATTGTCTGATGATGATGATTAACTCTTACAAATGATACAAAAATCAACCTATATTTGTTGTATCAAATACAATTACATCACTAAATATACTATATACCCTCCTTGATACATGATCCGCTCAAAAACACCTACTAAATTTGTTATCTGAATCATTCCAATAATCAAAGAAAAAAAGCTAAATTCTTCTCTTTCTTAAATGCAAATAACTCAATTAGTATTCGGCATGCTCCTTCCTTTTTCCGTTGATCACCTTTTGCTTGTTTATTCTGTTGATCATCTGTATGTCCTTATTTAAAACATATAAATATTTTTCAAACAATTTCATTTGTCCTCTTATTTTTCTTGCTATTGCTTATTCTTGCGCTAAATCTGGCTTCTTGCGCATATTGGTTATAGAACGAAAATACTTCCTCTAGTGATGCAAATTCCATCATAGTTTTTGGCTTTTGATCATCAACAACTTGAGGAATGTATAGTTGATCATCATAGATATTTTCTTCTATTGTTGGGGAATGTCAGATTCAGAAAATCAAAGCACATGTGTGCAAAGGAATTGGGAAAAATATCAGTAATTCGGAGTACATGGGTAACCCATGACGAGCGGGCAACGAGGAAAGAGATGAGAGGGTAGTGGTGCCAATTACAGAGATATGTTCGTTAGGAACTTTACACGTCTCCTCCTTCCCTATATAAGATAACAATGTTACGGAAGGATGGATGATTCATTAGACCTCACCATTTTACTCTTTTACTCTCTTCTCCAACTCTTTTTCTCTCCAGATTTGACTTGAGTATCGGAGAGACTAAAGCAAGATATATCTTGATCTCCCTTCTAACCTCTCTTTTTGAATCCTTTCAGCCACCATCAACAGGAACCCAACTCGGCCAGAATGTGACTTGACAGGACACGACTCAACAGGAACCCGACCTTAAGGGAGACTAGTTTGCCCATCCTTTGATCTCGGACGGGATCAGCTATCGACATGGATCATTAATTATGAATAAATACTTTCAGATGATACAGAATCTGACGAAGATCTTCATGTTGCTTCAAACAAAAGTGTGCCCTTCAAAGATAAGTTACGTTGTTCATCTGCCCTTGAGGATAAATTTCTAAGCCAGCTCCAGCAAACGATCAAAGAGCAAGAGCAAGAGCAGAAAGTCGATGATCACATCGATGCCGTAATTAGAACTAGTTGAGATTCAAGCCCAGCAGGAAGCTAAAGCTGAATGTTTTTACATCTTTAGACTGTGCGCTTCTCATGAAAATTGAAAGCCTTTAGAAAGAAAAAGCTTGCCTTGAAGCTAAAAATAATAATCCTCTATGGCCACTACAATGACAAGAATTTCATCCTTAACAACAACAAAATCAATTGGAAATAAAAATTTCTTTATGAAAATTGAAGCGCAATTGTAATTATAAACGTTAGAATTGCTAACGTTGACTTCTTATATTTCTATCAAGATATAAGAAATTCAATAATTATCAAAAAAACACTCCCATTTTATTTTATTTTTACCAAAATGCTCTTTTTTTTCGTTCTTCAATTATTTTTTTTCCTTTCATTATACCCTTCGATGCAAAGTATCCCTATAAAATGTTTCACAAGATATATAATTTTAAAATTAATTTGTAAATTCATATCAATTTATTTGTCAAATTAAATTGTTTAGGCTCAATTACGGTTTGAGCATCCTCTAAATGTAAATTTTGATGGGATAATAGTTTCTCCTTATAAATAAGTTTTTTGATCTAGGTATTTTAATGGTTTTAATAATACAATTTTAAGTATAACATTTATACTTAATCATCTGTATCAAGTACACAGAGTTTATTATGAAATCTTGGAGATTGAAGTGGTTAAACCTATATGATAGACTTTATGGATCAAGTGTGAAGCTCCCTTATTATCTTTTTCATTAAAAGGGTATCCGTTTTCAAAAAAAAAAAAAAAACATAAAAATTACTTCATCATATTTTTCATCTCGAAAATATTCTTATTTTATTATTATTATTATAGTAGTTATATTATAACTACTATGACGTGTAATAGCTAAGACATACCCTCTACAATGTATTAAAATAAATCAATTTAATTTAATCAAAATTACTACACATAGAGCATTATTATATCAAAAATTATAATTTAATATTTTAATTTTAAAAAATTCTAAAATTAACATTTTGTTACTTTAAAGAACCTTCTCAATTTCAAAATTCTAACTTATTTTATATGAATTATTTGGTTTTGACTATGTTTTATTAATTATTTACAATTTCTTGTTTTCTCCGTTTATGCAATTTGCTTTATTTTTGGTTTACCAATAATTTTGTGAAACTCGTCAGGAATATAATGGAGTCCCCCCAATCAGTGAAGCTCGAGGCCGTCACTGACAGTAAGATTTAAAATACTTATTATTCTTGGAATCTATTTTATAAATTAAAATTTTCATTCTTCACATTACATTTAATTATCATAGATTAACTGTTCTGCCACTTAAACAACCGCAAGCATGCTGAGAAGTTAATTCTGGAAAAATATATATATAATTATATTGATTGATCTGTACTCTGTTATCGATCATACGATACCCTCAACAATGACCAACAAAGTTGTACATCGATCGTCAAAATCAAAACATGTAAATAATATCTATAGATCGACAATTAATTAGTTAATAAATATAATATATATATATATATATAGTTGGTTTGGTGAATTAAGCAGCGTTGCATGGAGCATGCATGCTTAGCTTCGTTTGGTACGTACGTACGTACGAATTATATTACGCATGTGGTTTGAGAAGTTTGACCTTCTCCCAGGTGAAGTCGGCGTCGTCGCGGCCGAAGTGGCCGTAGGCCGCCGTCTTCTGGTACCTCATGTTGCCGCCGCGCTTCAAGTCGAGGTTGACGGCGATCATTCCAGGTCGGAAGTCGAAGCTCTCCTTGATCAGCGCCAGAATCTCCCGGTCGGCTATCTTCCCCGTCTTGTACGTGTCGACGAACACCGAGAGCGGCTCCGGCACCCCGATGGCGTAGGAGACCTGCACGAGGCAGCGGCGCGCCAGCCCCGACGCCACCACGCTCTTCGCCGCCTGGCGCACGACGTACGCGCCGCTGCGGTCCACCTTGGTGGGGTCCTTGCCGGAGAAGGCGCCGCCTCCGTGGGCCCCCCACCCGCCGTAGGTGTCGATGATGATCTTGCGGCCGGTCAGCCCCGCGTCGCCGTGGGGCCCGCCGATGACGAAGCGACCGGAGGGGTTGAGGTGGAAGATGGTGCGGTCGTCGATGTACTGCGCCGGGATCACCGGCTTGATCACGTGCTCCTTCAGGTCGGCGGCGATCTTCTCGTTGTTCACCGTCTCGTCGTGCTGCGTCGAGATGAGCACGGTGTGGACCCGGACCGGCACCATCGCGCCGCCTTCATTCCGGTACTCCACCGTCACCTGCATCATCGAACTCAGTTCAGTTTCCTATATAATTACCACCCGATCGATCGATCGATCAATTAATGATAACTATAATACCTGAGTCTTCCCGTCGGGCCGGAGCCAGGGGCAGGTCTTGTTCTTGCGGACGTCGGTGAGGCGCGCGCCGAGCTTGGTGGCGAGGACGTGGGTGAGCGGCATCAGCTCGGGGGTCTCGTCTGTGGCGTAGCCGAACATATGGCCCTGGTCGCCGGCGCCGATCTCCTCGGGCTTCTTGGTGAGGTGGCCGTGAACCCCCTGCGCGATGTCGGGGCTCTGCTCCTCGATGTTGACGAGCACGTTGCAGCGGTCGGCGTCGAGTCCCACGTCGGCGGAGACGAAGCCGATGGCGCGGCAGGTGTCGCGGACGATCTTCTCGTAGTTGACCTTGGCCTTGGTGGTGATCTCCCCGAACACCATCACCATGTTGGTCTTGGTGCACGTCTCGCACGCCACCTTGCTCTCCGGATCCTGCTCCAAGCACGCGTCCAAGATCGCGTCCGACACCTGGTCGCAGATTTTGTCCGGGTGGCCCTCGTTCACCGACTCCGAAGTGAACAAGAACGTGTTATCCATGTGATCTATATAGATCGAACAGAGACAGAGAGAGAGAGAGAGAGAGAGAGAGAGAGGGATGTACTCAACGTTGAGTTGGAAGAAGAGGGGAGAGGAGAGTGGAATTAATAGGGCGATGGGAGTACTGCGAGAAGCACGGAGTGCCGTCCAAAGGGATCCCCGGCGACGCGGTCCCGTATCGCCTATTCTCCGCCAATTAATTAAACGACGACCACTTGTTGATTCCGATCACTAAGGAAGGGATTAGGATAATTTTTTTTTTTCAATTGATAGGAAGTATGTACGATCACAATAGTTTAAACAAGCAATTTAATACTTACGAATTTGAGATTTCTAATGTTTGAACAAGCAAAATTTAAATGAATGATTACATTCGATAAATTGATTGAGTGTGCAGCCTACTTTAAATTTGATGGACTCAACAGTTTGATGATCATAGTTAACTGAGCATAAAGATATGAAGAGCTTTGTGCCATGGTCAATGCGTAGATGGTCGATGACCAAGAGGAGAGGAGGAATAGTCTATCACTTGTGAATATAAACTTTCTTCTTTATTTTGCACATGTGCAAAACCAAATACATCCATTAGATATGCATCATGCTAGTGTGTGAATCCAATAGTTAATATAGAATAATATGCACAATGAAATAATATAAAAACAACAAATTAAAAGAGCAACATTAACAAAGAAAATCACTCTTGAAGTTCACTATCACGACTCAGATGTACTAGTAAACTTGTGTTCCATTGACGGCATGACTTACGACCAAATTGTGACTAGACCAACAGATTTCACGGCTAACAGAGCAAACACAAGCAATCTGCGATATGAAAACAGGCAAATCAACGTACACGAATTATAAAACTGAGAATCCCTTTTATTTGTTAGATACACGAAAGCAATTGGCGCATCATCTACTCTGGAATTAATACAATTTGTTCGAACCATTCTTACTTTGTACAGAATTCAGCGCCTTGTGTCTGTCGTTGACTTTGATGCTGCCGACTTCCCCTCGAACAATTCACCCAACCTTGCCTCCAGATTTTCTGGACTATATTTGATGTATTTTGATGGATTCTTTCCATTCTCAAGCAGTGGCCTGACGGAAGACATTGCTATTGTCAATGGTCACAAGTTGGAGTCTAGCCATGAACAGACATAACAAATATTATACTACATAATCATTGGTTGTTTCAAAATGCAAGCAAGTGGAAGTTCATTAGCCAATCTATTTACTGACTGGGTTTGTCTAAGTATGATGGATGATGCTCGTCAACTGACGCACAGAAAACTATGGCCAAAGGACACCCAAGTTATGCCGACTGGCAATACTCAAGAGACCAGGCGGGTCAAATTGAAATGGATTTAAAGGCCCACAAGAGGAACTTGGAATCCATATTTGAGAACTACAATGTGCAAAGAAAAAAAATTGAAAAACCTTTTCTGGCATAAGAACATACAAAAAAATGTCAAAGCACCAAACTGGAATTGTAAAAAAACAAGGGACTAAACCAACAAGGATATATCTAGTGAGATTTCTTAGGGCTAAAAAAGGAACCCCTGATATGGGTGGACAGCTTGGTACTCAGTAAGGTAAGAGTGCCCATGTTCGTACATAGGCAAACTCGAAAACTTGTTTAATCTTGGTTTAAAAACAATGCAACAGGAAGACTAGTGAAGTTGGCTTAGTGAATAGAATTCATGAGCAAACTCTTTTATTATCTCATGAGAGTATTCAATTAAGAGCATATTATCCACACACACAAAAACAGATTCATGTAAAGCTATTTATTTGCATCTAAAAACATCTTTGATAAGCTTATTTAACTGAGTAATACATTCTATTCATACCATAAGTTCACGACCATCATTAACTAATAATATATTTAATGAAATACATGTTTACAATACTTCAAAAGTAAAAAAATTTCAAAAAGCGATGATTAGGTTCTCAGCTAGATAAGAGTGTCCATGTTTGTAAATAGGCAAGCTCAAAAACTTGTTTAATCTTGACTTAAAAACAATGCAACAGGAAGATTAGTGGAGTTGGCTCACTGAATAAAATTCATAAGCAAACTCTTTTATTTTCTTATGAGAGTATTCAATTAAGAGCACATATATGCACATACAAACACCGGATCATTTTAAAGCTAAATATTTATTTGTAACTAAAAACGTCTGATAAGCTTGTATGCGTATTTAACTGAGCAATGCATTATATTCATACCATTAAGTTCACAAGACTTCATATGCATTGTTAGTGTATTTAAAGGGATACAAGTTTACAATACTTCAAACAAAATTGATGATTAGGTTCTCAGCTAGATAGCAAGAAATGTCCACGTTCGTATATAGGCAAGCTGAAAAACTTGTTTAATCTTGGTTTAAAAACATTGCAACAGGAAGAGTGGAGTGGGCTCAGCAAATAAAAAAGAGATGATTAGGTTCCACATGCAAAATCATGTTCACGTAATTGTTGAAAATTATGGCATTCATGAACCGGAACAAATGACAAGAACATGAGAGCCTATGAACTGTAAACCAAAAAGTCTGTTATTTCAAATGAAAGTGGAAGCATGCGTATATATTGATCTCTGTTGCTGAGAACATACCCAAACCGTTTTACGAAAGATCGATATGCTGGTAAAAGAACCTCAGCAACTGCAAGCCTCAATGATTCACGCAGCTCTTGATCAGGTACTGTCCACTCACATTGTCTCATGCATAGCTCCTCAAACTGCATATTGAATGACTTGAACCTAGCAACAAGAAAGGCAGTTGGTTCATAACACATCATCGATTCGACACTCAAGAAAACACAGAACCAACCTCTCCTTCAGTATTGGTTTTGGAATTAAACCACTACTGCCACCACCTTCAGTTCCTGGCACACCACTACCTCCTGACGAAGACAAACCTTGGGCCGAGAGGGTCTGCAATATCTGTGAAATTGCCCAAATTAGAAATATCATACGACCAAAAATGAATGAAAAACTAGCTGGTCATTAGTGTCAGTTTCAAGAAAATAAAGGAAATGCACGTTATCAGTTCGAAAGCACCAAGCCATGCATGGTTTTGCCATGTAATTATAATGTGAACATTAGAATAGCAATTATCAAAAAAAAAAAGAGTTAGCCAACGCTAACCACCAAGATGCTATGAGATTGTCATGCAAGGTTTAAAAATACCATCCCAGTGTGTCAGGTATCAGTAACTGGTTGGACAGGTACGGGATTGAATGCTAACACCAAGAGGTGCGTGTGCATGTTGGGGGAGAGGGGAAAGACTAAGCAACCTTATGACACCAAGGCTATCCTCTTTAATGTTCAATTTGATACAGATTATAAGAACAAACCTTTGACCAAGCAACTCTTCGATATTGATTTGCATTCTGTTGTACAATCCTACGATGTCTTTGGATCCAATCATCACCCAATATATCTTTTGCTTCTGACCTAAAAAACAAAAGCAAGAAAAAAAACATCAGACATATCCAACCTCAATTATCATGCATCTCATATAATAATAAAAAAGCATACCTCCGTACAGATTTTACAATGTAGTGGATGTTATTCATAAGAAACAATAACTGCAAAGCAGTATCTTTATACATCTTGGATTTCACATCCAAATTACTCTGAAGGGCTTGCATAATTCTCATAGTTATAGATGCCAGCTGGGAGCTTGTGCCATCTCCTGGTCCAAACTCCTGAAAAAGTTGCTTAAGTGTCGCCTGATAGCTGCACAAGTTCATTTAAATTTCAGACAGACAGAAAGAAGTGTGTTAAAATGAAAGGTCATCAGAAAGGATGATAATGATACGAGGGGGAATAAACATAATGCCATGTACCCATGATTCCTGGATATATACTAAATGCATTTCATTAAAGGATTCCACCAATTCCAGAATCTGTTTTTGATCTCTCATGAGTTTTTTTTCTTTTGAAAAATTCCAAGTATAAATTAGTTTGGCCCACGCAATGATGCAAGACAGTTGGCAAGCAAGCAAGGCTACAATATCTTATTTTTGCCTCAATAGGATTCACAAAAACAATTAGATGTTTTCTTTTGTAAACATGAAATAGCACATTTCACTGCTTGATTAAAATCACACTAATATTGGGCGACAAAAATATTGAACATGATGAATACTAATCCGAACATAACCATCTCAAATAGTTCTTATCATTGTAGTTTTAGCTGGTGATCCAATATTGACAACAACGAAGATGTCAACCTAGATAATTTAGGTTGGTGAAGTTCACTCTACTAACATCAAAAAGGAAAATGAAACAGGCTGAAAGTTTTTAATAAGAAAAAAAGAAAAAGAATCAAAGGACAAGGATACATGAATCCAAAAGAATCAAAGGACAAGGAGACATGGAATTCAAGAACACAAACATAATCAATAAATATAGATAACATCCTCTTAAAAAAATGAAAAGGCAGAATGCACTACATTAATGTTTATTTGGGAGTGTAGAACACCAAACTGATTTTAAGCCTCAAAGAAGTTAGTGGTAGAGGTGTCAAATGGGCTAGGCCAGTGAGCTATTGCCCAAACCGAGCTTGGGTCAGCTAGGACCGAGCTAGGTTGGCAATCTTTGGGTCTGAACTGTGCACTGGGCATGGCCTCAGTGTGGGCTTAATGTCCTTTTCTTTGCCTACATTCCCAAAATTCCCTTCTATTTTTTTTAAATCTAAGGGTATTCTAATCAAGGGGAGCCTTGGCGCAACGGTAAGGTTGCTGCCATGTGACCTAGAGGTCACGGGTTCAAATCCTGAAAACAGCCTCTTGCCAAAGGCAAGGTAAGGCTCTACTATCCTTTCCCCGGAAAGCTAACCGGGCTGCCCTCTAAGGGTATTCTAATAGTAATTCAAAAACTACTAAAATTATTTTAAAATATCCTATATATATATATATATATATATATATATATATATATATATATATATATATATATATATATATATATATATTGTAAAATAATATGGAATCATGCTTTATTACAAGAGATAAGCCCCTATTTATACATGAATATAGGGACCTATTCTAGGAGAATTATTCTATAAAGAAAAACAGAATATTTATCCCTAACAGAATATTTATCCTTAACAGAATATTTATCCCTAAATATTCTAACACTCCCCCTCAAGCTGGAGAATATAAATCATATGTACCCAGCTTGTTACATATGTAGTCAATTCGAGTACCTCTCAGTGACTTGGTGAATATATCTGCTAGTTGATCCTGTGAGTTAACAAAACTAGTAGATATTTCACTAGATATAACTTTTTCTCTGACAAAGTGACAGTCGACTTCAATATGTTTTGTCTTCTCATGAAAAACTGGATTCGAGGCAATATGCATGGCGGCTTGATTGTCACATATAAGTGATATTTGTGCAACCTCTCCAAATCTTAGCTCTTGAAGCAATTGTTTGAGCCATATAAGCTCTTGACTGGCTATGACCATAGCTCGATATTCTGCCTCTGCACTGGATCTTGCCACAACATTCTGCTTTTTGTTTTTCCAAGAAATAAGATTATCTCTGATAAATATACAAAAATCAGAAGTAGATTTCCTATCAATGGGAGATCCTGCCCAAGCTGCATCAGAATAGCCTACGACTCGAGTATATCCTTTGTCTCCGTACAAAAAACCTTTTCCTGGAGCACCTCTGATATATCTGATAATGCGTATCACAGCATCCCAATGTTCCTTGCATGGAGAGTTGAGAAACTGACTTACTACACTTACTGCAAAAGAGATATCTGAAAGAGTAACAGTAAGGTAGCTTAATCTCCCTACTAATCGTCTATATCGTTTAGGATCTGGAAGAGGCTCCCCCTGATTTGGCATGAGCTTGACATTAGGATCCATAGGTGTGTCAACTGTTTTTGAGTTTAACATGTCTGTTTCTTCTAGAATATCCATTGTATACTTTCTTTGGGATATGATAATCCCATCTTTGGACTGTGCTACCTCTATCCCCAAAAAAATATTTGAGTTTGTCGAGATATTTTGTCTGAAAATGTTTGAAAAGATGTTGTTTCACCTGTGAAATCCCGAGATGATCACTACCTGTGATAACAATATCATCAACATAAACTACTAAGTAGATGCAACCAGTAGATAAGTGACGATAAAAGACAGAATGGTCAGCTTCACTCCAAGTCATGTCAAACTGTTGAATTACAGTACTAAATCTACCGAACCATGCTCTGGGAGACTGCTTGAGGCCATATAAAGATTTTCGCAAGCGACATACAAGACCAGAAGACTCCCCCTGAGCAACAAAACACGGAGGTTGCTCTATGTAGACTTCCTCGAACAGGTCACCATGTAAGAAAGCATTTTTGATGTCCAACTGATAAAGAGGCCAATGTCGAATTGCAGCAATGGACAGGAATAAGCGCACAGAGAACAGCTTCGCAACAGGAGAAAAAGTGTCCCCATAATCCAATCCGAAGATCTGAGTATATCCTTTGGCAACGAGGCGAGCCTTAAGCCGGTCAACTTTTCCGTCTGGACCAACCTTCACTGTATATACCCATCGACAACCGACAACTGACTTCCCTGGCGGTAGAGGAACGAGGTCCCAATCCCACTGCTCTGTAAGGCACACATTTCATCAAGCATAGCCTGTTTCCATCCTGGATGGGCAAAGGCATCACCTGCAGTCTTCGGAAGAGAAACAGACGACGAGGAAAGACAAGCAAAATAGGAAGGAGAAACACGATAATAACTCAAAGAAACATAATGAGAAGAAGGATTACGAGTGGAACGCACACCTTTCCGAAGTGCAATAGGAATATCAGACTCAGGAGATGGGACCGGAGGACGAGGTGAAAGATTTGGTTCCAAAGATGTGTCCATGGCAATGTCAGTGGTGGTCGGCGGCAAAGTAGGACGAGGACGACGTTGATAAACCTGCAAAGGAGATGTCTCCGGAGGCGATAGAGACTCCTCTGGAGGATAAAAGATAGTCATTGGTGCAAGCGTAAAAGGAGAAAACTCGGACGGAGATCCGTTAAGCCCAAAAAATGGAACCGAATCAAAGAACGTGACATCAGCAGAGATGAAGTACCGACGGAGAGTAGGGGAATAACACTTGTACCCTTTCTGAGACCGTGGGTACCCAAGGAAGACACACTTATGAGACCGGGGAGAGTTTGTCCCAACTGAGCAAGACCTGGATGTAATTGTTTCAACTTATCAAGACCTGGATGTCCCAACTGAGCATGAATAAGAAAGGAAGATGCCACCGCCGAACCAACAAGAGAGGACTGTTGAAGTCGATATAGGCCATGAGACTTATATCCGAAGCCAATCATCCTCCCCGTACTCCGGTCTTGTAAGGAAACAGAAGATTTAGTAAATGAGATGACACAATCAAGAGACCGAGTAAGCTGACTAATTGATAATAAATTAAAGGGAGCACCGGGAACATGAAGAACATTATGAATAGAAAGAGACGGAGAAGGATGAACAATACCGACACTCTGGGACTGAATTTGAGAACCATTTGCCATGGTGACAAAGGATAAATAACTAGAAGTAGAGAGAGAAGAAAAAAGTGATCTATTACCAGTGATATGATCGGTGGCTCCGGAATCAAGAACCCAAGAACTCGAAGAGCGAGATATGCCAGCAAAGGAATTACTAGTGAATGCAACAGTAACAGGGGAATCAGAGACCTTCAATCCTCATACCATTTCAAAAAGTCGTTATAGGAAGGCGATGGGGTCGGATTTGGGGGCAACTGTGAAGTGGAAGCTGAAGGAGCAACAGAACTCTGAACGATCTGCGTAGCACAGGAAGGTCGACCATGTAGACTCCAACATTTATCAATCATGTGTCCTGGTCGGTGGCAATGATCACACCAAGGGCGTCCTTTGCCACCCTTACGAGGTGAAAGTCTATTATTGTTTCGAGAGACCAAAGTTGATGAATAGGGAAGCATACCGAAGGCCTGTTTTGTCATCTAAAACATTCATGCGCTGCTCGCTCTCTTTTGTATTTGCTCTTGGTGGCACTGTGGTTGTTGAGCGTCTTGCGGCCCAATGTCGAAGTGGCGGATAGAGGTGCTGCCTAAAGGATCACCTCTGTTGATTCGAAATTGACGGCCGAAAGCAGTGAGCCGAGAGGAGAAGAAGTCGCCAGCGGAAGAAGAATCGCGAGAGAAGAAGTCGCGATCCAGTCGATAAAGACAGCGAACAGAAACGCACGCGAGAAAAACGCGTGGCGAATAGAGAGAAGGAAGAGGATGGGTTCGAGCGGATAACCCTAAACCTAATCTCGCTCTGATACCATGTAAAATAATATGGAATCATGCTTTATTACAAGAGATAAGCCCCTATTTATACATGAATATAGGGACCTATTCTAGGAGAACTATTCTATAAAGAAAAACAGAATATTTATCCCTAACAGAATATTTATCCTTAAATATTCAGAATATTTATCCCTATATATATATATATATATATATATATATATATATAATACAAGTATTTTCACTTTCTAATTCAACATCTCTATTCTCTTTCTCCTTATTCACCCTAATATTCTACTCTCAATTTCTTCCTATTTTCTTCTTTCTATCATATTCTGTTATCCAGCTAAAGATAGTCAACATCATTTTACAATGCGAGGACAACAAAGGATCATGATGGGTGGAACACTATGGTAGCACCATGACTTACATGTGATTCTCAATTTCAAGCATGAAATGGACAATGAACCCAAGTCCTCAATCAGGGATGTTTGTTCTCACTTGTTTTGGAGCTAAAGCGATAATGTCTTATCTAAAAAATGATAATCCCAGTAGCCACATCTCTGGGGGTGGTCGGCCCGGTCCCACGGAAGTTTCCCACCGACCACCAGGGTAAATCGGGAAGCGCATACGGCGGTCAATCCAGATGCCCAGCATCCTTTGATTGCGTTCCCTATTTGGAGGAAAATTCCTGCAAATACGCCGTAACTGGGGATCGAACCGCGGGTCCCTAGGTTACAACCCGGATGTCCAACCGTTGCACCATCTAGATAATGTCTTATCTAGATGGACTAGATGGTGGCTCTGTGAAGGTGATGTCTCCTCAATTGATGATAAAGGACATGTTCGTTTGCAGGTTGTCAATTGTAGTTGAATCAACAACAGACAAACTCTTCACTAGATGTTGAAGCTAGAATTCCCCATGGTTTCAACAACAAATTCTATAAATCATGGGCATCTGTGTTAGCAACAACATTTCATCGGCACTTGGTTGAGTATCATTGTGTTTGCATTCATATGTACTTTTTTTAAAAAATTGTGTAACTTTCAAGTTCTAAATCATGAAAAAAAAATTGAAATGGCAAATATACAAACTATATTTGCAAGGATACATATACAATTTTCCAAAGTTGTTAATTATAATAGCTTATTAAGACATAGAATATTGATGCTAAATTTAAGGGAATATTGACCTTTAAAGTAAATTAAAAATATATAATTATTAATTAACCAGCAATATTAATCCATATAATTCCAACTAAAATAATAATTTATAATATTTGATAACTATATTATTTTATCTAGATCAGTAGGAAATATCTATTAATATTCTATTAGATTAATATTCTGCCATGTTTATTAATAATGAAACAATAGTATATGCCAATTAATCAAACCAACCATAATGATTCCTAAGCAATATAAAAAATATTAATTATTGATCTAAAATTATAACATAATTAAGATTACATTTTTATTTAAAACAAAAATTATATAACTTATAATAATCAGTAGAAGTAGAATTATACCCTAATCACAATTATAAATAATAATATAAAATAAAAATCATGAAATTTATTAATGTTTTATCCTATCATTATTAATAATTTATCTTTATTTATATTAACTTTATTCTGCCTATCCAATAACTGCACTTGCCCCATAACACATTATTAATATTTATTAATTGGATTCAACCACATAAAACTGATTAATATCATATTAATTAATTACAACCACATTTCACCTCTTCCATGATACTCCAAA
The DNA here is from genome assembly GCF_044706935.1 of Curcuma longa. NCBI lineage: Eukaryota > Viridiplantae > Streptophyta > Magnoliopsida > Zingiberales > Zingiberaceae > Curcuma > Curcuma longa. Next base: position 777,780 of record NC_133881.1, on the reverse strand, counting down.
TGAACTCCGCACCAAGACTCACTTCTCTTCCACCTGCAAAATGATGAAGCTCCTCACCACCATTTTTCATCGCTGCTCACAGCTTGGCTCACCTACCGTGGCCACTTCTCCCTCTTTCATGATCTAAACTTGCACAAGATGGATCTCCATCACCCCCTCCTTATGGACCGACACCATAAAGTATTGGCAACAAGCTACTAGGTGACACTAAGCAATACCAGTCCGCAAGAGAGATAAAACTACAAAATGCCCACGTAGACATCATATCTTTTTTGATTGACAGGCCAAATGGTAAGTTTAGCCCATGCCAACCAAAAAGGTATGAGATTTGAATTTAACTAGATGAACAATCAAATAAGTGCAAAATCACAAATCCAGGAAGTAGTAAACATCCATTCCATTGTTCTTTGTCTCCAACAACGTTTTACTTTTTGATGTATCCATGCTTGAACTGCCAAACTATTTTTTTAGATTGTGACCATGGTGCAAAAACCTTGAGTTAGTAGCATTAGCAATATCCGAAAGTTATTAAATATCTATAAAATGTTAGTATTACGAAGAAAAGAATCTATGATTGATTGGGTTGGTAGACTTAAAGAATTGTGTTTTAGATTTCCATAATAGGTAAACAAAGGAAAATTGGTTAGAAGTACAAACATATTCATAGAATATCAGATATCCAAATTAGATAAGATGACTTGTATTAGGATAGGTAAGATGTCTAAGATAAATCTTTTGAAATAAATAGAGGATTCAAATGCTCTTGACTAGTAAACTTACCCCGAGTAGTTTTAATGGTAAAATAGGTATCCTAAAAATTGAGCCATTGCTATTACACATAAAAAAATAATAGAACTAAGTGGGGTCGGCTATATGGATCCTTTTACGCCATTGAGCTCTATCTCCTATTATATCATCATTTATATTTAAATAAATTTTATCTTGTTTTATTGTTGCTAACCAAGTCTTTTTTGGTCTACCTCGCCCTCGTTTGATATGCGTATTTGTTATAGTTTCACACCGCCTAACTGGAGCATTTATTGGTCGTCTAAGTACATGTCCGTACCACCTTAAACGTGTCTCACGGAGTTTTCCCTCAATAGATGCAACTCCAACTTTCTCTCTAATGCTCTCATTTCTTATTCTGTCCATCTTCGTATGTCCACACATCCATCTTAACATCCTCATCTCCGCAACTCTCATCTTTTGCTCATGTGCTCGAGTCATAGCCCAACATTCAGCGCCATATAACATGGCAGGTCTAATTGCCGTTTTATAGAACTTTCCTTTAAGTTTTAGAGGCACTTTACGATCACATAAAACACCTGATGCTCTCCTCCACTTCAACCATCCTGTTTGTATTCTATGTAAGACATCTCTCTCAATCCCTCCATCGGCTTGCAAAAATGATCCTAAATATTTAAAACTCTCAATTTCAGACAACTCATCATCTCCTATTTTAATACTTGTCTCACTACGTTCAATATTGCTAAACTTAAATTCCATATATTCTGTCTTTACTCTACTAAGCCTAAAACCTTTCTCTTCTAGTGTTTCTCGCCAAGATTCTAATTTAGCATTTACTCCCTCACGTGTCTCATCTACCAATACAATATCATCTGCAAACAACATGCACCATGGTACGGTATCTTGAATATGTCCAGTAAGTTCATCCATGATTAGTGTAAAAAGATAAGGACTTAGAGCTGACCCTTGATGTAACCCTATCTTTATTGGAAATGCTTCAGTTAATCCGCCTGCAGTCTTCACTCTAGTCGTTACTTCCTCATACATATCCTTAATTAGGTCAATATATACTACGCTAACACCCCTCTTTTCTAGAATTCTCCATATAATTTCCCTTGGGACTCTATCATAAGCTTTTTCTAAATCAACAAATATCATATGTAGATCTTGCTTTTGCCCCCGATACTTTTCAATTAGTTGCCTGAGAAGATGTATAGCTTCTATTGTCGACCTACCAGGCATAAACCCAAAATAATATAAACTAAAAAAAACTTAACAGATGAAAAGATGACAGAAACAGATTGATAATTACTAAATAGTTATTGAATTTCAAAGAATCACCTTTGAAAAAACATAGTTAAGAAAAATTTTGATAGCTACACTAAAAGAAGAAGAAACATACTCAAACAGAAATTTCACATAGTTGATGACATAGCTAGTCAACGGGTGGACAGTTCCATCAGCAATATATGTTTTTGAAGCATCCTTCTCAACAGCATCCTCAAAATCACCAAACGTCTCTTGTGCTGTTTGTGCTAAGTGCCTTGTCAAGGTAAATGCAGAATCCCGCATCTCAGAGCAAGCCTTCCCCTCAAATATTGATTCAATCTGATCATAGAATGTATCAATATATTTGTTTCATAATCATACATAGTCTGAAGAATAACACAATAAAATATCCAGTCACTAAATCCTAGCAAAGAACTAAGTATTGCAATGGAAAGCTAAGTAATGCAATATTAAGTCTAATTTGCCAAGGGGTTCACTAATTAGGTTTATGGAATGAATTGATAAAGAAACAGGCAGCTATTCTTGAGGAATGGAAAGAGAAGAATAGAATAGTGAATTAGATTTAATTTATTTGTTAATCTATCCATCTATTTTGAGGAAGGGGAAGGCAAAAATCTTGCCCTCCATATGTACTCACATATAGTGTAAGAGACATAAAGATATAGAGTAAAGGTACATGAAATAGACCAAAATATCCCTGCAATTAAAAAATAGTTTTGATATAAGATCAATTTGATCACATCAGAATAAGTATTCCTATAATGATAAGAACTTCATAGTGAAAAACAAACAAACAAAAGTATCCTAAATCATAGGTTATTATACCTCTGGTTGAAGTTCATGCATTACTTCATACATGTCTAGCAGCACAAACAACTTTTCTGGTGACCGTTTGCTTTTAGCAATTGCCTCTCCAAAACTTAGTAACACCATCATGCTGTTTGCGGTTATTTCAGAAAAACATTGGTCCTTAACAGAACCAATGCCTTCAAAGATCTGGTTGCATAATTCTCGTTCCCAAGCAAAGAGAAGTTTCACCTATTTTAAGCAGTGTCAAGAATTGGATAACCAGAAAAGAAAATCAAATAACTTAGCTGTTTCTTCATAAATCCTTACAGCAATTCTCATGTGGTGAATCCAATTTCCAATTTTTGTTTCAAGAGACTCCCAGGGAAGTTTTTGCACCTCATCTCTACTGAGTTTCTCTACTCCCAGGCTTGAAAGACTCTTCTCTAAAGTTGAAGAGCGAACTTCCCTATATGATAAAAACACAATAAAAGGAAGCATAAAGAACCCTAATGGACAAAAAATTATAAAAATGTACTTAGGCTGATGCCTATGGCACAAATGTCATATTCTGAGTTTGATTGGGAGTTATTACAGGATTAAAAGATATGGTTGTGGGTTATTTGCAGGAATTAAGATTATTTAGAGCTGAATCAAAATACTTTAATGCTTATTCGATCAAATTTGGATCCAATTAGGCATTAGAGAAGCTAATTGAGGGTTGTATCAGGTCATGATTTATTTGCATCAGAAACAATATCCATTCGAACTCAAATTGGATGAGCTTTGGTTGAACCAATGTTAAACTAATCTGAACCAGTTCAGTTTGGCATATTTATAAAAACCATCCCCTCATCCTCTTTTCTCCACTTGAGCACCCCAACTTTCCCTTTCCTCATTCGTGAGTCTCCCTCTCCCTCGTTGCCGCTTTATTTCGTCTCGCGTGTGCCATAACCCACTGCCATCTTTTCTCCTCTTTGCATGAGCAATAGCAATCCTAGGCCTTACTCCTAGTCTCCTCTTGTGTTGAAGCTTCACAAATAGCAGTATATCAGAGCTATATTCACGTGAGTTTACCTTAACCTGTTGTGTGTCACTATTCTTCTCCTCCAGCAGCCTCGATTAGCAAGGAATGTCATGCAACAGTAAGGGATCAATTCTTCCTCCTGCAGCGGTTTATATGCTACTGTTTCAGTGAATTACAACATGTATCGGTAGGTTCAGTTCTCTTTCCCTTGAAATGGGTGGAACTATAAAAATGGTAGCCTAAGGAGTATGTTGGATTAATTGTGCATAGCAGCATAAGTTGGTCAATCAATTCAATACCAGAAAATGACTTAGAGGTTATTAACCGTAATTGTGTAATGGATGAATCAATGTGAGTGTTTTGGCACCCTTATCGTTCTTGTAAGTTACAAGTTGAGGAATACTTGATAATAGAGGATGGTTAGTGAGACATTACTGCATCTAAAGGGTTAAATTTTAAGAGTGATTGTTTGAGCTAAAATGGGTAGATTTGGGTTAATAATTGATGTGATACTAGAAACCTTAGGAGATTGGTGATTAGGTGTTGCAGGTGGGGCAGTAAGAGTTACTGGTCTAGGGGTTGTATCTTGGAGGCCGAATTGCAAGTTTGGTTTGGGTTGGAGATAATTTGAATGTGGATAGAGTTGAGTTACGAGTGCCGATTCTTATAGAGAACCTCAAGTTACCTTGTCGGCTCTTTTACTTGTCTTACTCATATTATCTAGTTGACTTCTGAAGGTTTCCTTTGATCATATCAACTATTAGACATGCACATTGTTTTTCACTTATCTTACTCATATTACCTAGTTGACATGTAAATCGTACACATGCAAAAAAATTTATGCAAAACTTATATGTCGAATGATGATATTATTCATGTGGTTTTAATATTTAGTAATGAAGGATAATTTAATTATTCTTACTGTGTAACATGATATAGTTCCTTGTTGTTAGAGTAGGTACAGATTAAGGATGGTAGAGACATAGATTCCTTATTTTAGGTTAGGGCATGATCAAGTTAAGGCATAACATAGTATATCATTGGATGGATGATTTGTAGATGATGAATCACTTGTGAGGATAAGATACTTGTGCATGATGACTCTTTTTGTGGACAAGGCCTTTGGCTTATTAGATGACATAGGCCATGGCAATTATATTGATTTTCCTCTCTTGGATTGTACATTGGCAGCATCAGCTAGAACGAGCTTAATCTACATTTGGTAGTCACAACCACATGGGGCATGCAGGTGGTGTCACTCTCTTAGTATGGCAGAGTGCAAAGGGTAATATCCATAACTAGGTCCAATTATGCTTGTTTAATTGAAATTCTAGTTGTTAGCAGTTTAAGGATAAATTGCAGTGCAGTATTTTCTCACGATGTAGATTGCAATACATACATCTAGTTTATTATTTTGCAATTATACATTGTTTTTGTTGGTCCCACAATGTCGCTTGCCCTACTCAGTTTCCTTAGTGACTTTCCTCTTGCTACTTTAGGGCAATAACAAGCAGTTATAGATCTTTGGTTGGGCAGGCGGGCAGGCAGGTTGGGAGGCTTTGAGGTTGTTTTTTTGCTAGCAGGATTGCTCTGAGACACTCACATGGTTTTGTAAGATTTTGAGCTTACATAGTTGAAAATTATATATCAGTTTTGATACTCGTGTTTCTCTCAATTTATGTTTACAATCTGTAAAATCTTATTTATATACAATTTGAGTTTTCATAGTGCGATTCAGTAATTGAGGTTCAGAATATTAGTGTTTGTGATTTTTATTCTTGTTATGTGGCTGTTTCGGACTTTGCAAGTGCCAAAAAGATTCTTATGTGAACTCATGTATTCCATGCCATGCCAATGACCTTTGAAATCCACTTGAGGTGTGACATGAAGTGTGTTCCACATCTCAGTGGACAAAATATTTATATACACTCATATTGCATGTAGCCTTTGGTGAATACTGTCAGGTAGGAACATCTAAATGCCCCCATTGTCGCCTGACAACATTGTCCAATAAGAAAGAAAAGATGATGAAAATATTTTTTAAAACATGCTTGAACCATACCTGTATATCTTAAGGCATTGTTGTTGTCGTCCAGCTTGAACTAACTGTTGAGCTAACTTATGCAGAAGAGGTAAAATCCTCGGAGGAATAAGTTTAGGAGGTGTCAATGCAGAAGGCTCAGAGCTTTTGACTTGGGTTTCAGAGTGATTGGTAGCACTTTCACTCTGCTGGTCAAGTGATCCTGATAATGGCTGTGATATCTCCGGAAGAGATCCAAAGAGACTGTCAGGAGGAACTGGCTTACTGAAACCAGATACAAAAAGAACATTACGAAGGTATTTGAAAAGCAAGAGGCACCTTTTAGATATCATGAAGCATATTTAATAACATAGAAAAATGCTGACAGCTTAGTCTCCACAAAAGTAAATCATATTAGAAGACTTAAATATGTTATTGACACAACAAAAAAGACAGGCGATGAAAGATGAAGTCACACTGCATGAAAATTTTGAGTAATCAAATACAAATTATTTACAATTTCTTGGACAGTAAAAAGTTGTGTATCCTACATCAAACCTTGACATTAAATTTCTGACAAATGAAAACTGCTAAAAGAGGATACTTTAGTCATATAATAGATAATAATGAACGAAGTAACTTGAAAACAGGAAGTTCAAGAGTATAATTTGTGGCTTACAGTTCAACAGAAAACATGAGAACTACTTGATATATTCAAAATGCCTAGCTCATTTTAGTCTTGTGTTCTAAATAGATTAACTCATTACTTAAATGCATTCCTTGTAGAATGTTAATTGTAGGTCTTCAAATAGTATCTTTGCTGCCTTAATCTAATGAACCGTGGATGCCATTTGTAGCTTGTTTAAAGATGTTTTTTTTCTTTTTCACAGGAAAAAAAGAATTGCATCTCCAACCATGTCAAAATTTAAAGTTAGGAGTAGAAAATGGTGGTCTTTGTGAACACTTTTGTATAAAAAAGGGAAGTGATGCAACACCAAATTTGAAACCTTTGATACCTATCTTACATATAGGAGGAAGTAGCCATGCAGGTATGAGGCTAATAACCATTCATTTTAAATTCGAAATGACAGATTGGATTTGAGCCAAGTAACGGCAACATCTTGTACTATATCCAGATGGACACCACACAAATTCTACTGTTACAAGGTGCTATAACAGATCACTCTTGTGTTTTCTGGAATTCATTGCACAAACACGATATGCAAAACATTAGTTATGGCATGTTTGCGGCATGCTATCAACACTTATTCCTACACAAGTGCTTGTTGCAACCTATAGTGTAAATTTTGTAAGAGACAAATAGGCATACTAACATGCAATGTTCTATACTTGGACTAGGCTCGAGTACGAGTATCCTACACTAGTGTGTATCTAAGTCAGTGACATGTCAGTTTGTAAATTTTTTTACAGATGATAAATAGGAGTATCATGTGTCAACTATGAGTAAGGATGTATTGTTCAAGGTGTTGTGTTTGAAATGGGTGCAAAGGGGAAAATGAAGATTGCAAATATCTGAGTCAATGACTATTTACAATTTTAAAAAACAAGTTGAATGCATGTTGCAACTGGGAAGATTGCCACCTAGAAGAATGGTGAGTATCAACAAAACTTGCATGTGATAGTAGACTTTTCATACCAACTTTTGCTCTCTTGGGTTGCAAACAAACTATGCCTGATACCCATGGGCTATCTCAAAAATGGCACATGGAAGTTGTCATGTGCAGGAGCATTGCCCATTGCAACGAATATAAGAATCCAAGTACATTGTATGTTTATAACACCACTCATTGCAGAAACAATATCATATTAGAGCGAACTGTGAATCTCATCTATGTTGATTAGGGGATTTATAAAGCAATTACATCGAACACTGGAAGTCCCTAGCATATTGAGGTGGGCATGGGAAATGATCTGTATTGCTCCCCCCAATGGTAGGATAAATTGGATTGCTTCAATGTTACCTAGGTGACTACGTTTTAAACCATCAAAGTATCTTCTTTTGTTGTGCAAGGGGTATAGTTATATCTGTTGACCTGCTTCTTTAAAGCCACATACAGACTTCTCATTTTTTATAATTTCTAGATCAATTGATTCAATCATTTTGTCATAAATATGTAATAGCAAAAATAAGTATCTAACAACATATCAAGACATGCAAAACCCCAAAGAAACAGATGTTGGAAATGCAAAATCAGATAGAATCATTGGTGGCTAAAGTGCAATTAACTCAATATCCATCCAAAAATTAAAACAAGTGAACCTATATCATGTTGAAACAAACCTATGAGTAGTTAGGAGCAAACGAAATTCATCCTCAAGTTTTGTTACAGCCTTCAAAAGAGTATTGTTAGCTTGGTTGACCACACCATCATTGTTTCTTAGACTTTTATTCGAGCTAAAAAACCGTGAGATGCTTCTAAGCTGATCAATTGCTGTGAGATAACTCTCAAGATCATCGCGCGGTCCCCTTGACAATTTGAGCTCTGCCTACGCATTCAAAAAAGCACCACATTTAACATGAATGATCAGAATATGCACCAGCGCAAACTAATCCAGTAAACATTTTCACAGTAAATTTTCAGTTCTTTCCTTCACCCGTTTTGCCCACAGAATAATAATAATAATAATAAAGCATTCCTGAAGTTGAAAACAATGGACTTCAACAATGAACTTACTATCACCTTTGCGCATTACGTGAGAGAAGAAGAATTTAAAAATAGAAAACTCGAGCTTGATCAAATATTTATATATATAACGCGTGTTTTGACAAACAAGAAAATAGATGGAGAAAGCAGGGGCAACCTCTCGCATGCGTTCGAAGTATCCAAGTATAATGTCCGCTGATTTGAGGGTCTTGTCGATGTTCCCGTGAGCCATACGAATAGCATAGGTGCGCACCTGCATCACAAGCGACAGCAGATAACTAAAGCGAGGTTCCCCAAAACCCTAAACCAAAACCAAACTGTAATTCAAGGAAGATCCACTCCGAAAACTCTACCGACAGCGAGATCCATCGACGGGTAAGGAGGACGAGGATGAGTACCTGGGTGGGGCGCATGGCGGCTTCGAGGGCGGAGAGGCGGTGGTCGAAGGATCCGAGCATGGAGACCATGCTGTCGGTGTTGGTGCGGCTCTTGTGGAGGGAGTCGCGGAGAAAGGCCGCCCGCTCCGTCAGGGCGTCGCTCGCCCCCATCGCCGATCGTCCGTCGGGCGGATGAATCGACCTCCGGCCCAGCAGCCTCCCCCTCCGTCGGCCTCTTCTCCCAGTCGCCGACTCGATCTGAGGTGGAACCGAGGAAGAGTGAAAGGGATTAGCAGAGGCCGCAGACGACTCGGGAAGTAGGGATCGGAATCGAAGGGAAAAGTAGGGGACGGGGGTGGTTACGGCTCCAGGTTGGACAGCCGGAAGAAAAGTAACTTAACGCGTTGTTGGGGTGGGTCCCACTCCCACCGATCGTAGTAACGGTGTTGCGAGCTGAGGAAGGAACAGTCGCAGAGCCTGAATGAGTCAAGCGGTCAACGGCTGGTTAAATATCACAGAATTATTCAAAATTAATAATTAATTTTCTCAATCCGAAATTTGCACTAAAATTTTACATCAAATTGAATAATAAAGTAAATCAGAACTAAATAATTTAATTCTAAAAGTAAAATTAATTTGAAATTGAATTAAAACTGAAAGAAATATAGAGAGAAAAAAAACATGAGTTTAACTTCCTCAGAATTACATAAATTAAAATAAATTATGATAACCATGACAAATTTAAATAATTAATTTTAAATTGGCATATTTAGGACTATATAGTACATAAAATTATATGTTTTGGATGTCTAAGGTAGTTCCTTTTCAAAACATAACATTTTAAACTTTATTTCTGTAAATTTTAATTATTTGAATTTAAAGAATTGCTGGAATAGTTTTTAAATTAAACATTTAAAATAATCAACAAAATTTTAAATATTATTTAAAATATACTCATAAAAAACTGTGATTAATAACTAATAATATTGAATAAAAAAAATGAACAAGTACATAGACCACTAGCTAGTATATATGTTTCAATGTTAACAAGTAAAATTTAGGTAATTAGTGATCTATATTTAATAAGTTAATTAAGTGGGCGAACAACTTTAAGTTTGATAGACTCAAGCTAATTTGATGATCTGAGGAGAGTGTTCCGGCTCCTTACCGACGATAGCCACAACACCAGACAATAGGAGGCCGCGTCAACTTGCACTTCCACGTCGAGGAGAGAGACCCTAAGGAGACAACAACTGAACGTACGGGTCAGCAGGGCGCCGGGGGATCCCGACGTGGCCACTCCGACGCTCAAGTCAGGCAACGAGCAAAGAAGTGTGTATTCGAAAAAATTCAGAGAGTCCATTGTCATACCTGTGGAGTTTATATAGAGGTGGGGGCGATATTTTAGGATCTCGGTGCCTGTGATTGGCTATCGATCCACTATTGATGTGGTAAGGATAATCTTCGAGGGTTTTTGGTCATCCGACAGCTCGGATTTGTAGATCTTTATCCGACGAGTTGTGCCCGCACGAGGTATCTTCTTTAGAGGATTGGGATTAGGCTAGGCCAAGTAAGGGACTTGGTCTATGTTCTCCTTCTCGCAGGTGGGCTGCTGATTTTGGTGGGGAGGTTGACGTGGTGCTTTGTTAATATACATTCCACAGGCGGATGTCGGGAGTGGCCGGATTGGGGAAGCGCGCCTAGGAGGCCTGTGTGCTAGCGGCCTTACTTTAGTTGGGAGATCTCCGTAGAGCTGTCTGGTGATCCATGCTGGGGTCATACCTGGAGGTAGGCTGGTGATGGTCTGGTCTCGTCCTGAGGTAGGCCTATGATGTCGGTGCCTTGTTAGGAGGTAGGCATGCGATGCTTGTGCCTTGTCATGAGGTAGGCATGTGCTTCGGTGCCTTGTCATGAGATAGGCATGCGATGCCGATGCCTTGTCATGAGGTAGGCATATGATGCCGGTACCTTGTCATGAGGTAGGCATGTGATGCCGATGCCTTGTCAGGAGGTAGGCATGCGATGCCGGTGCCTTGTCCTGAGGTAGGCATGCGATGCCGGTACCTTGTCATGAGGTAGGCATGTGATGCCTATACCTTGTCAGGAGGTAGACATGCGATTATGAGGTTGGTTATGAGGTGGTGTATTATCGTCAAGAAATGACTCTCAGTACGGCAGAGAGCTCATCGGGTATATCCTCGTATATATTATCCCCTTGCTGAGGTTTACATTTGGCCTGATTATCGTTTGGTTAGAGGATGACCTGCCCGTGCTGATGGGGAAGGGGGTCCGGGTATTTCACGTGAGATCTGTGTCTCTTATGTTAAGGGAGGAGCTCGTCTCTTAGGGAGGTCGATCTTCCCTACCTTTCCCTTAGTCTCCAAAAGATACCCCTTCGGGCTTCTCATCCGTCCTCTATGCCACGTATTCCTCCCTCGGGGAGGGATATTCGCACCGGATCACAAGCCTCCCGACCTAGTTTAGTCGAAGGAGACGAAAGTGACTGAACTCGAGTCGGGCTTAAGTTGCCCTTATTTTTCTGCTATATTATCGTTGTAGCTCCGGTAGGTTTCGCGCCTAGTCCGTCGATCTGAGGTTTTGCTGCGTCAACGGTTGAGATCACCTGGCCGTTTGATTTATCTTTTCTTCCCTTCGCCTTCTCCGGTCACTTCCCCTAACCCTAGCCCTCGCTTCGCGCCTTCGGTCGCCTTTGCTCCAACTTCCTTCGCGAGCCCCCCTTCTTTCCGTAAGTTTCCTTCCTTTCCTTAAGGGTTTTGGTTGTATTCCCTGTGTTCTGTGGGTTCTTCTTCCTGTCCCTTCATTTTCTTTCAAAACCCTAGCTGTCGGTTGTCTTTTTCCTTCGTACCATCCTCGTGGCTCCTATCTCCTTGGGTTGTTTCCTTTGCCCTCGCTTTTAGCTTAAAGTTTCTTCTTACGAGCCCTCCTGGTTCTGTTTGTCGCTGGTTCCTTGGAATCTCGTTGTCCTTCATCTTCCTTGGTGCTTGCCCTAATGTCGACTAAAGTTTTGTGGTATGAGCGGTGCAAGCCTTCTAGGTTTACTGAGGATGAGGGGATCCTGCTTAGGGCCCAATACGGGATCCTGCCGATCACCAAATTCTGGTTCCTACTAGGGCTCAGAGGCCCCACGAGCCTCCGCCAGGATACGTGACTTTTTTTCGTGAGCAAGTGGAAGGGGGTCTGCGTTTTCCCATTCCGTTCTTTTTGCAAAACCTCGCCTCCTACTTCCAAGTTTCACTTTCCCAGTTAGCTCCAAATTCTTTTAGCCTGGTTTGTGGTGCTTCCGTTATCTTCGACGTCTACCAAGTTCCGAGGGATCCCACTACCTTCCATTACTTCTTCGACCTCAAGAAGGGAGGAAGAGGTGAGATCTACTTGTCCGTTAGGCCTGGTCACAATTTCTTAGACAATTATCCCACCTCTCATAAGGGCTAGAAGGATAGATATTTCTTCCTTAAACCGCCTCACCCTTATACCTGGCCGACCTTCTTCCGTCCAGAGCCACTGCCCTCCCCCAACTCGGACCAATACAGGTTCAGTCATACCTTCCTAACGACTTCCACAGATCTTGTTAGACCTCAAGTCGATGTGCAGGCTCTGATAGCCAACGAGGCCTTATTGTATAAGGCTGGGCTGAGTCCCAACGACATTCCCCTGGGTGCCTCTCTGAGTAAGTTTTCCTAGTATTTTTTATAGTTTCATTTTACTACTAACTAATTCTTCCTTCTCTATTCTTGGTAGGGGACATCATGCTAAGCGCTTCGGTGAAGAGGAACATGAAATGGGAGCACCCTCACCACCACCGATAGTTGGTGGGTGGCCGAGGATGCTGCTGGCTCTTCTGGATGCTACACCAGAGCCAACGGAGGCCGCTGTTGGTGCCGAGCCAGAACATTCCTCGCTAATGCTGGCGGTAGAGACCTCGGCTGCAGAGGGGGAGGACCTCAGCCCCTGAGGAGGCTGGGCCTTCAGCTGTCGCTACTGCTGAGGAGGAGGCATCCTTACCGGCCCCTTCTGAAGGCTTGGTTCATTTTTACGTTCCTGTCGATTCTTTTGGGGAGGAGATTCCAGATGCGGCAGTGGAGTTGGGTCCTTCTTTGGCGACTGAGCCGGCTCGTGAGGCCCCCTCCTTAGACATTCCTACCTCTGCAACCGCCAGGGAGACCCGCTCCCGCAAGAGGGTTAGGGAGGCTAGGAAGCAGGTCCCCACGGCCCGGGGGAAATCGGAGCCGATTATTATAGATATAACCGAGCCCCTGGATGACCCAGTTACTTTTCCGGATCAGAGCCCCTGTCGATATCTCCTCTTAGATCTATCCTCCCCGAGCTCCGCACTAAGCGACAACATGATAAGGGTAAATCTTTAACCAGCTCCTCCTGCGATGTCAAAGCTCCTGTGCCTCAGGCAGAGCAGGTGAAGCAGAAGAAGTCGCGGCTACACGTCCTCCTCGTGCCTCAGTGAGTTCGGAACCTTCCTCGCAGAACACCCCTTCGGTCCCGCTGACGGTACTCGTGCTTCTGTAGAGGACTTTAGGCATTATGAAACGGAGGTGCTTCCCAAACTACCTAATGACTGGTTGTGTCAGCGCATAAATGCATCTATTGCCAGGGTATGTTTTCATTTCTTTTTTTGTTTCGTAACTAACTCCGTGGTGCTTCTGTTGCGTCTGTTCTTAGCTTTTGAAGGAGATCAGGGTAACCGTACGCTGTGTCTCCCACTAGAAGCGGCCAAACGTCTTAACTCGAACTCAGGTGGCCGACCTTCAAGCTCAGTCGACTCGATAGTCGAGACAGAGTTAGCTAGGGTCAAGGCTCATGCGGAGACTTCCCGCTTGGAGGCCGAGGAGGTGCTCGTGCCAAAGAAAGAGGACTTGACGGAGTCGCGAGGTTGCGACAGGATGCCGAGTGGCCAGGCCCGCCTCCAGCAGCTGGAACAGGAGCTTGAGTCCTCCCGAGCGTCCGTTGGCAGGCCCTGAGAAGGAGTTAGCTTCTACTCGACAGGAAGTGGCCCAGCTGAAGGCAAGGGGCAAGTAAATTGGAGGCCGACCTATCCTCTCAATGCAGGACGGGAGGAGATTCATA
>NC_133881.1:620539-763713 GCF_044706935.1 Curcuma longa | reverse complement strand
GCCTTCTCTCTCCATCACTCTCTCTCAACCCTAATTACGCCACCCTCTCAATAAATGCAATTGCACCCTCTCAATACGCTGTGCAATAACTCCTCGCCTCTTCCTCTCCTACCTCTTCCTCCTCCTATCTTCTCCCTTTCCCCTCCTCCTCCTCCTCCTCCTCCTTTCAGATCCCTCTCTCAAGGCTTCTCTTCTCCTGCTCTTTCCCTTTCTCTGAAACTGAACTGAGGAAGTTAGAGTAGAATCATCAGAAGAGCAACCTGTGGTGACTCGTATATAGACATATATTTCATCAGCTACGGGGTTTCCTCTTCTTCTTCTTCTTCTTCTTCTGTATCTTCTTTAAGTGATTCTTTTGTAGTTAAGAGCTGTCGTCACCTGTGTATATCTCTCTCTCTCTCTCCTTGTTGAGATTTCTAGCTATATTTTTATATATAGAGAGAGAGAGAGAGAGAGAGAGGGCGGGAGGGAGGGAAGGGGAAAGAATTAGGGTTTAGTTGAGAGAAATATGCCTGTGGGGATCATGATACCTGCAAGACAGCAATCAGCAGCATCCATGATGGGGAGGAACACAGGCACCAGCTTTGGCTCTTCCTCAGTCTTGTCGCTCAGCCAGGTATTTGATTAATCAGTATCTTACTTTTTTTTTTTATCTTAAAGCTTTCTCTCGATTATTGTAATTCTGTCATGATTTGTTAGTTTGCACTTTAATCGCAAAGAAGGAGATGATTGTTTTGTGATTCTGATAGACCTAAACTTTTTAGTTTGTGATTCATCGTGTTGTTTGATTTTTTTTTTTTTTTGCTGAAGCCGAACTTGCTGGAGGGAGGCCAGCAGATCCCGCTGCAGTACCAGCACGGCGGCAACCAGATGTTGGAGATGGCGGCGGCGGCGGCGACCACCGCGGAGAGCGAGATGTTCCGGGCGGCCCGCGAGGACGGCGACTTCGAGAGCAAGTCCGCCGGCAGCGAGAACATCGAGGGCGCCTCCGGCGACGACCAGGACCAGAACCAGCGGCCGCGGAAGAAACGCTACCACCGCCACACTCAGCATCAGATCCAAGAAATGGAGTCGTAATATATATATAAAATCTCGTTTCTGTTGCTCCTTAATTTATTTCTAGGATTCATCAGATCTATCTTAATCTCTTCTTTGGATCTCGATCTCTTGTATGTGTTCAACAAAAAAATCTCGAAGAATTATCCTTGGAAAATTAATTTCCTGATCTCGATCGTTTCAGATTTTTCAAGGAATGCCCTCATCCAGACGACAAGCAGAGAAAGGAGCTGAGCAGAGAACTTGGACTGGAGCCTCTCCAAATCAAATTCTGGTTCCAAAACAAGCGCACCCAAATGAAGGCATATAATTAATTATAATAGTTCATCATCTCTTCTTTAATTTGTTCGAAGATTGATCGTTAATATATATATATTAATTCTGGTCTCGTCCATAGTTTAATTGTGGTTAATTTGCCGATTCATAGAATCAACACGAGCGACATGAGAACAGCGCGCTGCGCGCAGAGAACGAGAAGTTGCGCGCCGAGAACATGAGGTACAAGGAAGCCCTCAGCAACGCCTCCTGCCCGAACTGCGGCGGCCCCGCCGCCCTCGGCGAGATGTCGCTCGACGAACACCATCTCCGCATCGAAAACGCTCGCCTTCGCGAAGAAGTATATATGTTCTTGATCGAATCATGAGTCGGTGAATCTATATAGATTTATATTCTTGAATGTTTGAGTGTTGGCAGATCGATAGAATATCCGGAATAGCAGCGAAATACGTAGGGAAGCCGATGGCGACGACGGGGGCGTCGTACCCGCTGTTGTCTCCTACGTCGTCGCGGTCGCCGTTGGATTTGGGGTTCGGCGGCGGCGGCGGTGGCGGCGGCAGTGAGGAAGTGTTCGGCGGGGATCTGCTTCGGGGCCTGGCGGGGCAAGGCGAGATGGAGAAGCCGGTGGTGGTGGAGCTGGCCGTGGCGGCCATGGAGGAGCTCATCCGGATGGCGCAGCTCAACGAGCCGCTGTGGGTGCCTCATGAAGATACCATGAACTCCGCCGGCGTCGGTGCTGCCGGGGAGACGTTGAACGAGGACGAGTACGTGCGAGCGTTCCCCAGAGGCTTCGGGCCGAAGCAGTTCGGGCTCAAGACTGAGGCCTCGAGGGAGACGGCGGTGGTCATCATGAACCAGATGAACGTTGTGGAGATGCTCATGGACGTGGTAATCAATCAACAACTCAACTATTCGATCGATTTCATAATTTCAATCGATTTTTGTAATGATATTTGGAGCAGAATCAATGGTCAAATGTGTTTACGGGGATCGTGTCGAGAGCCATCACGCTGGAAGTGTTATCCACTGGAGTGGCAGGCAATTACAATGGAGCTCTGCAAGTGGTATGACCATCAATGGTTTTGTCAAGCAAGACCATTGCGTAGCGTACGTCTCAATTCGTCACTTTTCTTTCAGATGTCGGCGGAATTCCAAGTTCCCTCTCCGCTGGTTCCGACGAGGGAGAGCCTCTTCGTTAGGTACTGCAAGCAGCATCCGGACGGGACTTGGGCCGTGGTGGATGTTTCCCTGGAGAGCCTCCGGCCAGGCCCTGTGCTGAGGTGCCGGAGAAGGCCCTCCGGCTGCTTGATCCAGGAAATGCCCAACGGCTACTCAAAGGTCACCTGGGTGGAGCATGTCGAGGTAGATGACCGGTCGGTGCACAACATCTACAAGCCGCTGGTCAACTCCGGCTTAGCTTTCGGCGCCAAGAGGTGGGTCAGCACTCTGGATCGACAATGTGAGCGGCTTGCCAGCGTGATGGCCAGTGACATCCCCTCTGCTCATATCGGTGGTAATTATAATTAATTAAATTGCTTGTTGAAGCTTCTTCGATCGTTAATGGAGCTAGCTAAATCGTCGAATTCGTGGATGAATGCAGTGATAACGAGCGCAGAGGGACGAAAGAGCATGTTGAAGCTGGCGGAGAGGATGGTGATGAGTTTCTGCGGCGGCGTGAGCGCGTCGACGACGCATCAGTGGACGACGCTGTCGGGAAGCGGGGCGGAGGACGTGCGCGTGATGACGCGGAAGAGCGTGGACGATCCCGGCCGGCCGCCGGGCATCGTCCTCAACGCCGCCACCTCCTTCTGGCTCCCCGTCTCGCCCAAGCGCGTCTTCGACTTTCTTCGCGACGAAACCACTCGCAGCGAGGTGCGCAATCGATCAACGCTAGCTAGCGCATGCATATTGTTCCTTATATTCTGCGTCGATCGCTCATCGTACGTGTTGTGGACTTGCAGTGGGATATCCTCTCCAATGGCGGAGTCGTTCAGGAAATGGCTCACATCGCCAATGGCCAAGATCAAGGCAACTGCGTCTCTCTTCTCCGTGTCAACGTAATTCGCCTCGTGATTTGTATCATATATCGATCCAAATTAAACCTACTCAATTTTGTCTTTTTTGGAATCCTCAAATGTCGAGGAAGCAGAGCACGAACTCGAATCAGAGCAACATGCTGATACTTCAAGAGAGCTGCACCGACGCGACGGGCTCCTACGTCATCTACGCGCCCGTGGACGTCATGGCCATGAACGTGGTGTTGAACGGCGGCGACCCGGACTACGTGGCGCTCCTCCCCTCCGGCTTCGCCATCCTCCCCGACGGGCCTTCGTCAGCGTCGCAGCAAGCCGTGTCGGCCGGCGGCTCCCTTCTCACCGTCGCCTTCCAGATCCTCGTCGACTCCGTCCCGACCGCGAAGCTCTCCCTCGGCTCCGTGGCCACTGTCAACAGCCTCATCGCCTGCACCGTCGAGCGCATCAAGGCGTCCGTCGCCGGCGAAACCGTTCCCCATTAACAGCATCATCCGTGACATGTACGTGCACATATACTTAAATCCAGCTCTAGCTCTCTGTGCCTTACAGTGCATGCTCGTTTAGTGTTCGACGAAATGTGCAGCAGAAGGGGTGGTAGTGGAGATTGGGATGGAACTTGTGGGAGTCAAGAACGCACCTCGTGCTTCCCTTGCCGTGTGGTACTGGTGGAATTAAGCGAACAAGAATACGACGTCCGTTCATGCACCACTATGCAAGGAGGGTTGGTTCGGGTATTGACTTTCCAATACATATCCTAATTGCTTATTACCACCTCTTCGTTTTGCACTACTGCTACTGCTACTTCTACTTCTACTTCGACTTGTTATAATTAATGTTTCCAATGTGTTTTGTAATGTTAATTTGCTTTGGATTCCAAGTGTACTCTGGCACCATGGAACACTGGAA
Organism: Curcuma longa; assembly: GCF_044706935.1. Classification (NCBI taxonomy): domain Eukaryota; kingdom Viridiplantae; phylum Streptophyta; class Magnoliopsida; order Zingiberales; family Zingiberaceae; genus Curcuma; species Curcuma longa. Next base: position 759,442 of record NC_133881.1, on the reverse strand, counting down.
CAGGCATATGTACTTGCTCTCTTTCCGGCATTTTTAATTATCGTGTTAACTTGATTTCTCAGTAGCCAAAAAGTCAGCTATATATGTCTGCAACTGGTTTTATATATTCCATTCGTGTTTTTATGAAGACTACTACATTCTTAATCCAACATGAAACTTTGTGAGAGCATGTAGATTTATACTATTTTTTTCTTCTTATTAATCCAACCATAACCTGGAGCAGCACTGAAACCCAGCATTCATTAGTTCGATAATATAAGACCTTAAAATTACCCAAAGTGAACTGGACCACCGTTGGAAATGTAGGTTAGACGGGCCACTCCACATGTGTGTAAAGAATAAAAAAATATTAAAAAAATTTTAAGTTTAGATTACATTTAAATGAATCAAGTTAAAAATTTTAAATTTAAATTGTGATTTAGATGTGTTAAGTCCATTAGTCCATTGACTTTTTTACTTTAATTTTAAATAAAAAAATCTTAATATGCGCACCAATCTAAGTTCGTCACAGGCCGTTCCATGCGGGTGGTGAGTCTAGTTGGGTTATTCCATCTGAATCTACCTTAAAATTAATTGATAAAATTTCAATCCAACTCATTTAAATTGTTTGAAGAATTGAGCTAATCCGATTGATCCAATTTAAATTGATGACTTCTCGACGAAGCCAAGATAATGTCCTCTTTTGTCGTTGTCAACTGCAGTTTATCGATTTACTTCTTCATAGATAGTTATATGATAGACTGTGTGGGACCACTGGGTAGTGATTTATAATTATTATAATATATATACATGTAAGATTTTAATTGTAATTTTTAATTGGTATAATAAATTATGATTGATCAATAATATATTATAATAATTATGAATCATATTTAATACCTGTATAGTTAATTCAGTTTTCATGCATTTAATTAGCCGGATAATAAGTCAGTATAAAGAAATAAAATGGTGAAATTATCCTTTTTTACCGTTTCAATAAAATGAACAACGTCCTTTTAATTTTTAGTTAGGGGCAAAGTGAAAATTCTCATTGCTTAAAGGATCATTTTGCAAAAAATAGAGGGCACGGCAGCAGAGTTCGATGTTGTTCCTCGTCCGACTCAGACCTATGCATTACCGCGTGGCGACCGGTCGCAAGCGTTCGCAGTAGCCTGCGACCTACCATCTCTCTGTTGCTCCGCCACGTAATATAGCCAACGATGACCTCGGCGGATCGGTTCTTCTCTCCAATCGTCCGCCTTAGCTCCTCCGTCTCCCGATCTCTTCCCCTTCCTTCCTCCAAGCACTCCTCTCCGAATTGACTCTTCATATCGCTTGCTCTGCCTGATGATCTCGCTGCCCGTCGATCAGATCTGGAGGTAGCTCACGCGGATTACTTTAATTTCCGTTTTCTCCGCATTTCGCTGTTCTTCGATCGAGGCATTTGTTTTAGAACTCGAGTTGTTGCTTCGTCTACACATTTCAGTGATCGTTATAAGGATACTTAGGACACGATTGCTGGATTTGTGTCAGTAGAACGAATATTAGATGGATTCTTCTTAGTATTTTTTTAATGGAATATTTCTATGACATATCCAGGTTTTAAGCGACTCGATACGATGAGTTCCGGAAGGGCTCAAGGGATCTTCGATGGGTTGCCAATTCCTGCCGACAAGGCCGTAAGCTACTTTTTGCCGATTTGCAATTTTTCTACTTTGTTTTTTAGTGAATTTCGTTTACCATTGGTTATTTTCTTTTGAACAAGAATAAGGAAGAAAGATGATTCTGGATAATCACGTAGTAGGCGCGTAAAATGGCAGTAGACTCGTCAAACTTTGGTAGTGAATTGAATGCCCTGTTTAGTTACACTGGTGTGTGAGATACAATCAACATTTACGCACACTTGACTTTTGTAGCTGCTATTTGATATCTGCACATGACAACCAATTTCTAGTAATTTTATGATTTGTAATTCTGACTCTTGTTACTTCCTTTGCAGCAATTTTTTTATGATTTCATTATTTGTTGTTACCTATTAAGTTAATAGTAATAGAAAAAAATTGAATATGTTTGATGTTTTGTTATACTCTTTTCTGCAGTACTTGAAAGAGGGTCTTTCCAGGATAGATGGAAGTTGGGCTGCAAGCCGTTTTGATTCACTGCCTCATGTTGTTCACATTTTGACATCAAAGGACCGCGAAGGTGAAGTTCGGTTCTTGACGGAACAAAGTGATCTTGTTGAGGATGTTGTGGATGAAGTTGTTCACGTATATCATCATGGATTTAATAAAGCAATTCAAAACTACTCCCAAGTTAGTTACCAATTAAAATTGTTGTGTATAGGACGAGAAATTTCATGTTGTGTTTTAGTTGAAGAAACAATTAATATTGTTGTTCTGTGTGCCTATCCAGATTCTGCGGTTGTTTAGTGAATCTGCTGAGAGCATTTCCATTCTTAAGGTTGATATGGCTAATGCAAAGAAATTTCTTGGCTCTCGCAATAAGCAACTACATCAATTATGGTATCGCTCTCTTACTCTGCGTCATGTACTAACTTTGCTGGATCAAATTGAGAGTGTTTCAAAGGTATGTGAACCACATAAAGAATTGTAAAGAAAAGAAATATTCTTCTTTGTTTAGCAAAGCTTTTGTTGTACTAAGATTTACAGTTAATGGCACCCCATCTTATTTGGGTATCAGAGCATATGTCAACAATGAATTTCACTTAAATAATTCCTATTTTTCCTGAACTTACACTAGCATTTGGTCATTTGATGAGCCATAGTTCATTGATAAACCATCTAGTGTTGTTAACTGCTTAATGCTTAAGTCTTACCTCGGTATTTTGTTGCATGCCTATCTTTCAGAGAATATTCTTGTGTCTATGTAAAAACTTCTTTGGTTGGTGCATCTTTTATCTCATAAAGGAGAACATTGATACCAGTTCCAAGTTTTGCATTGATGATGCAATGCGAGGCATACAATGTGATTTAATGCAGTTTATCATCCATCCGCAGTTCCCTTGCATTTTTAGTTTTGATCAAAGAATACAACAGATAATTGCATCAGCATTTCTTACTGGTATCCAATGAAAAAAATGTTTAAGAGTCTGATGTTACATGATTTTACAATTCCTATGCTTTGTGATCTATCCCTTGAACACTGAGGGGTATCTATATTGTTTAGTTGAGTTACAGTGGCAACAACTACTTAAACAAGTCTCTATCTCATGTAGATGTTCCACATCTTATACCAATCTAGCTTTAGGTGTTATATATATATATATATATCATATCATAAAGATTTTGTATACTTGCAATAGCACGTACATTTAAGTTTAAGTTAACATGTTTTATAGAGCATATTGAAGGAAGTTTTAAAGATCTTGTGATGGTTCCATGCTGGTGAATTTTCTGCCCTCATGGATCTTAGATCTTTCTAGGTTCCTGCTCGAATTGAGAAATTGATTGCAGACAAGCAGTTCTATGCTGCAGTTCAGCTACAGGTCCAGTCAATGCTGGTGCTTGAGAGAGAAGGACTTCAAGTGGTGAGACTTAATTCCATTTTCAATTTTTCTTTTTTGTAAAATCAAAATTCATGCCTTCCCTTTCCATCTCCAAAATTTAAGTTGACTCAATAATTTATTTATTTTTTCTTAAGGGAAATGCCAAATCACCATTAAAGTGAAAATCCAAAAATAATTTAATTATTTTTTCTCAAGTGAAGGTCAGTTTAACAAAATTAATTGGTACTTTCATGCAGGTCGGTGCACTTCAAGATATTCGATCAGAACTAGTAAAGTTGCGAGGTGTTCTGTTTTACAAAGTGTTGGAGGATCTGCATAGCCATCTATACAACAAGGGTGAATTTAGGTAGCTTTTGTCTTATGTATTTTCATTTGGCTCTAAAAATCTTTCAATTAAGGTCTCAACACATTTTTATTGGTGATAAGTCTCAAATCTGATGACTACTAATTTAAGAAGGTATGCTTATTTTAGGAGAATCCATAAAATTTAACATTATTAGGTGTTCTCTCTTTTTCTTTTTCTTCAGTTTGTATCTTGTTAAACTTCTTTCACACACTCTCTGTATCCGCTCTACATAGAGTTTCTACCAAGTACTAGTACTACTATGATGTTTGAAGCTTTGCCCATTATTACATCATGTTAATATATACAAAATTTTGCAGCTCTGCTTCCTTAAGCATATCTGAGATGGAGGATCAAGTACTAAATGCTACTGCCATTGACAGTTCAGTGAACAGTTCGCAACCTCTGTCGAGGAGGACAAGATTGGTGAAAATAGAAAATTATTTTGGCGGATCATTATCTGCTGATGGATTATATAGACCAGGTTCCATTGATGATGCGTAAGTTAAAACTCCTAATCCTGTCCACTCCATATTAGTATTTTCAAAACATATTTACGGAATAGCTTGCCAACTCAAATGCTCCATACAGTAATAAGAACTTAAGATAGATTATCAGAGAATGCTCCAAAAGGAAACAAAAGAAATACCATAACTAATCTGTATGGTGTCTGATTTTACTTAATCATGCTCTAGAAATTAGAACCTTTTGGCACTGGGAAGTATGAGCTTGGAATCTGTCCCCTCATGGGGAGGTACTGGTTGTAACTGACTGACAGCGAAACTAGGAGCACTTGCCCTTTGTGCAAGGAGAGGACGGAATACTCTTTGGTTCATTCACATCAAGTATTTAGGGAAGTCCACCTTGCCTTGTTGGCTAAGAAAATAAGAATGTATATTTGAAGAATTCTTGCAGAGGATACCTAGTGGAATCTTTGAATTGTTTACTTTCAGTAGCTAGGTTTGTTGCTACTATTTGAACTGTCTAGTATGAATTTCAGTAAGTGTCCTGCATGTTCACATGGAAACAAATCATTAAGCCTTCAGAGGCTTCTGGTTTGAAGTTCACATTTATGTGAAAAAGTGTTATAGATTCAGAGCAGCATTCAATCTGGTATCAATGTTTCCCAAAAGGAAGTCACTCATTGTTACACTTACATCTCAAATTGTATCTGCTGCATTATCATAAGATGAATTTTTGTTTTCTTCTAGTTTCTTTAATATGCTATCTTCTGCAAGTGCTAGGAGTATATGCAGTAATTCCCAGCTTGTCCACACAACCCTAGGTAGCCTTCTTATATATATATTAATTAATAAGGATTATTACAAATATACCTGCACAGCTTTACATATTAGTCTATAAAACTATCTCAAGTTGGTTCATACATATTAAAGAAATGTTACAAATATACCTGATCTTAGGTCCCCTCTAAGATTTGTTCAGCAAGTTCGCTAATTGATCGATGGATGACAAATGAATTGATCATCTTATTGAATTGCATTTTCTCTATGATCAAATGACAATCAATCTCTATATATTGTCCTCTTATAAAATATAGATTGAGTTATGTGCAAGTAATTTGATTGCCACAATAAAGCTTCATTGGCTTTGCAGGGGCATATGTTAGCTTGGTCGTCAATTAGTTAAGCCAAATGAGTTCACATGTTGCTAGGTCATGACTTATGACCTATATTTTGCCTATGCCCTCAATCCTGTTACAACTATTTATTTCTTGCCCTTCCGCGAGATCAGATTACCTCCCAAGAGATGCCTATATAGATTATGTATCTGTAGCAGAATCTACCTAATTTGCATTAGAGTATCCTTGGTTTGAAGTACTCTTTAGGCGTCGAGGATTCTTATGGTTGTACCAAGTGGTTGACATGAGTTCTATCGAAACTGATTGAACAAGAAACCTAGTCTCCTATCATCCTTCTAGACTTCCCTAGATCAGTTAGTGGCTTCTCTATTGTGGTATTGATCTAACATTAGGATCCATGTGGTATTTGTTGGCTTGCTCCCTAGTATGCCAACCTCTTCAAGCATATCAAGTATATACTTAATGCTGAAAATTATAAATATCTTCCTCTGAGCAAGCAACCTCATGGTTGGGTATTTGTTTATCACTTGAAGCAGGTATTTTTGTGTTATTCAGTATGGGTCATACCAAAAATAGAGCTATTTGACTTGTTGTCATCCCTAGGCGTGGAGAGGCAACAATGACAAGAGACGAGGATCAAAATCTTCTTGTCGATGCATGTGTTGAGGAGGAAGTGGGGAAGATGTGTTTGCTGAAAGTGTGGGTATATCTATTGCAATTTAGATCTTAGTCATCAACTCGTACGTCATCAAGTCTGCTGGTGTGTCATGTCAAATGCAGTTGGTGGAGGATTAGTGGTGCTACATCTATATATGTGGAGGAAGCAATATACCATGAGGAAGAAGAGCAGTTGAGAGCTTTGTGATTTGAATAAGAATAGAGAGATGTTTGAAGCGGGGGGGGGGGGGGGGGGGGGGGTTGATGAGGTTTGTACAGATGGGATAAAGGGAGACTCTCTGACCTACTAGTGATCTCCTCAAGGTAATTAAAATGAAGAAACCTTACAAACAGTTGCCTCTGATACATAGGATTCAAATGAAAGACTGCTTCTCCAATACTACAACAACAACAACCTCTAAATTTGATCTAGATGTCACTTATCTCAAAACTAGAGTTTTTACTAAAGATACGAATCTCTATATTTATATTTGTAACAATAACAAATTCTTAAATTTCACTGCCTTTTAAATGACTTACATGTCCCTTGAACATTAGGTTTTGGTTAGAAATCTGCTCATATAGATGCTTGTGCCTCTTTTTCAGTTCATCCTTTGAAGGTCATGATGATGATAGTGTGGAGATTGCTGAAAATGCTGTTTCAGATGGAGTTCATGCTGATGGAAATATAAAAAAAAATTCTCGTCAAATGCCAACATGGCTTTCAAGTGCAATGCCTGATGAATTTCTTGTGAGTTCATATCTCTTGAAAACAGCAGAGTAAGGATTTTTTTTCCTTATGTGAGCTGGCTCTAATTTCCAACTTTTCTTGTAGGAATCCATGAAAAAGAGTGATGCCCCACTTTATGTCAAGTATTCACGCACACTAGTAGAATGCCTATGCATGCTTGGCAAAGTTGCTGCTGCTGGTGCTATCTTGTGGTATTACTATTTTCCATGTTTTATTTTTTTTTCCATTCATGTTTTAAGATTTTTTTCTTTTGTTTCTATCATGAACATTTTTCTTTCAATCCATGAATATCTTTCAAGTCCCGACTTATCAACCATTTAGATTCCCAGATTCAATCTTGTAATGGTTCAAGTGGAGAACAAGAACAGACCTGAGGAACAACTCACATGAATTTGGAGAGAATTAAACTATACTAACTACAAAATTCATTAATGCCTCACTCTTTTGCCACAACTTGGAATTTGATATATATTTTCAGCTTGGGATCACTAAAGAGAAGCATGGTCACTGATGAATTATCTGAAGTAAACACCCATTCACTGGCTATATCAAAGCAACAATGCCTAGAAATGGCAAAAATACAATTGGGCATGCATCCTGATCTTTTAATTTTCATTGAGCCCCATCAGGAAAGAAGTAGAAAAACTATTAGGCTGAAACGAATCCAATCACATCATAAAGTAAGTTGTGGTTATAATTGACATTTTACACCTCCTCCATCGGTGAGTGTTGTTTATTTTCTCTACTGCAAGTTAGATCCCTTACAACTTTCAACATCACTAGTTAATAATATTGTTTCACTGAATTTCTTAATTCTGATTGTTCTGGTGAACTCGCAGAGAAGTACTGTATGTGACACACTGATCTGAATCCAAACTTTCATTCAATAAGCAATGGTACAAGGAAAAAGTGAAATGAAAAGAGATATGAGAGAGATAAACACAAAAGATAGGGAGCCACTGTGGCATGGTGAATAGAACTTTAAATTGTAATCAACTGAGTCTTTTTTTGATACAAACTGCATTAACTTATGTCATTTTGTGTTTCCTTAGTTTATCATATTTATTAATGTTCTTAAATTTCTTTTTTGTAACTTCAAAATCTGTTGTCTCTTGCCTGACTCGAATAGCCAAAGACTGCGCCCTACTATTCATGAAATTATCACATCAAAGGTTAAAGTACTTGCAGTACAGAAGTCATCAAAGTCAGGTTTAGATCTAGTGACTAAGAAAGATAATTCTGATATCTATGATTCAAGCGGGATTTTGGATGGATTTCAAGTTCTGAAGCCGAAAAGTAAGAACAATTCATCTTTTTCGGCAACACAGTTAGTTGTTAGTCCAGTTTCACCCATCATGACACCGAAGGGCACAGCACAATCTGCTGCCAGTGAATTTCTCAACTCTATATTGGATTATATCATTTGTATACTGGGTGAGTCACTGTCATTTAGAGTTTTAACTTATCATTTTTTGGAGTGTGATCTAATGATACTGTGGTTCCAAAAATAATCAGAGAACCATATCGTCGTTGGCGAGCTTTTGGAATCAAAATTATCTCAACAATCTGACAATGTTCTCACTCCAAAGGCTGCTAGTAGTGATACAGTTTGGGGTGCTGATTCTGAATCTTCTCAAACTGGGGGCTTTAATGTTGGTTTTTCTCTTACAGTCATACAGGTGGTTTTGGTTTTTTGTTACATCCCTCTTGTTTGTCTTTGCAATACCACATTCAGAATTTCAGATGCATGCAAGTTGCCAGATTCATTACTGATTGTACCTTGGATTGTTGTTGCTTTTTCTCATGGGTGAAGAGTGAATGCCAGCAACTAATTTGTGAAATTCTAAGAGCTACTCCAGAAGCTGCAACGTCAGATGCAGCAGTTCAAACAGCAAGACTAGGGAAAAAGAATCCTGCAAAAGAGAAGAGGTAAGTATAAACACATTAAGCGACTATCTACTACTGAATCCTTTCATTGTTCCACTTCCTTCCAGGATGTTTTTCTTGTTATTCTGGAGGCAAATTGTCGAATCATTTAGATGACATACAAAAACAATTCACAGGTTTTCTAATGACTTTCCATGATACTGGACAATGATGAACTATACTTTGTGTCAAAAATCTTGAGTTCTCACCTCTTTAGTGTCCAAAATTCAGGAGCAGCACTTGCAGTTGATCAGTTTGTTACTTTTCTGCTTTTTAGTACATGTTGGCATAATTTCCAAGCTGTTTGGTCTTAGTACCAACAGCTCTACTGTACATCTATGATCCTGATCCCAAGTTTCTTCTTTATTTTCCTTCCAAGTTTCAATAATTCTATGATGGTTTGAGTTGAACATTAGATGTTGTCATTTTCTTCTTTGCCAAATAGACAAGTGGAGTCTTCATGTCTCAACATTATCACCAATCTTGAACTAGCATTTCTTCCATTATTTGGACACTTTTAGGTTGAGTTACCATGACTGCTTGATGGTTCTGGATTTTGATCTTCATGCACTGAAGCAAAAGATTTGATTATCTTTTATGTATAATTTACTGATGCAAGACTTCATCAAAATTCCAAATGTAGATTTTAGCTGCATCTATTCCTTTTTTATGATTCATGTTCTCAATTCTGTTACCTTCAGATAATGGATAGGTAAACTTGTTGTTATTTGACCACAGGGATGGATCAGAAGGACTTTCTTTTGCTTTTCGTTTTACTGATGCAGCTGCATCCATGCCCAAAAGAGGTATGCTGATGGCAAATTGGGTATTGGGTTTATCGTCATGCCTTTTAAGGCTGTATACTTAGATATGCCATGATCCAAACCTCTCTAGAACTGTTGTCTGCATGTAGTTGCTCTTCCCTAAGCATCAATGGCAATATGATTGAGCTTGCATAGTTATTCCTAGCTTATTGTCTGGTTTCTTTCCCTATTAAGTAACTACTTACTGTTCTAGTATTGGTTCAGAAACCTGCCAAACCAGAATTTGTAATGACCACTAAAAAGGTAAAAAATTATGCATAAACAATGCCAAAATCTAGAAAGTGAATATGGTTGATGCAAAAGAACCTTGTGAATGTCTTTGGTTTGGACTATTTTTGTGAGTTTTACATAGCTAATAATGCTTCACAAATTGCCACTATCCTAGAAGCCGGCCAAGGATGGCAAAGGGGTGCAAGCGCACAACAAGAAGGGTATGGAACATCAGCTGTGCTTCCGGATCAAGGAATTTATCTAGCAGCATCAGTTTATCGCCCAGTTGTTCAGGTTAGCTATGCTCATCTTTATTATTTATCTGCGTTCTTTGCAACATCTGCAGTTTACTTCTAAGCTGCATTTTGATTGTGTGACATGCAGTTTTCTGATAAGGTTGCATCAATGCTGCACCAGAAGTATTCACAACTCATGTATGATTTTACACTATGCTTTCTATTCTCTTAGTATGCATGTAGGAAACTTGACATATGTAGATGTTTTTCCAGTGCAGTGATTCCTTTTGTTCATGTCTCATTGTTTGTCTTTAACTGATGGTTTTCCATGGGTCATGTTCGGCAAAGCCCAAGTTTGAGGTTTGCTGTGTATGGCATGGACCCGTGCCAGGCCAAGTGCGACCTGTTGCAACTTTTAACGATCAAATAATGCCATTTGATTAAAATGCCCTCTAAATTTTCCAAATAATGGTAGTTTGTGGTATTTTGGTAAAATTAAGCCTAAAATTACCAAATTAATAGAGAAAAAAATTTGAGATGTAATATTCATATGCTATTGTACTCACATTGTATTAGATTATTTATATATGTATTAAAATTAGGATGTAATTATAAAAATATCAAATTTTAATTAATATAAGTTTCTATTTTTATGTTTTTTCTTTTTTTTAAAAAATAATTAAATAATAAATTAGGCTGGTACTGGGTCTGACTTGGGTTAACAGAGGTCACCTAGGCTTAAGCGTGTACTGGGTGAAGCCTAAGGGCATTCCGAGCCACTTAGACCAAACTTGTTTAGAGTTATATTTGGTTAGGCATGACATGGAAAACACATGGCCCAATTGGTCCGTGGTGTGTCTGGGCCCAAGCATGACCCAATGACACCTCTATATTAAGCATCATGCGCTAGGTATTCATCATTGTTAATTATATTGGCTGATCACTTATTTGAAATTTTTAATCAATTAGGAAAGGACCAAATTGCTTCTTTCATATTATTTGACTCCTCCAGGTATAGGAGTCAGAATTGGACTGTATTGTGTCAATCAACATGGGAATTACCAACTTTGGCAATATTTGATCTGTTCTATGGAAAGGCCTTGCTTTCCATGCCCTAACATCAACAGTGCAGATAAAATACAGCTCTCAGTTGCTCGCATATCCATAATGTCACACCCAAAAATCAAAACTTTTTGGAATTCTAATGAATGTTTTTACTTCAATTATGGATTCTTTTCTTTGTATCTTTCCGTTGTTTAGGATTTTGCATCTTCTTGTTCAAATATGCCAAAATATCTTTTGCAGGAATGATGGCTTGCTAGCATTCATTGAGAAGTTTCTAAAAGATCACTTCTTGCCAGCCATGTTTGTAGATTATAGGAAATCTATCCAACAGGCCATATCAAGTAAGTATTATTGTCAATGCAATTTCATTTATAATGTAAATATGATACGCAGCATGCCTGTTCTAGTTAATTATAATTATTAATTAGTAATTGATTTTACTTTCACTTTATTTTTATGTATCATCATATGCCATGCATATACCAATCTTTTTTATCATGCATCTTGAAAGGCTCCTTTTTTATGCTTTCTAAATCTTGTCTGACCACGGTGAATTGGTGATACAATTGTTTTTGGGCAAATATTTTGCTGGTACCAAAAACTTGACGGGGATGAAATTATTATAGTTCTTTATTGATATGTTAGGACTTGTTGTATAATGGGATTATTCTCCAGGTCCAGCAGCGTTTAGACCACGTGCTAATGGTTCAGTTTATAAGCCTCTAGTTGAGAATGGACGCCCAGTGCTGCAAGGGCTCTTAGCTTCCAATATGTTAGCTAAAGAAGTATGCTAATATCTTGTTTTTTTTTTTTTTCTGTCATCTTGGGTAACTTTCATTATGCCAATTCATGATTAGTGTATTTATATGCATTAGGTGCTTGGCTGGGCGCATCTGATGCCAAAATATGCAAATGAACTTGTTGAGTTTGTGCAAACTTTCCTGGAACGTACATATGAAAGATGCAGAACATCCTACACAGAGGTAAAACATCTAATCCTTATAATAAACAGTTGATGTGTTACGTAACATGCATTAGTGTATTAAAACAGTTTTTCAAATCATTAAAGCATATGACAGAACATCAAAACTTGTTTCATGGGCATAGGGCACCTCTAACGTGTTATTTTAACTTATCAAATTTTCAAAGTTGCAATTCCTTCTGTTTTTCTTTGAGTATTTGAAATAATTTTTTGCGTGGTTTTAGGTTAATATGGAGTGGGTATTGATTAATTACAGTTCAAAAGGCCTGTGCTTCTTACTATGTGGTGTTCACGCTAAAGCATTCTTGTGATTTCTTTCAATCAAATTAATTCTATCATACAATTTATTTATGTCACTTCTAAGGGGAACTTTTCTCAAATCTAATTAAGGTTCTAAATAAAATGGATGTACAGGAAAAACCTCGTTATTTAGCTCGATAAGAGCTGATTTATTCTTGTTTGATATTTGAAAATAAATCAAATAAACAAGCTTGAACACTAGTGATTTTGGCTTGTTAACACTGACAAAAAAAGCTTGCAAAAAATTTATAAATAGACTTGTTTATTAATTTGTATAAAGTTGGATTATGATATTGTTTCTTAAAATTTATCTTTAAATATATGAAACACATCTTATAATTTTATACTTTATATTATAAGTAATATATTACAAATGAACAATATATTTCATTCATTATATCAATATTTGAACTAAATTATAAATATAATAATGTCTCTTAGTGAGGTCAATAAAAAGTTGGAGCTTGGTATATTTTTAATAAACAAGCTTGGCATGCTTGAACATAGTCAAGCATCTTGTTACAACCTTATTTCCAAAACCATTTACAGTTCTCGCCAGCTTTATGAAACATTGAAACTTTGTTGTGAGGCTATACTTGGCCCTTTGTTGGATCACACTTTACTGACAATTAAAAATTAAAGATGAGCAAAACTAATGCTTGACGAATAGTATAATGTCCATACCAAGCAGCAGTGATTGAATCAAGCATGTCATCTGATACACACAGTTAACTGCATGAAACATAGTGGACCGGTAAATTCTATCCATACTGGGTGAGGCAAAATGACTTACTAAACTCTGATTCTGGCTGAAATATGCAGCGGGAAACATTCTAGCTGGAAAATTTTGTGTTCTAATATGGTGAATTACCAGATAAAATCCTGATATATCATTAGTTTAATTTGATGTTTTCAAGTCTTGAAGATAACAATTGCTACTTAATGGTTTTATGGACTTCATCATTTGGTATTCATGTGCCTCCAATACTTATTTCCTTGGATTAACTCACTAGGTGTATTGAAATACTCTTGGTCGCTCATGGGATATGAGGTGTAATGTGGATTGCTATTACTCATTGCTTTCTGCAACACATTTTGAATGAAAAGCATGATGAAGAAACTGATGGGGAAAATGCTAGGGTGTTATACCTTAGGTAGTCTTCTTTTTCTATATTTATTATTCATCAATGTAAAGTTACACTTTACACCTTATGATGCTTACAAATAGGTTTTGAGGATTTATAATTAGGTTCCTAACACTCCTTCGGATGACTCAATGATTATGGAAACTTGTTACAAATATCATTGATCCTAGAACCTCTTAACGACTTGGTTAACAAATTTGCTACTAATCATTGGAAGTGACACTTTTATTGGATTTCACCTCTCTGATGAAGTGAACTAATTCTATAAGTTTTGTCCTCTTGTAGAACAATGGAATAAAGGTTTTATCCATTGCACCACCTTTGCCACCGATCTATCTATAACTATTATTAGATTACCTCCTAAAAGGATACAATAGCTTGATATGAATTTATGTCCACAAAAGAGACTGCCTAGTCAGTGTCAATATATTCACAGTTTGAAGGTGACCTTGTTCTTAACATATAAGACGTTTTTTCGGAGCAGTTTTCAGTGTTTGTAGATTTCTCAAGGTTGTCTCTAAGTAATAATGATACGAGCCACAAAAATGTGACTGATCATGCTGTGAATGATGTAAGGTTTTGTAATTGAGAGGTACTTAGTTTCCAACTGGATGAGTTAATGGCTCTCCTATCCTAGCATCGGTCAAATACTTGAGCATATCAAATACATACTTCCATTAGGAGATATAAATGTCTCCCCCTAAGTATGCCAATTTTGTGCTAAGATAATATCTTAAGCCGTCGTGATCCTTAATCGGGAGTTCTTATGAAGATAGATTTATAGTCGTCTAATCCTTAAGGAGAATATATTTCCCCCTCACAAAAAAAAAATAATAATAATAATAATAAGGAGAATATATTTCCCAAACAAAGAAGTAAGACAAAATGTTGAGTGATTTGAGACACTTTGGACCGTCATTAAGTGAAGGAGAGCAAAGCTGAATTTACCAAATTATATTTTGGGATTTTTTAAGATCATACAAGACCCACTTTTAGTATTCTCTTTTTGTTCCATATATCAAGGTAGTGGGGTATATCTAGGGTTCTTGATGAGGAATAATCTACCCAACAAAACAAACCTTGGTGCAATGTTTAAAATTTCAAGCCATGCTGGAATTTTAATTTATGATTAGAACGATATAACTTAGTACCGTATCGTACTGTGCTGATATGATTTTGGTACCTTTTAAAATATGAAATTTATTAATTAAAAAATATTTTTATGAATATTTGATTGCTATAGATGCTTCTATTGAGTTAAATTTGATATTATCGCATGAAATGTTTAATGTTTATTGAGTAAAAATCGATTTAGGATTAATTGAAGTCCACCAAGTAAATATGACACAATCAAGTAGGTTTAAATTGGATTTATTATGATCAGTTTAAAATTAAACTAAATTTATATATATAATAATTTAATTCATTAGTAGTAATATATTTTACAAGGTTAGAAATTATATTAAATTATTTTTTTTTATTTTTCTAATAATTAGTATCCTTCATCGTTAAAGATGCTTTTTTCTTTTTGTTTACCTTATGGACAGATGGAGGAAATAATTTTTTTCTCATGGATAAATGGAGGGGGAAAAAAATAGTGAAGGAAAGGAATTATCTGTGAAGAAAAAATTTTTTAAAAAAACACGAAAATAGGGGGGAAAGGAAAAAAAAGTTGACGTCCGCTGGTAGCACTTATGTGATCGCTGCAAGGTCACAGAGGCCGCCGCGAGGCCGTTGGGAGGTCATGGCAACCTTTGTGACCTCACGAAGGCTTCCACGAGGTTGCAACGGCCTTTGCGACCTTGCAAAGGGCGGCCTCATGTCTTTGAGTCTGATGTTGTGCTAGTTGACGAGCAGAATGGTAAATTCTGCATGTGCCAACCAGCATGATTCGACATGTCTTAGAGGATAGTCCATGTATTTCTTTCATAAATTCATCATGATTGAAATAATACTGTTTGATGACTTTATATTGTTTGTTATCATTAGATTATATGTGCTTAATTAATTCCTTGAAGAATTAATGATCTCCTTTTAGGACACAAGGATATTTCATGACCTTGGAGTAGTGACTGACAAGATGTAGTTTCACCTCTGTAATGCCACCATAGCAGAATAATTATGCCCAATGGGTACACTGCCATTAGTGGTGTTTGTCCAGCCATATAGCATGTTGCCATGCAAGATCAATAATTTTTGACGTCATGTTAATAGGTAAGTATATAATTGGAGTCCGAAGGCAAGATTAATCAAGTGAGGGAGCTATGTATAGGCTGAAATCAACAAGTATCCAAAAAGGCTGTATAGACTGATAGTTGATTTGTATTGGTGTATCATCCTTTTGAGCATTGGGGGAATAACTTGACAAAGACAGCAAAAAAAAAAAAAGACTGATAGGATGAAGTATATCATTATTAACCACAATCTTGGCATGAAATTTCCTAATGGATATCCATATGAACGGCATCCTTGTAATTTGTAAAAGCAATGTTCATATTTGATTGTCCTCCTAGAGCACATTACAAGTTGTAACAATATTTGATTGTCCTTATCATGGCATCCTTCTTTTTCTTGGTAGATCTTGCTGCATTGAGAATTAGAAATGTTTATATAATTGTATTTGTCAGTAGATATTCTTGCTTTTTAGTCCCTTGTTGCTTTACATGGATATTTCTTATTAAAAATCTCTCAGGCTGTTCTCGAAAAACAAAGCTACATGCTCATAGGAAGAAGTGATGTTGAAGGCTTGATGCGAGTTCACCCTTCCAATGCTTACCTATGGAAATCCCATGATCAATCTCCAAACAGCGTTCCAGATGCTGAAACTGTTGAAGTAGAGTTAGAGATAAGTGAGCTGCTACTGGGCTTGCGTCCAATTAAGCAGGTAAGCTAGTGGTAGTATAGCGATATAACCGAACAATGATGATTATGGGCTTAGTTATCATTTATCCTAAAAACAACAGATGAACAACATCCACAACTGCAGTTGTTCATTAGTGATAACTTTCTTAATAGTTCTCTCAGAACTTACACTTGCATATGTAGTTTCATAATCATTTATAAACAACATGCTCAACTACAGTGGTTGATTAGTGTGACTCTCTCAAATAGTCTTCCCTGTATTCATACACATGTAGTTTCATTTACCAGCAAGCTATCCGTCTGTTTGGGTTTGGCCATGTGAATTGTTTTTCAAAATTTATCTTTATTTAGATCAATATCATTATATCCTTGGAATTAGTTTCATTTGGTAATATCATATATTAAGTGCAAAATTTATCTTGGTTCATTGGAACTATATTGGATGTCCTGCAGGAGCAGTTAATTCGTGATGATCATAAGCTCATTTTGTTGGCATCACTTAGTGATTCATTGGAGTATTTGGCAGATTCTGTTGAAAGGTAAAGAGCTTCTCCTTTATTTTCTAGCACAGTAGATTGTATTCAATTCATCTAAGAAACTCAACAACTTATATGAATTAAAGACATACACCTACCTTTGACATTACTGAATATCTTTTCGAATGAGCTTTGTTTTGATTGTAGTGGTTTAGCCACCACAATCTACTAATCAAATTCATGGGATGATAATTGATCTGTGCTGAACTATTTATTTTTAGTTCATTGCAGATGACCAAATTTTAGATAGTTAGAGCCTTATAGGTATATTTGTGAATATACAAATTACAGGGATGTATATATAAAATGACAAAAGGATAATATAATAGGCAGGAGACTAGGTAGGGCAGGAATCCTGATAATTTCTCCAAATTAACATGGTATTGGAGAAGACACCATTCAGTTTGAATATAATCCCCTCTTCCTCCTACATGGCTTGTCTTCTTCATCCAGTACACAGATTTTCTTCATTAAGCATCTGGTGTCTTCTTGCTTTCCTGGTTGTTTCACAGTGGAAATTGAAGCTACACAAAAGGGTTGCGAATCTGTCTTCTTTGATCATCAATCACTAGTTACATTTCAGTTTTTGGTGATGCAACACAATGCCATCATCAATATAACTTCTCTGAATCTGTGCGACACGATCTCTGCACTGCACATTCTCCTCTATGGATCTGCACATGCTATCTTTTGCATTGGGTGTTCTCAGCATTTGTAGCATCTAGTGATTTTGGCAGTGTTTTTCGCATGACTATTTCTACCAGGTTCTTGGGTATTTGTTATCGTGGTTTCAAATTTCATGTTGGGTCAAAATGTACTATTTTGATAAACTACCAAAAGTAGATGATAATCTCTTTGAGGGATGGCAGAAGTTGATATGGGATTAAGTTTGAGGCAAATAAATTCATGTCATAAAAAAATTAAGGACTGACCATGCTATTGCATATTTTCTCATACTTTTCATATTATTTCGTCAAACATCTTGTTTTCATGCACCCCAATAAAGGGTATACATGAAGCAACCTTGTAGGCTTATTGTTTGGGGGAATTGATCTTGTTTATAAACTGAATAAGTCTCTTTATGAGATGAAATAATCTCCTAGGGCATAGTTGGTAATTTTGGCTTTGCTCTCCGTTAGTTTGAGATGATTTGGAAGTGTATACAATCACTCAATGTTTCTTATTTAGTTTGAGCATATATTGATCCTTTATGTATATGATATCATTATTATTGTGATGATTCTACAGGAATCACAAGGTAATAATCCTATCCACGTTAACACTTTGATACCATGGACTAGGTGGTATAAAATATTTGGCATAGATATTGCTTATTCAAGGTGAGATAATATATCTCTCAATTAAAATGTGCTAGATATGCATGATGAAGTTGGTACACTTGGAGCACAGTTGACATTCCCATGGATCTTAATGTCAAATTGATGCTAAGATATAGGGAGTAGTGTTCTTATCTAGGGAAGTACGAGTGATTTATTGGAATTGTTGAATTACCTTATAATCATAACACATGATATCTAGTTTGTTCTAAATGGGATCAATCAATTCTTTGAGGCTCCATGTTATGATCATTTCGAGGTTGGTATAAGAATTTTGTGATATCTCAATAATGATCTAGGAAAAGTCTCTGTATATTATGATCTTCAGTTGGATACATTCATGCACATTGGCCATATCCTCCCATAGATAAGAGATGTACTCCATGTCATCCTATCATTTTGAGAGGCAATTTGATATCTTGGAAGAATAAGAAGCAAAGGGTTGTGGGTAGGGTGTCTAGAGGTAGAATATAGCGCTACATTTTTATTACATGTGAATTTATATGGATTAACTAGTTGATGACTTGGTTGGATATTGCTAAGCTATATTGTGATAATTAAGTTATCATGCATTTTGCTTCCAATCAAAATTTTACCCAAAACTTGTATCTATTTTAATTGGCATCATTAAGATTCTTAATTTCTCATTGGTGTTTTCTTTTTCCTATTAAATCAATTCAGTCTGGGAGATATCTTTGGAACATCATTCTCTAAGACCTTGGATAAAAATTTGAACAATCAAGCACATCGCCACACACGGAGTACAAGTGCAGTTCCCCCAAGTTTTGCATCTCTTGCAGAAGAATATAGGAGATTAGCAATTGACTGCCTCAAGGTTCTACGATTGGAAATGCAGTTGGAAACCATTTTCCATTTACAGGTTTGTAGTTCTGTGAATGATTTTGTGTTTCATTTTGTGCACAACTCAAGAGTAGATATGTCACTATGCAGGAAATGACCAACAGGGAATACTTAGAGGATCAAGATGCTGAAGAACCAGATGATTTTATTATTTCACTTGCAACTCAGGTATGCTCATTCCATTTCGAGTTTATCTGTCAAACTATTTTTTGCACTTACACATTCTTTACCTCTTTCAAGCGACAATGTTATTACAATGGCCAAGTAACCATGATTATATATTTTATGACCCACCCATTTAGAGTGACATGCTACACCATATATAGTAATCTTAGTGTTGACATAGTTTCTTTAATATTCAAGAATGAAGTGAAGTTATTGTGTTTTTTGCCCATTTCCTTTTCTGCATTGTTACAATGAAATGTCTCATCTCTGCTGAGGTGTTGAAAGTGCCAAGTTTTTTATGCAACAATTGTGTGTTGTTAGGAGTTTCTTCTCATTTTATTTCTACCTAAATCTCTTCATATCCTTATTTTCTTAGAATACTTGCCATGGAGATTGTACTCATAATAGGAAAACAACTTGCAACTCTGTAGTCCTTCCGGTTGATGTGCTATTTTGTGCATTTTTCAGTTTATCTACTTTTTATTTGCTCAATTCCTTCCTTGGAAATTGTATTTATCTCTTCAACTTCAAACCATGAAACTTTCAGGTTTAAAATTTGTCTTTGTACAAGTAGAGGTGATACTTTGACTTGATTATCATATTGATATCAACCTCACTGATGGCTTATGCACACAGATTATGCGTAGGGATGAGGAATTGGCACCTTTTGTTTCAGAGTTGAAGAGAAATTATATTTTTGGTGGAATCTCTAGTATTGCAGCAAATGCTTCAATAAAGGTTTCGCTCCAATTTTCTTATGTTGGGTATACCTATTATTTGAAACATTATGGAAGTGCTAACAATTTTGCTTGGGTTTGTTGGATCTTCTAACAGGCCCTGGCTGAGATAAGATCAATTAATCTTTTGGGGGTCCAACAGATATGCAGAAATTCAATTGCACTGGAACAGGTTAGTCTTGTAATCCTTTTTGTTCATTAATTTTGAGTAGTTGTTTGCAAATTGGCCTTTTTCTTTTAAAGGACTTGCGCAAACAATTCCATCGTTGTCTCGCTGTTGTTTTCAGCCAGTAAAGCAACAGAAAAGATGTATTAGATTTTCATCTTACAATTCTTCATTGTTCTCCTGTAAATTCCCTTTCATATTTATTGTAGCTAAATACAGAATGCCTTTGAAATTAATACTTCATGTACTTCGTACCAGTTAGAAATGGTTAAATGAGTTTTTCATCTTTATCCTATTGCAGGCTCTGGCAGCTATACCATCAATTAATAGTGAGGCGGTTCAGCAGAGATTAGATCGTGTCCGTACATATTATGAGCTCTTAAATTTGCCTTTTGAGGTACCATACTTGGAGTACTACCTTTTCTCACATTCTTTATATCTGATTGATTTCACTTTCTCTATCTATTTTCAGGCCTTGCTAGCATTCATTCAAGAACATGAATACCTCTTTACACGAAAAGAGTAAGTCATACATGTTAGAGAGTGAAAGATGTAACAATGGAACCCTAAAGTGATTAATGATCTTTTTTTTCTCGTTTTGCAGGTATTCAAGCCTTTTGAAAGTTAACGTACCAGGTAGGGAGATTCCGGCTGATGCAGATAAGCGCATCTCTGGGATATCTAGTCACTAGATCTCCTCCTCGCAATCCTTGTGGTGGAATTCTTATTCCTATTCTGGATTATTAGAAATGTGATGCTGATTCATGCTGTGTTTCTGTTAGCGTGACCATGTATGGCTACGGAGAGGCCATGATCATTGTTCGGTAAAATGATCAAATTGCTTTACCTCAGAGCTAGGCTATGGCTATTCTTTGTATTTCTTGAAATTTTTCTGTATGAATTCCTTGTAAATGGCTGTGATAATACCTCTACCTTTTGCCATCAGTTCCTTTCAGCAGGCCCCTCCCTACTTTACCTTGAGGTTGATATCTTCACTCCTCGAGTCATTTGGCATGCATGTCAGGATAGTAGAGAAATTGTTGAGTAAGTTGGAGTTAGATATGCCCTGATTCTTGAACGTTATAGATATTGTTGTAATTTTTCAAATTATATTTACTCTATTTGCAATTATTTGTTTCAAATTATATTTATTCCAAAAGTATCTCATTTGTTCAAGGTTAAGCTTGATATTTATATACAAACGATACCATGATTACTCAAGTTTGTAATTGTATAGCTTCAGGTTGGAAACTTGTGTTTATTGTTCTGAATCTATTTGGTTACTATTTGTCGGATCTTAAAATCCCACACGATCGATCATTTCTCATTTGGGTGATTCACTTCTATCGTGTTAATTTGTTTTGCGATCAATCAATTGTTGGGTCACAAATGAAACATAGTAAATTTAGAAATTGACAGTCGATTGATAATATAATATTAATTTGATAAAAAAGTTAATTTAGTAATCAATTGAATTATTCAATTCATATTAATTAATTTGTTTGATTTTAATGATAAACTTTAATGGATTCGATTTTGTGATTAAGACAGTTGATTTTAATTGAAGACACAACCGTACCTGTCATAATTATTTATTATTATTAATTATAAATATAGCTCATCTTTGTACGTGGGTAGGTTCTCCATGCAAATCTATTTAATGCGCACGAGATCCAATGAAAAAGACAAGACGATAATAAATACATATGAAAGCTAAAGTGGGAATCTAGTTCATATGCTAAGAACAAATATTAGTGATCTTTCCTCTCATTCTACGTCCCTTAACAATACTGAAACAAAATGATAACAATATATATATGAGACTAAGATCAAAGGTAAATTCTCAACTCTGGTCATCCTTCAATTTCTACAGTTCGAATGATCATCAGTAGATGTGGTGGCTGATCGAGCCCCGTCAAGAAATGGAGTTGAGGGCTGGCGTTAATTAGCTTGTGTCAGTGAAGCAGCTTAGGGCCCCACAGGCCACTGGCCAATGCCAACTCCACCATTAAATGCAGGCCAAACTGTGTGCGTTCCTCAATGTACGCACAGCTACAGACAACGAGTTAACTCTGTCGCTTCACAATATTTACGATGCGATTTGATTTTAATTATCCTACATAATTTTAATTATATAATTATTAATTAATTAATTAAAAATAAAATATAAATTAATATTATTTGGTTTGATTAAGATTTAATAAAATTTTAAAAGTATTTTTATCCGAAAGATCTAAAACAATCATATTCTAAATTATATGCCTCACTGATGGATATAATCTATTATTTGAGAATCATTCATTACTTGAATCAAATAGGATTAAACAAGGTTAAATAAATAATCAAACTTTCAACCATATATGAAGTTATGATTGATTCATCAAAATTCACCATCTGATTGGACAAAATGGATGGATGGATCGAAGTTTTGATTTTTTTTTTTTTTTTTATTTTAAGGTTACCAAATATGGAGTTATAATGATTCATCAAAAATTCATTATCTGATTCGACAAAATGGATGGATGGATCGAAGTTTTGATTATTTTTTTTTTTTATTTTTCTGGATCAATTTGAATTTGTCATGAACGGATGCATCTAGATCCACAATCCGTGGGGACTGACATATTTAAGTTTATTTTTTCAATGATAAAATTTTAATCGAATGGATTTAAATCATTTAATGGCACGGAGACGGATCCAACTAAATTGACCGATCTAATAATATATTGCTTTACCACTTTTGCCAGAATAATTAATACGTGCACGGCTTCGTAATCATTGCTCATCCTCCTCTATCGTCTTAGACACCCACGCAAACAGAAATGGCTTTACAGTTCGGGTATCTTCTTCATCTGAAAAGAGTTATAACGATCCTCCAGAAAAGACGACATCGTCATTAACTAAGGGGCCTGAAGCATTACGCAGCAGCAAGCATTTATTTCTACAGAGAAATCGCTCGACATTGATTATGCATGTTCGAATCATGCATGCCCTAATACTAGTTAATTCTTTCTTGTATCTTTTTGCAATTGCTAATGGAAGACAGGACAGCCAATTCATAGTCGCCACCTACAAGCATTCAATTCCATTTATTCTCGGCATTTAATAAGTCACATGAATTCTTCTTCTAATAATATATAGCAGAATTAATTAATGCTTTAATTATATTCATGAAATGCAGGGGAGTAGGAGTAGGGAGGGGATGGATTAGTGCATGTTATTAATCTCTCTCGACGATGGCGGCTCGAAGGGGGTCCTTCATGACGACGGTGAAGGCGAAGGTCTCCGCGGTGGTGGGCGGCAGCTCGCCGGGCACAGGCAGCCACCGGAACTCTCTCACCATCTTCGCGAGCGTGAGGTGGATGTGGAGGACGCCGAGGGTGGCGGCGGGGCAGATGCGGCGCCCGGCGCCGAAGGGCATCATGCGGATGCTGCGGGTGCCGGTGACGTCGGTGTCCCATCCGTCGCCGCCCTGGAGGAACCGCTCCGGCCGCCACTCGCCGGGGTCGGCCCACGTCGACGGGTCCTCCGTCACCCACGCCGTGTAGAACTCCACGCTGGCGTCCGCCGGTATGCGGTGGCCGCCGAGCTCCGTCTCCTGCGTCGCCGCGTGCGACAGCACGAAGTGGCTCGGCGGATGCCGCCGCATCGTCTCCTTCACCACTGCCTGAATTCCAAATAATTATCAATAATTATTATTATTTTACAAAATAGGCTTAAGGGAACATAAAGTGAAGATTACGGAAAAATAGGGGGCAAAGTGAAATTTATTGCGATTCGGTTCGGTTTAAGGGAAAACCGGTTGGACCGGCGGTTCAGAGTTGGTATCGTACCTGTAGGTAGGTCATGGCCTCGACGTCGGCTTCCGTCATCTTCCGGCGCTTGTCGGCGCCGATCACCGCGACGATCTCGTCGTAGAGCCGCTGCTGCGCCGCCTGGTCGAGCACTAGATGGAGCATCGCCCATTCCAGCATTGTCGCGCTCGTGTCGGTGCCGGCGCTCATCACTTCGGAGCAGAGCGTCACTAGCTCCTCCTCCCCTAGCCGCCCCTTCCCGGCCAAGTCCATCCGCAGCAGCGAGTCCACGTACGCCTCCCCTGCCGCGCTCACCATCTCCCATTTCGTGTCCGATCCCCCTTCCTCCAGCTTCTTCCCGCCGGCCTCTACGAACGCTCTCCGCGCCCTCACTAGCGGCGCGAGGCACTCCATCTGTCGCTTCCGTAGCTTCCCCGCCTCCGCCAGCTGCCTGCGGAAGAATGGCGTGAACACCGGGAGGAAGTCCGGAAGCTTCGGCGTCGTCATCATCATTACCTTGTCAAGGACCAATGCAGGGTGTTAGCGAAGTGTTTTGTATCTGTTTGTTAAAATGTGAATGAGTTTTCCTAGGGTTTTCTTTCCCTAAACAGACCTCCTTGAGCACCTCCTCGACGAGGCGGACGTGTTCCTCGGGAACGCGTGCGCCGAAGCAGATGCAGACGAGAATGCTGCAGATGGTGAGGCGGCAGTTGGCCATGACCTGCACTGCACCGGCGGCCGCGAACTCCGAGCGGAGGCGGGCGAGGTGGTTGGCCATGGCCCAGTCCCGGATCCACCCGAACTGCTTCACCCGCGTGGGCGTCACAATCTCCGTCACAAAGTTGCGGCGCAGGGCGCGCCAGAGTGGGCCGTAGGTGGCCGAGTTGACGGTGCACTTCCCGGCGCTGAAGAGCAGGCGGGTGGGCGAGTCGGCGGGGCGGCTGGCGAAGAGCGGGCCCTTCTGGACCAGCGCCTCGTGGATGAGGTCGGCGGAGGTCACGACGATGAGAGTGCGCTGCCCCATGCGCATGGTGAAGATGGGGCCGTACTTTAGCCGGAGGTCGCGCACGACGTACATGAAGGGCCGTCGCTGGAGGATGACCTGGAAGAGGTTTCCCACCACGGGCCACCCGGGAGGCCCGGGCGGCAGGCCCTCCGCGTTGCGAGAACAGCGCCGCCACCACGCGCTCGCCAGCACTGCAGCGGCAACGACATACAAGAAGTTGACGAAGTCCATCTGTTTGTAGAAATGCCGCAACGAAGAAGAGCACTGATACGATACAGCAGCTGCTTGATGAATGTCGTGGGTTGGGTTGAGAAAGAGCAAGAAAGGTGGTAGCTTTTAAAGAAGAGAGGAAGGGAAAGAGTTAGACAAAGAAATGAATGCAAATTTTAATGGAGGGAGAGTAGGTGGAGATAACAGGTTGGAGAGGTACGTTCCAAATCTCGACACCTCCATTGGTGACTCTGCAAAATGGCTCAGAGCTCTTTTAAGTCTTTGCTCTACCCCCAGGTCGGACAGGAACAGCGGAGAAGATGCTAAAATACGATGCCTTTGCAGTTCCTCTTAACTCCAGAAAGCAAATGTACATACTCCATTCATATGGATTCTATTGAATTATGAAAAGGTAACGATGTTTTTACCACAAGCAAAGATTTGAAAAGGCCATGATAATTACCTGATTCATTTAAAAGATTACTAACAAGGGAAGCAGCTGCATTCCTTTCTCTTGGGTCTCCTTGTCAAAAGAATCCTTTTCCAATCAGATGGTTTGAAGCAGCAGCAACCCAGTGGAATTAATTTTTCCTGAATTTCTTCAGCAAACTCCAAATATAATCTGAAACTGTGGATCAATCCAACAGCAGGTCCACTGGGGCAAGCAACAACAGAATCAATGCAGAAAGGCTTTCCATTGCTTCAGGTAATAGCAGATTTTTTTTGTTTTCAAAAAAAAAAAGAAGAGGAAATTGACTTGATAGTATTTAAGTCATGACAATACTTCAGACCTCAATGGATAGAATGCTTTTAACAGCTTATAGATTTTCTATAATCTAAGATTAAGATAGATCTGTTGAAATTTAAACTATGGAATAAGATTTGTTAAGCTCCAAACTAACATTTAAAGTGAGTTGAAAACTTTCTGAGGTCTCAATTTCATCATAAAGCATAGATAAATGTGCAAAAAGTTACAGAACAAGACTTGCCTTATAGCTAACTACTTGCTCGATCAAATGTAGTTAATTGTGCCTAAGATCATGGAGTAGTATATGTCAAACCTTTGGGTGCAGAGATTGTTCTAACATTGTTGAAGGCAGCTAGGTACATAGGTGTTTTATTGACATATCTAAGAGGATTACAACTCTTAGTAAATCTTTAAACATGTCCTTCGTTTTTATAGAGCTGTTGCTTCGAGTTGAGATGGAGTGGTTATGATTGTAGGTGCAGGTGTCAAAGGCATTTGATAGAGATGGTACTGAAGATGGCATTCTGTAAATCATCTAGATAGATGGAAACTTTACCACTTGAAATTTCACACCAACTCTTTAGAGCTTTGGATTCCATCCAATGTATATCAAAAAGTAGTAGAGTATTCTCATAATAAACATCCATCTTATTCACATTTTGGTTAGAAGACTATATGTGCTTTGAACTAGGTGTCCTATTATATCTAAAAAGGTCATCTCCAGCAATTGACATGATTTGCAAACAAAAGAAACTACATAAATTTCCTAGAAACAAAATGCAACAAAGAGCAATGGTATGGATGAACAGCTTGAAACTCAATACCCATAGCTATGTTGAAGGAAAAGAACAGGAAATCTAGAGATCAACAAAACTATAGTTGGAAGCTAAAATGATCAAGTAAACTAATTGTAGTTTTATAGAACAGCTCATTTACAGAGTACTAGGGTTCATACTGAAATCATCATCTTGGTCTATGTCATCAGATTCATATGCGTCCAAATCATCTTCAGTTTCTGAATCATCGCCACTCGGGCTGTGAATTCTGAATTTCATCTCCTGCTCAACTAATTCTGCAAGATCATGCTTCCCAGAATTTTCATAAGCATCCATTAGAGCTTTGAAGAGAGATTCACTAGGCTCAATTTCCCCATATTTCAGGAGACCATAAATTCGCCTCAGTCCTTCAACCATCCTTGCCTTTCCATAACAAATTGCTAGATAAACATAAGTAACAGTGTCTGGTTCAAGTCCTGCATCTTGCATCCGCATATACAGATTCAGGGCTTTGTCAATGTTTTCCGAAGCTCCATACGCATAAATCGCAGCATTATAGGCATACAAATCAAGAGGACTCCTAGAAGACAGGAAAAGATTACATGACTCTAGTGCATGATCATGCAGGCCAACCAGAGAGAACAATGTAGTGACTATGGCCTCTCTTGCAAACTGTTTTCCTTCATTGTAACATGCCTGTAGTTGCAATACCGCCTCGATCGGTAGACCCCCTTTCTTTACTATACTAAAGATTGATCTAAATACAGAGGCATCAGGTAACATTTTCGTAGCTATCATCTCATGAATCAAATATGCACAGTCCTTGAGTTTTCCAGTGACAGCATAAGCAGCTATAACACTATTGTAGGAAGCACAATCAGTCAGCAAGCCTGCCTTCTGGACCTCCTGAGCCATGTCTATTGCTTCTTCCAACATGCCCAAACTCTTGTATAGGTATATCATTGTAGTATAAGAAACACCATTAACCTCGCCATTTCTTCTCAAGTCATCAAAAATTAACTTGGCTTCGCTTACCATCCCAAGCTCAGCATATAGATCAATCATACAATTAGAGGCAATAGTATCGGGACCGCGTTCGAGGGTCTTCATCTTTGCATACACCTCCTGGGCTTCTCTCCAGCAGCCAGCCTTTTTGTACGCCTTCATTAGAGAAGTCAGGATGATACGATTGGGTGGGAATCCTGATTCTTCCATCAAACTGAAAAACTGAAGTGCTTCTTCAACTTTTCCAGCCTCAGCAAACATATTCACTAGCAAACCATAAACCACTTCATTTGGTTCAACTCCTAATGGCTTCATCTCTTGATAGATTTCAAGTGCCTCATCAACCATGCCTTTGCGCGAATAACTTGCAATGACAGCGGAGACGGTCTCACACCTAGGTCTGAATCCTGCATCTTTCATCCGTCGTAGGAACTCGGTTGCTCGTTCCGGAAAATCACCACCGGAAAGCATCTGAATGAGAGAGTTAAAGGTGCATTCATCTGGCCAGATACCAATATTTCGCATACTCTCAAACAAGGACACAGCTTTATCATATTGCTTTCCCCTCCCATAAGCTTTTATTAGCACATTGTATTCAACTACCTCCTTCTTGTTACCAACTCCCCTCTTTCGATAGAACACACCCTCAGCATCCTCCCATAACCCCTTCTCTGCATAAGCATCCATGATAGCAGCATAATTCTTGGAAGAAATGGAAGAGGAGCCGCAATGCTTCTCGAGAAACATAGAGGTCTCACTGAGCATCCCTTGATCGATGTACATCTTCACAACAACAGGGACAGACTGCTGGTCCACGAATTCGCCCGATCCAACTATCTTGTTGATCACATCCTCTGCTTCTCTTACCATGTTTCTCTCGCACAGAGCCTGCAAGATTATCCTATGGCTCACAGTGTCATGAGGAAGACCAGACTCACTCATCTTGTGGTAATATTTCAGGACTGCCTCGACGTTTCCAAGCGAAGCGTACATCGACATGAATATGTTGAATGTTTTAGTATCAGGAACGATTCTTCTCCTCCGCATTTTATCAAACAACGCTTCTGCTTCAGAAATAAGGCCATTCGAGCCGCAGATGTTGATCATGGTGTTGAATGTGATTGTGTCAGGGGAGACACCTGACCTCAACATCTCAGCGAAAGCATCTGAAGCATTTTGGAGCTTACCTGCTTTTCCATGCAAATCGATCAGAGTATTGTAAGTAGCAGCAAGGCGGGGTCTCCTTGGGCCATCGGGAGCGCTTGAAGCAATCTTCCGAGAAACAGGTGCTCGGCTTCCGGATTTGAAGAGCTCCGTGAGAAGGAAACTATTGGGGCTGATCGATTCTGAACCTTCGAATTCAATCTCGAGAACGTCGAAGTCGACGGTCCCGTCGCACCATCCTCGGAAGAACTTCTCTCCCTCGTCGAAATGCCCAGAATCCTTGAGAATCCTGACGACGGTGTTCATGCAGACTTCGTCGGGAGAAATTCCCCTTGCCCTCATGTGTTTGAGCCACAAAAGAGACTCCTTTAGGAGACCCGCCTTTCCGTAGGCGTCGATGAGGGTCGCGTAGGTGTTGTTTGTGGGTAAGATTCCATCTTTCGCCATGTCGAGCCAGCAGTGGCGCAGCTCGTCCCACCGCCGCGCCCGGCCGAGGGTCCGGAGCACAACGTTATAGTGGATGGGGTTGGGACGGTAGTCGCGCGAGCACCGGATTCGGCGGAGGAGGCGGAGAGCCCGGCGCCAGTCGCGCTGCCGCTTGAGGAGGACGGTCATTTCCTTGGGGGTGAGCTCGGCGAGGAGGGCGTCGAGGGATTCCTCGTCGGAGCCTCCATCGAGGGGATTCGAATCGACGAACCGGAGGGCGGAAGGGAAGGCGCCGGCGGCGCGGTTGGGTGGTATCGATTGGACGAGAACAAGGTTGCGGTGGGGAAGGGAGGGGGAGCGAGGGGAGAGGGAAAGCGAAGAAGGGTAGCAAGAGAAGGGGAAGTGGGGCGGTGAAGAAGGGTGGAGGTCGCCGCAGTTGCGGAGATAGCCGCCGCCGCCGCCGGCGCAGCAGCTACTCTGAAGGCTCATCGTAAAGAAATAACCGACGACCAGGGCATTCCGCTATTCCTTCCTGGTGGAAAAATAAAGGGCAAAATTATCCCTAATATAAAGTAATAAAATAAATCAGTTTTTTTTTTTGAAAATGTGAATGAAAAGTAATTATTTGAGCATTATTATTATTAATAACTATAAAGTAATAAAGAGATGTGAAGGAAAGAAAGACGTGGATAAAAGAGGAGACATCGTTGCGAGATTTTAATTTAGGATTTTAAAGTTTTTGTTATTGGTTTATATTATACCACATATATTGATATTGTGAATATACGTATGAAAAAATATTATCTATCACGCATGAGTGTGTAGGGAATGTAACTCTAAGGCTTAGATTGTATTGAATCAAGTTAACTCATATGGAATATGACTTGTATAGAATATCAAACTAGTTAGGATAAAATTGATCCAAACGAACAATTTAATATTTTGTCAACTGAATCTTCTTTACTATTACTCAATCATCCAATGCAATCAATTCAGGAGTGGACACTAGTTATATAAAATTTGTCCAGGATAAAATTTTTTGTCAACAAATGAAGCAATCATATAAGGAGGTAAGATCTTGAACAGTGAATATGAGTGAAAGTAATTGGGAGTGAATAAAAATTTGGTTAAATCGAATAAATCGATCAAACCGATCTAAATTAAAAATTCGGTTCAGTTATTTTGAAAGTTCGGTTATTTTTAAAAAAAAATCGATTAATTCAGTTAATTCGGTTCAGTTTCGATTTTAAAATTTCTTATTCGATTAAACCGAATAAACTGAATTAACCGAATTAATTAAATTTAAAAATAATTTATAAATTTTAAGTAAATAAATTTATAAATCCCTAATTCATTAGTAAAATTTTTATAATATTTAAAAAAATTTGGTTAATTCAATTGAAAACCAAATTAACCCATAAAATATCGGTTCGATTTGTTCTGTTTTTATTGGAAAATTCGATCAGTTCGATTGGTTCGAAAAAAATCGATTTATTCGGTTTTCGATTAATTCGATTTGATTCGATTCGGTTTTAACCGAATACTCACCCCTAAAAGCAATACATGTGTCTCCCTCAAATCTTTTGCCTCTACCATGCAATTGTTGCTCAGTAAATTTTTCATATTAGCATTCAGGTACGAATTTAGTTTGCTTGGTGGTGATCAACGTTTGTCATTTGATCCTAGAAAACAATGATTCACGACAACTTCAAAGCATAGGCAAAGGTGAGGCGAATTTATTTTAAGAAAACTACATTAAATGCAGAGTTTTCGAACACTCAAAAAATCCATTTGGAAGTACTTCCCCGAACACTTGAACTATATGCTCGAGCATTTGCACTAGGGTAATATTCGATAGTTGAGTGATTTCTCTCCTGACTTGGCATGCAACTTCTTTCCCGACTTAGTAGCTCAACACTCGAGTGACTCAACAGCTCGGATGATTCGACACTCGACCGACTTGACAACTTAGCACTCACCCTCACTAGTTGACTAATTTCGCTCCCACTCAAACTCAGAGAGCATTAGGTTGCAAACCTTACGGAGTTGCTATACTTAGAGAGCGATAATTCACTCATACTCGGACCTCACTTGAATAATCAAGTAGTACAGAGTTTGACAACCCAATATTATTATCTCAGGTCATCTTAACCTATAAAGTTGAATTCTGATTTATAATTTCAAATTTAATAACTACGAAAATTGTCCAACACTTTTAACTGATAAAGAATTTTTATATAAAATCACTCCATATATAACACTCTTACACTGTACATATTTTTATCCAAATCTTATGAACATAAAAAAAATATTTTTATTTATTTATGCACTAAAATTTAGATCACGATGGAGAGTCAAGTTAGTTTAGAATTAAAGTTGAGGTAATTTATGGAAAATATATATTTATAAAAATAAAAAATAGGAATTTTTATGACAATTCCCTTTATTATTTAGAAGTAGTATTAACATATCGTGATAGGGATTAGTAAAGGCAAAGATTGATTGGATCATAATAACGATTAAGGTGGACTCAAGTCAACCCACCTCCGCAATAGAATTAGATTCGAGCCACGGTCTATAAATAGGCCTAAGTCATCATCCATCGACCTCTCGCCCGCCACGTCCACTTTCCCAATTCCCTACCGCACTCGAAACCCTAGTTTTCTCGCACGAGGCCTGCTGGGCTCGCTCCCGTTCCGCCGCTCTCTCTCGCCTTCACCCTGCAATAGATCGAGAAGAGGAGGTCGACTTCTCTGCTAGATCGACAACGGATCAGCATGCTAATATCGCCCAAGTTTCGAAGGCCGCGAAGATAGCAGGTGCGACTCGTTCTCTTCTCCTTCCCTTGCTCTATCAGCACTGCTAGCTTTCTTATTCTTTTTTGTATTTTTCAACGTTTGATTTGCCCTTCTTTTTGTTCTCGTTGAAGTGAGGTTTAACTGCGTATTTTTGTCCTGCTTCCTGTTTTTTTTTATCGACCTTATTATTATTTGGTACTTGTATATGGTCAATGCTGTAATTCGCAGATGCTTTGTCGTTCTTCTCTCTTTTTTTTATTTATAAAACCACTCATGCTGTTTTTTTTTTATTTCTCTCGTCTGTCTGGAAGAAGAATCTACTGTTTTTCAACTTAAGCAGGCTAAAAGCCTATGATAACGCCAGCAATTACTTCATAGGTGACTTTTGTTTTCTCTGCTGGCTGAACGATGGAGATCAAATGTTGTTATTTTTAGGATATGGAATATATTTTAGCAGGCTCTGCGTCTTATGGTCATAAATATACTTGTCATGTTTCTTTGCTGTTCTTGTTTATACTCTCGCCACTGCTGGCCAATTAGGAAGCCTACCTGCTTTAGGTTTGGTTGGCAATTGAGGCACTTTGATTGATTGTTGAAGATTTGTATGCAAATCAACGAATAGCATTTCCTTGTTACTTCTCTCATGGTGATTCCAATGTCCTAATTTGATATATGATTAATCAGGTTTCAACATACCATCCCTAGCAACAATTTACAGGAAGTGCTGGTTTTATTGCACATGATAGTTGGACTTTTTCTTTGATGATACTTTTGCTTTGATTGAAAAAAGAAGTATGTCAGTTTGTTTTATAGATTTTCTTTATTTCTTTTGGAACTCCTAAATCCAAGTGCCTCTCATTTTTATCCTCATCAACATGTCTTTTTACCTGGTCAGAAGGATGATTAATCAACTGAAAGAGTTTCTTAGAGTTGATGGTTCTTGATTTGCTGAAGTTGCTGGGATAATCACATTTTGCAATTTTCTCTGCATCAAATAAGGTATGCTGTCGTATTCTTTGTTCCCATTTTTCTTTTATAAGTCAGACTCCTTTTGCTTGTTACAAGTATTCTTCCAGCTATAAGCTGCCTATGACACAGTTCTCTTGTGAATTTCCTTTTAGTTGCGTTATAATGATGTCCAGATTATCCTGTGACAGTACAATTCATCTAATGTATAGTCTTTGTTTCTAACATTATTACATTCTTGTTGGAAGCCAATTGTTGCTGAGGACACTATAAAACCGCTGTCTATTTATGAATTATCATAAATTCTTATCTATTATTTTAATTTTTTTAATAAAAATCTAAATCATTATTTTAGGCTGCTAATTCATATACTGCTTGACCTTCTGAGTGGGTTATATAAATTCATGGAGGCAATCCCAAATTTTAGGTTCTGCAAATTGCTAATTAACTAAGCCAATAAAAATGGGTACATATTAATTTAGTATGAGGAAGCTTGTTAATGTTGGAGCTCATAAACTTGCTAGAAAAGGTTGTAGCATGACTTGTTAGATATGGAATTTTCAAAACCAAACATTTGGAGTAAAAAGGGATTGGTTGATCGCCATGTAGATTTAATATATAATGCATATCCTCGTCTCACCCCTTGGGTGCTTGGATAAGCATGTCTTTATTATCACTTTGGTCAAAGGGTCTTTAAGATTTAATCTTACAAGTGTATTGCCCAACTCCTAATAATCTTTGCTCTTCAATGAATGTGTCATAAAAAAATATGTTGTTAAAGCCATAGCTCAGGATGTATACACTTCTATGATACTCTAATGCTAAAGATTTTACTTTTTTACTAGGTTGGTATGAACGAGAACTAAAGAATGGGTCAAATGATCACCCAGAACTAAAGAAAATATGTTAAGAATGAAGTGGAACATTTACATTTTAAAATAAATATTAATTTTCATTGTTATTTTTTAGATTATTAAGTTTTAAAAATTCCAAAAATTTCCTTAGCAATTTATCATGAAGCATAAAAAGAAAAGAATAACCATTTAAATACACAATTCATATACCAAGCAATATAAAAAAATTAGATAACAAATATGATGAATTGTGCTTAGCACCCTCAAAAACTTTTGATACTATGCTAGATACCTCGTGGTTTTAAAATTGCATTAACAGCCTTGTGCTGTTCAGTCAACCAAAGGCTTATAAACATGACATTATCTTATAATTAAAATTAATAATGTCACTATGATGCGATTGAGTTTATTTGGTACACTTGATAAGTCATCAATCATATTTTCTACTGTAATTTTCCATTTACCGTATAACCCATGATCCATCTCACCTTCCCCAATTCTATGGTTCTACCTGTGCCTTCTATTGATGTCTTGTTGCTGATGTTGTTCACAATTATAACAAATGTCTCCATTCTTAATTTGGTTGGGTGTGGATTAAGTTACAAAGGCAAGCATCATGAATAGGGAGTTCTTAGAAAAAGAGATCAAGGAAAAGGGATGAACAACTCAATGACGAAATTCTTCTGCAACTGCATTTGTGGTTGTTAAATTAGCTAGCAGTATCAGAATTGAATGGTCAGGAAGTCATGTATTAGTTGTGTTAGATTGTCAGAATCATCAAAATTTAAATAATTAATAAAATGAAAAGAGAAATAAAATAATTTCATATAACAAATGATGTTCAATCATGATAAGAATATATATATTTTTCATTAAATATCAAATTATTAATAGCTTATTACAATAATAAACAATAAAATTAATTAGATTAAATCATGTTATCGTGATATCGCTATATCAATCATTATTGTCATCTACTCGTCATCATGATTATTATGTTAATAAATATGAAACTATAAAGTAATATTGCATTGTTGATATGTACAAAGGGGTTTTTGAGGCGATTGCCATTCAAAAAAGGTATTAAATTCTCTCTCAACAGACATAACCTCTCTCAATTGATATTGAGTGATAGGAATGGATGAGATGCTTGGTTTAGCCAGTGACACGACAATAAGGCTAAGTGGTTACTTAATTTCATGAAAAGTCTTGAGTGGTGATAAGGCAATAAGGCTAAACTATTTAAGCTGGGATTCAAGTCAGTTGCAAATACTATCTCCTTCCTGTATTTTTTCACTTGAGCTCAAGTAGTGATCAATGAAAAAGCCGGCTAGATTAGCCAGTGGTACTAAATTAACCTTATTTGACCAAATTTCAATCGATCCCATTTTTAACTCAACTTTACTCAATTTCAATTGATTCCTTTTATTTTCTAGTGTAGCCTAACTTATTTCTTGGTATTTTTTGAATCTCTAGTTCTTAAACTTCTTCGTCAATCTTTTTGAGATGATCAATTTCTTAGGAAAGATCTACCTTTATTACAATTATCCAATTCGGCAAACTCGTTTGTATAGATTGATTTTGACAACCATGATCTTGATTAGTAGGTTCTTTTGTATCTTGCTTGCAAACATAGCAGCTAATAGGCTAACTAGCTCCTTTGCATTTTGAGGAAGCAGGGGTCGTGAAGGAGGCGATATCGTCCTCCCATGCTCTCTTCGCTTTCATCTAAATCATTGATGCGTTGACTTAGTCCATCTACATGCACATGTAGGATGCCCTCCATGATCTTCTCAACTAAACATCACCAACATTTATAGTTGATCAAGATGACCTGCGTTAATCTAGATGACCTGCCATATTGAGTATCTTCTCGAGGTTATAAACCTCGTTGTCATAAAGCTATTGGCTTGGCTACTGAAAATGCATATCAGTTGATCCAACATTGCACCATTGTCTCAAATGGGTTGTTTAAGTAGCTTAAGCAGATGATGTAGTTCTAGGTGGTGTTGCAGAGGATGATGAATTTCCAAGCTTGAGTGACTTGTGCCTTAGATTGGAATAAATAGAAAAGTAATCCAATTGTAGTTGCTCTGCTTGGTTCTTTTCATATGCTCAATCAATCTCCATATGCTTCATCCTGCTATTGTAGTTGCCCTGCTTGGTTCTTTTCATATATATTGTGTTATCCTACAGTGGATAATACTTCTAACCCTGGTTATATAAACCTCTGCAAAAATGTGGAAGGAAAGAACAAAAGGAAGGGTGATATTTTTTTGCCCTTATGCTTGTTATCTTTGCTTATTTGATGATTTCCAATTGGTTTATTTTGCCTTTTCCAAACTGACAATGGAGAAGCATAGATCTGACCAAAAAAGAGTATTGTTCAATTGGAAATGTCCTGGTTTAGTACCACTCTACCATAGTCAGCAAACATCTCTGTCACCTTCTCATTAATTCTTTATTATGGATTATTCTAGGTTCCCTGATCTTGTTTTTCAAGAAATGGGAAGATTTATTTTGCTTTGATTCTCATGTTGACCATGACCCCTCTTGAATTTACTAACATGATGAAATTCACTTAATTTTTTCCATTTCAACCCTTTCTTGAAAAACAAATTTTACTGTAGCTCTTTCATTGAGTTGCATTTCTGGCTAACCAATAGTCACAGAAGTAGATGTAGATACATTGCTTATAAAATTGGCTTCTTTCTAACACATTTCCTAGTATACCTTCTCAACTGGAATTGTTTGACCCATTGACTGACTAAAATGAGAGCCTAAGCCAGTTTGTCCCCCCATTTTAGCCTGGAAGCCAAAAAGAAAACTAGCAAAGCAGATAGATGTTCCATGAGTAAATGATCAATTTACTTTTTGATTCATAATGTACCACTACGCACTTCCATTATTGTGCCCATCCAGTTCCATTGTTTCATAATCTGACATAAATAGTTAAGAGCATGCTACCTCAAATCCCTCTGATAAACACTTCCTTTGTTTTCATCAATATGACAACTTTTTATACTTCACATCCATCTTGGATGAAATGAAAGATACTGTCAATTTAACTATTTTTAGATTCTGTTTTTATGTTTATATATGGAACCGCAAGAGAACTCTAGGTTTAACCATATTAAAATCACTCAATTTTCCAATGATTTTCTTTTGCCTAATTTAAACGCTCATTCTTTAGCACTTCGTGTAAATTATCCTTTTGCCTTTTTCCCTTTGTATCTGAGTAATTAGCAACTGACATAGTATTATTGTTATTTTGCTGAGAAGAATCAACTTTTAAAACTGATTTTCTAATTTCATTTTTGCCATGATTGGTTAGGGATGGTGCCCTTCTTTTGGGGAACCACTCTTTAGTTATGAAATATTACAGACAGATGCAAATCTGACAATTTTGTTTGAAACTAAATTGTTAGACTACTGTAACATTATATATCATCTAATTCCTGTACTAAGAATACATAATGAAGAAGTTAAAACATCACACTTTGGTAATATAAGATTGTAGTATCCGATATAATTGAGGAAATAAATAGTTGGTTTGATGCCTGCGAAGGAGGATAAAGTGATTTCATTTTACCAGAATGTCTCGAGGGCTGATGGAGCTGTCTTTTCTCCTTTGCAGGATTACTTAAGAGTGCAAAAAGCTATCCTTGCATTTTGGATTGTAGAGGATTTTCTAGCTAGCAAAGATCTAAAGAAAGTATTGCATAAACTCTTATGTTTACTGGCAAATTAAAGGAAGCTTGGAAGAGAAAAACCTATCCTCAACCTCATTTTTGTTGGTGTCCCAAAGATCGGAAAAGAATTTTCTGTAGCAGCAGGGAAGACTGCTAGAATACGAGTGATCAACTTGCATTCCTTACTCAGCATTCCTGACCCAAAGTTGTCTGTTTTTGGATCTTAATTTGGACCTCCTGTGGCTCTAGGATTGCTTTAAGGACAAATATTGCTGTAATTATGATTTACATTCGTGTTGATCAAACAGTTTACTGTAAATTGATCTGATGGGTAATATACAAATGTCGTGTGCTTAACAAAGTTAAAAGCGAATTCTTCTCTGTACCATTCAGTTTGGTAATAAAGTGGCAGACAAGTCCTGAAGCAATTATAAGGCACTTTTGAGGAATTTTAGGAATTCCTTTTGTTATTGGGATATTGGGATTTGCGTCCAAATAAATTGAGTTGCTTGCTAGAGCTTCAATTCTGTACGCTTGTGGTTATTCAGTTTGACCTGCGACTCCATTCTATTTTCTTTTGTACTTGCCACAGGCTGTCAAATTGATTCTCTCAACTTGATCCTAATATGGTGAATTTTTTGAAAAATATTGACTATATGGTTGTGGACCAAAAGCAAATACTGGTAATATCAGGGCTGTATATATAATAATTTTCTGTTGACTAACAACATATTTATGTATTAAGGACGCTGTAATTAATTGGATATTTCCCCTGATAATATGGTATTAAAGATAGGTTCTCTCTACCTTCTCTCTGTTCCGTGAATAACAGCATATTCTATTCCTCTTTTTGCCGAGCAATCACTGATGAATTTGCTAACGCACTTTTTTGTGGGACAATTTCTTGCACACATGTTTGATCACCTTTTGGTTCATTCTCATGTATGAGGTTCAACCTGTATCAGTTTTACTCTTGATAGAAAGTACGTTTGTAATGTTACCGACGACTATGTTGAATGACATGATGCCTCTTCATTGAAAGAGAATTTTGAATTTTTCTCTATATTTTATCCTTTATATATTGAGTTTAGAAATTAGAACCTAAATTAGTGAATGATCTAGTGCAAAAGAAGGATCAATACTAAGTCCATTTTGTAGTATATTAACCTTCCACCTAGGCATCATTAGGGTTGTAAACGAGCCAAGTTTTGTGGTGTTCAAATTTATTTGATAAAGTAATCGAGACAAGCCGAGTCAAGTCTAAAATGAACCAAGCCATTGAAATGATTGTGCAAGCTTGGTTTGATTTTTTTTATGAGCTTGAACTTGGTTCGTTTAAATATTATCGAGCTTTCAATTCAAGCTTGTTTGAAACTTTTATATTTTAAGCTTGTTTGATTAGTTATTGAGTTTGCTAATATAAATTTGTTTATTCATTTTAAGAGTTGTAGAGATGAGGATGTTAAGATGGATGTGTGGACATGCGAGAATTGACAGAATAAGAAATGAGAGCATTACAGAGAAAGTCAGAGTTGCATCTATTGAGAGAAAATTCCAAAAGACACGTTTAAGATGGTACAAACATGTACTTAGACAATTAATAAATATTCTAGTTAAACGATGTGAAACTATGACAAATACACACATTAAACGAGGAAGAGGAAGATTAAAAAAGACTTAATTAGCAGTAATAAAACAAGATAAAATTTATTTAAGTATAGATGATATAGTAGGAGATAGAGTCCAATGATGTAGAAAGAACCATATAGCCGATCCCATCTAATGGGATAATGCCTGGTTGTTGCATTCATTTTGAAAGTTTCTTTATTTATTTACATGTTGATAAGAGTTTTATTGATGAATATTGTTCACGAACATTAACGAGTTGAACACATGTGTTTAAGTTTGTTTGTTTAGTTTAAGAAGTTGTTCAAGCTTATTCTTTTAATTCATATTGTGTGTATTAAACGAATATAAACAAACTTTTACCAAGTCGAACACCATGCTTTTTCACGAATGTTCGGTTAATTTACAACCCTAGGCATCATGAGCCACCTTTCATTGGCTAGTGTCCTTGCATTGTACAATCCGACGGTTCGTGTAGGTGCTCTTAAACACTGACACATGGCAAAAATTTAGAGGAACTGCACTGAAAAGAGAACAATTTCGGATATAAAATGACTGAAACTGGGGAAAATCAATTGCCCTATGAAACTAAATCTCATTTTCTTCTTTTTTATTTTATCAGTAACTTAGGCATTGTTCCACCAGACATTTGCTTATCTAGGTGACCAGATGAGAAATGGGAATTCTGATACTCCATATCTTACCAGGAAAAGAGCTAATACCACTCAATATGACACTCTGAGCGAAAACACCTTAATTAGTGTTTGTTTAAGAGTGCAGATCCTTTCTGAAGCTTTCTAATGATTATCTGTTGCTATAAGAGTGTCGTGGTAAATCAAAAAACAAATTTCCCAGATTGGTATTTAACTCGTACAAGATGCATGCGTTTGATACATGAATGTCTTTGACTTCTTTTTTTTTGCACTTGCTATTGATTG
Source organism: Curcuma longa (assembly GCF_044706935.1). NCBI lineage: Eukaryota > Viridiplantae > Streptophyta > Magnoliopsida > Zingiberales > Zingiberaceae > Curcuma > Curcuma longa. Next base: position 719,231 of record NC_133881.1, on the reverse strand, counting down.
AGAAATAATATAATATCCACTGTTGCCATGATTTCACAGTTATTTGCTGATAATCCTAAGTGCCTTTTAGTAGTTATTTAGATGAAAATTCTGGAAAAGATTGAAGCTCTATAGTAGTGGATTGTAAATCTTTTTGATGAAGTTTGTTAGCATGGCACTAGTTATGTTGGAGGATATTGCTGTGTAGATTATGGTCTATGTTTAAGGGTTTGCTATATCTTATTACATGGTGGATGTTATGATTGCTATGTTATAATGATTGCTAAATTTGTGTTTATCTTGACTATGAACTTAATATATCATTTTCATTTGTGCCACCTTGTTAACAATCAAAGTTTTTTAAAAATTTTATTTTTAGCTTCATTCCATTTATTTTTATTTAAACTTGAAAGGTTTTCAACCAAAGGGAAGAAAGAGTCAGTGAACAGTTTTGCTGAACAAATGTTCACGTCCCAAAAAAGTGCTAGTGACAAGTATGCTGCAAACAATTTCTGATCTATTTGTCCTTGATGGCTGGCTCCTAGATCCAGAATGATTATATCAATTTGGCCAACAATGATTGATCTGTACTCTGATAATACATTGTCATTTGCATAGATAATTTTCTCTACTCCATTGTCTGTTGGCAGTGTGATTCCCTGTTTTGTAGGTTTGGTGGATTGATGTCTATCAGTTGACATTAATCTGCAACAACCAGTTGTATTGCTAAGAGTCTTTTCAGCGGATTATGGAACTATTAATATTTAGAATTGTGATTTAATCGGACTTGTAAGTTTAATTTATGTGGATTGGTGCTTGTCAGTCGGCATAATATAGGTGCTGCATTAATCTGCAGAGAATAGTATCCCCAAGTGTGGCTTTAGCTTATTATGGAACTATAAATATGAGATTCTTAAGATGCTTATTGTGTTTGGTTGAGATAGCCTAGAAAATTAGGAATGAACATAATTTCTTCTTTGAACTAATAATCTTTGACAACAAATGAAATAACAAAACACATCACTTTTTGTGGCCTACTTTGTAATTTTATTATTTATAATTTTGATGCTACAATCTGTTGACTGGAAATTGATTTACCTTGGTACACAAAAACTTAATTCTTTCTTGCTAGATGTGTGAGGAAAAATTGAACAAGATTTTATTGTTAAACTTCCCAAATTTTGCTAGAACAATATGCAAATAACCGAATAGGTAAGTTGGCTTGTCAGAGCAGATCACTTTGGTTAGAAATGCCATCATGCTGTTGCACGATTTCACATTGGTGTGCACACACACTATTAGCCCATTACCTTTAGGCTTGTAGTTCTGAATGTGGGGAACAGAAAAAGAAGGGTTGTAAGTTTGTAAGGGTAAAACTTTCAGTAGGCAAATTCTGAAACCTGGAATCAATCACTTAAAAGCAAGCTAAGTTTCTAACTATTATAAATGCCTTAAAATGTAGTCAATGGATGCTAATCCAAATAACAAAAATCAAATTCCTGCCAAGGTGTTGGGTATTTTTTTTAATAAGTGTAGAATTTTCAGTTCATTTGGCATAGTCTTGCCACTCATTTTAGTATAAATGTTTTTTTTACTGTGGCTCCTTTGGTAGCCTTGAGCAGGATGAATTGTTGCATTTTTGTTGGCCTTCTAAATAAGTCAATAATTGCTTCCATGGCTCCAACCTAATTTAAGGAGATTTGATCACCATTTACATCTCATTAATTTGACTAGAGAACTATTTTATTGATTGCTTTGAATCCTTAAGTTACTCTAGGTTGATCTGATGGATTTTTGTTGCTTTTGCAGAACTATCCTAGCACTTGAGCCATGACTAATACATTTTGATTGAAAACTCTGAACTATCCCAACACTTGACCGTGGCTAGTACATTTTGACTGCAAAATCAGTGTACCACTCAGAAGCATAAGAGTCGGGTTTCTTCTATGTTTGTAAAATGACTGAGAATGGAAGACGACGGATTTCCAAATGGGATGTGATAACTGAACCTAACTCTCCAGGTGAAATTGCACAAAATAGTGAGTTTTTAAAAACAGAAGATATTTCTAAGAAATCGGAACCACAAACGGGTTTCAGATCTACAAATCATGATGGCAAACAATTTCCTACACGACCTAATATGAAAAGCGATGATACTTTTAGAAGAGATATTTCCCAGGAAGATGAGAACAAGAGACCATCTGAAGGTTTTTCTCAGAAGAATGAACCTCTGAATTGGGTTGACATGGAACAAGATGAAGCAAAATACCCATTTAATAAACTAGATTATGAAAGCCGAACAGTAAAAGAAATGGAAGTCGGTAGAGTGATGGGCGACCAGGATTTAACTTCCAATCAGAAACATAGTTCAGTCATGCCTGCTGGTTTCACTGAATGGAAACGTCATAGTCGTAATATCTCTCCTAAGGGTGGGAGGACTAAGTCAGGCAGGTACATACTGTTGGCATCTTAAACCTTTCTATTTTTGTATGCAAATTATTTTGTTCTAAAATACCTTGCTGATCTGGTTAAAATGCCATTTATGGCATATAACTTGTATTGCAGGAGCAGGAGCAGGAGTAGGAGCAGGAGCAGGAGTAGGAGTTGGAGCAGGGGCAGAAGCCGTAGCAGGAGTCGAAGTAACAGTCGCAACCGCAGTCGTAGCCCTTTTTACCGTAGGGGTGGGTCCGAAAGATCATCTGGTAGAGAAATTAGACTGGGAGGGCAGGCTCCAATTTGTAGAGATTTTGCAGTTGGTCATTGTAGGAGAGGCAGCCAATGCAGGTTCCTTCATGATAATGGTGGTCGTGGGGAGTTTGAGAGGTATAAAACACATTCAAGAGAAATTAATCTTGAAAGGGGAAGTTATCCTGGGGAGAGGGACGAAATTGATTACTCACGAAATAAACCGTTACATAGGCAAAGGAGTCACTATGACGGAGAGAGGGAGAGACCTGAGTTACATGGAGATAACAGGTCCACCGAGCTTTGTTTTGATTTTACTAGAGGCAGATGCCACAGAGGTTCATCATGCCGTTATCTTCATCATGAGGCTTCTTCTCATGGTGGATGGAGCATGAAGGATGAAACCAGGGATGATAACTATAATAGAAGGGGTACAGATGCATCTAGCGAGAGGACTGAACCTCGCAGGGTGAATGATGCGCCATGCAAGTTTTTTGCTGAAGGACGTTGTCGCCGTGGCCACACATGCAAGTTTTCACATCAGGCTGATATTGTAGAAGCCAAGCCGCATGCTAGAAGATGGGATTATGACCAAGATATGGGTGATAGTTTATCAAAAGCTGCGTCAAACTTTGGCAATCCAAAAATTGACATGGATACAGGAACATCCTCTCACTGGGATCATGGTAATGGTGGTGGTGGTTCTGTTTCCTGTCAATCTATGGAGGGGGAAAATTCTAAACAAAAGCATCAGCATGAGCAACCACACAAAACTAAAGATGGCGGCTCTCCAACCTTATGTCAGGAAGTTGATCTAAAACCTGATTCTCAAATACTGGTTCACGGAGTCTCTGGGAAGCATGAGCAAGCCAAAAATATTGATATGAAACAGTATCCTGGCCGCAATGAGATGTTACCTAAGGAAGGTGGGAATATAATCTCTGACCACGGTGCAGGAAAAGCAGATATTAACTCTGTGACTTCAGTTATCGGACAGAGTTTTGTTCAGAGTGGACCAAGTAAATTCATAGTTCCTCAGCAATTGCATTCACAAACCTTTGCCCCTGGTACCCAGAATCCTAAGGTTGCTCCACTGTCCATGAATGAGCAAATACACCAAGTTTATCCAGTGCCCCTAGATGGGCAAAGTCAGTTTGTTGTTCCACTGACTCCTTCAGATGCACAACATTTAAATCTTACCATGCACCGTCAGTCTGGACTATCTCTGCCACATGCCGTAAAGAACCAGCATATTGCTCCTCATAACACACAAAGCCAACAAAACTTAAATCTCAACGCGCAAACTACTCAGTTCCTTCTATCGCCTATGATTGGGAAAAGCCCACACAATGCTCATATTCAGGCAAATAATTTGCCTCTTAATGGACTGAGCGCTGCCAACATTGGTTTTCCTAGCCAGAGTCTCCAGAATCCTGCTCTACCTCTGAATGTCCATACTAAAGAGAATCCCCACATGTTTGCTACTGCAAAGCAAAATCCTTCCATCGAGTCTCCATCAGGCAACATCTTTAATTCAGATAATGATCAGACAAGCTCACAAAAGATACCAGGGAAAGCAGGTGCATCGGAAATGGAACAATCTCCAATGAGTCCTGCTCAAGTCATCTCTAACAAAGTAGTAACTAGTGAGCAGGCAGCACGGATTACTGACCTTTCAGCATCTTTAGCACAGTTTTTTGGAAATGCCCCTCTAAATGTCAGTACCTTTGGAATGCCACTATCACAACATTCGAGCTCAAGTTCTGTTGTGCTCCCTGCAACAGCTGTAGTAGCACCACCTATTCAACCCAGACAAGATGGTCCAGTTTCTGGTAATTTAGTAGTACCTGTTAAGCCTGAGATCACTAACCTTGTTGATCCTAAAATGGAAAGCCATGTGTCTGATACAGACCATCTTGGTAAGAACAAAAACAATGATACCAAGCGGATTGAGCTGGGTGATCCTGCTAAAGGAAACGGAACAGGAATGAGAGAACAGGGGAAGAGCGAGGATAAAGCTCATTTGGAGGATGCAGATGCTGGTGGTGATGGAGATAACAGACAAAGCAAGGACGCAAAAGGAAATAAGATGTTTAAATTTGCTCTTGTGGAGTTTGTGAAGGATCTATTGAAGCCTGCATGGAAGGAAGGCCAATTGAACAGAGAAGCTCACAAGACAATAGTTAAGAAAGTAGTAGATAAAGTGACTGGTTCAGTACAAGGCCCTAATATACCTCAAACACAGGAGAAAATTGATATTTATTTGGCTCACTCAAAACCTAAACTCAGCAAACTGGTGCAGGTAACTTGCGCAGTTATACTCGTCATCAATTTCTCCCTTCTAAGATCTTAGTTAAATCGACACGAGATTAACCTTCTGTTGTTTTCTCAATGTTCTGCAGGCTTATGTAGAAAAGTATGTGAAAAACTAAGGATGGAGCCATACTATCTGTACTCCCAGGAGATCACATTAAGATCACACCTCTTCCAACTCTTCGATTCTTTCGTGTTTCCAAACTGTTTGGCTTTGTGGTGCAGTATGTTAGTCGTCAAATTGTATGCTATTATTCCGATGTGGTGTAGGCGTTTCGACATACAACGGGTGCCAATATTTATGCCTCTTTATTCAGTTTTTGCAAGTTCTTCTAGCCAAAAGCAGCTGCAGGATGACTACATGAACGTGATGTGCAGTTTTTATTTAGAATTCCACCTATCAATATCCATTCAACTAGCTGGAATTCGTATCATCACATCTAAGAACAAATTTTTCATTCATATAATGGGTGTTTTGTCTAAGGGTTCAAGTTATCACCAAACGAGAGCAATTCCAAAGTTTTTTCACCATAATTTCTCTATAATTTCTTGAGCATCTATAAAAATGATAAATCCCAGTCAGTTTCATGGATTCAATTCCTGGGGTGACTGGTCCGGTTCCATGGAAGTTCTCACCGATCACCAGGGTAAATCGGGAAGCGGGGTGGCCGGTCCGGTCCCATGGAAGTTTCCCATCGACCACCAGGGTAAATCGGGAAGCGCACACGGCGGCCAATCCAGATGCCCAGCATCCTTTGATTGCGTTCTTCATTTGGAAGAAAATTCTTACAAATACGTCGTAGCTGGGGATCGAACCGCGGATCCCTGGGTCACAACCTGGATGTTGCCCTGGGGACTTCTTGAGCTATATCTATAGATCACAATTATGAGTTGAGTGCCTGGGGGTTATAGTGCGATGATAAAAAAAATATAAATTTGATTATCGAAGATTAATCAGATATTTGATTATCGTGATTAATCAGATCATAAAAATTAGATATTTAAATTATAAAAAAAATAAAAATTATGAATTGGGCGTCCCTTTTTTCTTGTGAGGAAATAGATAATCTTTGAATAAGTATGTAATTTTATAATTTGGAAGGATGATTATGTAAAATTCTACGAGAAAAGCAACAGTCCCGCCTTCCACTTTAAAATCCGCTGCCTTATCGTTTTCCCTCCTCAATGCTCCCGCCTCTCTCGCGTCCGACTCCGCCCTTAAAATACTCGAAGTCGCGCCCCCTTTTGCCCTTGCCTTTGTCTTTGCCTTTGCGCTCTGTACCAAAGAGGAAAGAGCTCGTTTGTCTCTTCGATCTCGCCTCCGCCTCGGTCTCCGTTATGAATCAGAGATCCCGGAGCTCCAGCGCGAAGCCCCCGCCGCCAACCGCCAACGAACGGCTGCACCGCTACCTGAGGCCTGGCGCGCTCGCCCGTCTCCGCGACGCGAGGATCAGTACCGCCAGATCCGCCTCGCTCTCGCTCCGCTCCTCGACCTCTCGCTGCCCCCCTTCCCTTCCGCCCGTGCCGCGCCGCCCGCCCAGGTCGAGGGGCTCCGCCCGTTCTTCGCCGGCAGGGTGCACGGCCCTCGATTTCCAAGGCGGAAGAAGCTTTCCGCCGCCAAGTCCGTCTACCTGGCCCCCTCGTCTCCGGATCTTGCAGATCCCTTCTTGGACGCTTTCGGTGTGGATCTGGTCGCTGCACATTGACCCTTTTTTTTGTGTCTTTTTCCGATTGTTTTCTCCCAATCCTTAATAACAGAAGAAAAAAAAACGATCTTTGGACTACCTATATGTTCTGCTTAGGGTTTTGTTCCTTCTCTTCTTTAGCTAACGAAGGGGGCAGCTTTCTTAAGCGATGTGCGTGTAGATCTGATAGTTAGATGTGAAAAACAAACCAAAAAAATCGTACTCAAATGTGACAATTGTCGTCCTATTACATGGATGCTTTTCGTCGCGTTTATACTTAATTTTGGTTTATTCTAGCTAAAGTTTGTGCTGCTCCTGATCTTTTGTAATTTGTCCTTCAACTCGGGAAAACATAGAAATTTTTAGCAGGTGCGTTACTTTTGAGTGTTCATAGTTATCATGCTCTTGTTGCCTGAATGAAATCAAACTACACACTAATGCAGATTGATTCTCCTGTTAGGATACTGTTGTGAACAAGAAATGATGAGCTAGATCATGCAATTACTTGTATCTCCTTACAAAATTTCTACTTCTGACATGGAAGAAATTCCAGACCATGCTCGTGTGTTCATGTGCATTTATTTTGCTTTATGATTCATTTTGCTTTCAGCCTGTTGGTAAATATGAACAATGTAGTACCATCAAGTGATAATGTGGTTCATTTTGGAGGAGAGGAAGACAATTGAGCCAAAATTACTTGATGGTACTGCATTGTTCATCTTGCCAATCCAACACTTCATGAATTGCCTAAAGTTTGGGGGAGTCATAATGTGGTTTTAGCATAATGGTCATCCACATGCTAAGACTCTAAAAACTATATGAAATGAAGTGATCTTTCCAAAAAATTGTATGTACTGCAAACAGAATTGTATAGTTTCCCCATTAATTGCATGTACAACTTCTTTATACATAGGCCAAGGGAATGCAAATTATAAGAATATCAAACAGCATTCTGACTATCACTATTAAGTACAGGTTGCCATTGAGAAGAAGTTTAGTGATTGCCTCCTCTGCAGAGCCCAAAGGAGGAGGGTATGAGCTTTATGGCCGAGAACCACAGTGTTATCGAAGATTTAAGTAAAGATTTGGTAGGCAAACCAACCCGCCGAGAGCTAAATCAGCCATGAACTTTCTTTGGACCACCACCTGGGGGATGCTTTACAAACTGCCATAACAGCTTCGCCGCATCACAAATCAACACCAGCTCTAGCTAATGCAGCTGTGACAGATGCAGATGCTTCCTCGAGCGTGCGTTGTTTCTTCACTGTATTGAAGGCCTCTATAACATCTCCGGCTTCCCAATCATCAAAATCATTGACACCGATACCACACTCAAGTCCAGCACCGACCTGCAACCATAAAGAATCTTTACGTTTGCTCGAAGCCATCCATTGTGGATTAAAGTGGCATTACAACGTTGGCTTGATACTTGCAACATAGTGGATAGTGATTCTTATAACATTTAAGGTTACCAATAGAAGAGCATAGTCAAAATTTAATTAGTCCTGGAGAATGTTAAGTGACTTCATTTATAAGCATGACAAACATTATTGAAGATTCTGGCATTCAAAATTATCAAGGATGTAATTCATCAAGGTATTTCATCAGAAGAACATGTCAATAATTCAAAGAATTTATTATAAAGCAATATGACGGCAAACACTTGTTTCCTTTAATGAAAGTTTAAATTCGAAGTACTTTTAGCAAAGCATTTTACTGTGAAAATGTTGCTTTAATGCACCAATGCTATTCAGATATAGAAAATATAAAGCATCAATTAGATATTTGAGACATACCTCTTTCACATCTTCCTTCACCCGCCTCAAAGAATCAACTGTTCCACTGTGAATAATCTTCCCATTTCGAATAACCCGGACACCACATTCTTTCACTACCTTTCCCTCGGTGATCATGCACCCAGCAACACGTCCACTGCCGCTACTGAATGTTGCCCTAACCTCTCCTGTTCCTATTTGTATTTGTTCCTAGAAGATGTAATATAAAACAGAATTTAGACCAGCATCCCTTTGGGTATGAATCTGTAAGGAAGAAGCCTAATATCAGTCAAGTGTTCACCTCAACAAGCTCTAAAAGTCCTTCCATTGCATTCCTCATGTCATCAATGAGGTCATAAATGACTCTATATAAACGAATCTCGACATTCTTTTTGTCTGCATAGCTCTTTACTGAACCGGGTACTTTTACGTTGAAACCAAATATAATGGCCTCAGAAGCAACAGCCAGGTCAATGTCACTAGTGCTAACCTCCCCTGGAGCTTGAAGGAGGAACTTCAAGTTAACATTGTCTTGAGGGAGAACTTGAAGAGCTTGTCTGATGGCCTCAATTGAACCCTACGATGATGCATACGCAATAAGATAATATCGGGAAACAATATCCCCCGGTATAAACATACAAGTTAACATTATTCAGAAATCTTACCTGAACATCAACCTTTAAAATGATATTCAGCTGATGCATGTCTAGACCTGCTTGGTTTCCCATTGCGACGGCAGAAGCAATGGAAGATAGGGTGACCTTCGTTTCCCCTGCCTTTGCAGATATCCGTGCAACCCTTAATGATTCTGCACGAAGTTCTGCCCTTCCACGTGCAAGATCAAGAGTTTCAACAACCTCAAATTCATCACCAGCAATAGGAACGCTATTCAAACCAATAACCTAGGAAATCAAGTGTTCAAACTGTGAGGTGTGCTGAGAGAAGACACAAACAAAGAACAAAATATATAGAAATTAATGCAACATGCTATTATCGAATTGTAAAGTACGATCCGTGTTGCCTAGTTCATCACAATATTATTTTTATCCAACGTAATTGAAAACATGAATATTTAAGTCTTCCGTGTATAAATAATAGATCACTACCTACTTACTAACTTTGAAAACAAGATAAACGATCTTTTGTGTGGTTATTAGTATTTAACAAAATTTGAAGACAAAAAGGCATGGAAAAAAACTAGTATTAGATAAACATCTTAAAAATAGGTTCAACTAATATCCAAATCTCCTAGTTGTAAAACTGTATCTGGTTCTCGAAATTGTACAAATGACACTTAGTTTCAGATACAGATTTTGATGCTTCCAGGACACATACATGGTCAAAAAAGATTGAAATTAGTTATTGGCATTATTGACCTTAGCTTATAAGATACAAGGAAATACAAGTACTAGAAAATGCTTTAAATCAAGCAAATGCATTTAATAATAGAGGGTGAGCAAAACATTCAAAATGCATTTACATGCCGAGTTCGTTAGTCCCCTCTGTTTCAAGCTTTGAACTGAGTTTCAGACCATATTTATCCTTGTTGTAACTATGTTAAAAGAGTTGTAAACTTTGGATTAATGGTGAAGAAGATAGCATGAGCTGAGGAAACCAACCTGTACTGCCATTGACGGTCCAGCTTCATCAACACGGTTACCTCTATCATCAAACATAGCGCGCACCTACTCATCAATTTAAACAATGCAAAGGAGGTAGTAATAGTAAGCTATCAAACCAAGAAACCACTTAAGGACTTGAGAAGAAAACACAAATGCCTCTAAAAACTGTAAATATTTTTCAGGAAAGATTTTCAAGGCAAGTAATAAGTCAAAAGGAGCACCTTTCCAAAAGCTTCACCACAAACTACGATGTCACCCTTTTTAAGAGTTCCATTTTGCACAATAAGTGTGGCGACAGCTCCCTTTGCTTTGTCAAGACCTGCTTCTATAATGGTGCCTTTAGCATTTCTCTTTGGGTTGGCTTTCAATTCTTGCAGCTTCACAATCATGAAAAGGATGATTCAGATATAAATTTGACAAAGGAAACATCTAAGAATCTGAGCAGAAAGTTTATACCTCTGCCACAAGCATAACAGTCTCCAGCAATTCATTAATGTTCTCACCTTTAAGAGCACTGATCTGATTCAAGAGAATTAAAAAGTATGAAAAAAGGAAGAGCATGTCTAGTTTTGTTTTTGTGTGTGTGTGTGTGTGTAAGAGAGAGGAGAAACCTGAACCATAGGGATGTTACCACCCCAAATTTCTGGCATAAGGCCAACAGAAGAAAGCTCTTGCATTACCCTTTCTGGATTTGCTCCATCCTTATCTACCTGAGTCCATATAAGAAAGAAATATTCAGTTTTTTGCATAGCATGAAGAACCTATATCACAGTCAAAGAAACATACCTTATTGATGGCTATGATAATAGGCACCCCAGCAGCGTTTGCATGAGCAATTGCCTCATTAGTTTGTGGGCGAACTCCATCATCAGCAGCCACTACAATGATTGCAATATCAGTTACTCTCGCTCCACGAGCCCTCATTGCACCAAATGCCTGTTGCAAATCAGTTAGAACTTAGTCTCTTTACTGGCTCACCCCACTACTTATCAAGGCAGTCAGGATTTCAAATGTCAATTCAAATAGGAACCTTGCATTGTGTTAAAGCCAAAACCATTTGGAGGCCCTCAAACAAAAACTTAGTAAACATAGACTTAATCTCTCAAATGGTTCATCCCACTACTTAACAATGTAGTTAGGACATCAGGTGTTAAATTCAAATAGGAACCTTGCATCGAGGATTTAAATACCATTCAGTGTCAGCTAACATGAGTGAAGCATCTCATGCCGCTAGCCGACTGACACACGGAACTTATCGACAATGAGACTCTTTGCGACGACGAAGAAGCTTTGGTGACATCCCAAACAAAGACGAAGACTTTGTGAGTTGTCTAAGATGATGATGAAACTTCCATGACTTGTCTGAGACAATGACACTACTCAAGGCTTCCATGAACTATCTGAGACTATGCGATCTTTCGCATGGCAACTAAGTGATGAGGTTAAGTTGTTAGAGTTTTTGTTCTTCTTTTTCTCCTCCAATCTTCTCCTTTTTATCTACTCCTCTCCAATTCTTTCCCCCTCGTGTGTTAATGTCTTGAGCATCATGTGTCGGCGCTGTTAACACAACATCAAAACATCTTGTTCCAACTGGGAACCAAAACTCTGACTCAAAATTGAGATTTGAAACTTTGGATTGCATTGTGTTAAAGCCAAAACCATTAAGAAGTCCTCAAAAAACTTAAAAATAAGCTGAAAATCCTAATAATGCAAGAAAAGGAGCAAGATAATACATACCTCATGGCCCGGAGTATCAAGAAATATGCATGGCTGAGGCTTCCCATCTACTGGGACAAGAACCTTGTATGCTCCAATACCTTGGGTTATTCCACCTGCCTCTGATGCAACCACCTGTAAAGTAAACCTAACTAAACTTAAATTGCCTTCTCTGAAATTGAATTGTGTAGATATTCAATCCAACAGATCAACATTCTGAAAGAAAATATTCTGCCGTTACCCTGCTCTTTCGAATATAGTCAAGCAATGTTGTCTGCACAGACAAATTAAAGAAGAAAACAGTTTGAGGTTCATATATACCTGGATTTAATCACTATAATATGGAAAACAAGAAATAAATAAAATAAGTGTACCTTCCCATGATCCACATGCCCCATGATTGTAATTACTGGCGGCCTTTCTTCTAACATGTCCAAGTCCTCTTCATCAAGTATTTCTTTCTTCTTTGCCATCTCTTCCACTCTAACTGGATCAACTTCAATTACTTCCACATCATATTCTTTGCATATCATTTTAACCATGTCTTTATCTAGAATGTGGACTGTGTCTGGCTTGACTCCTCTTGAGAATAGAAATGCGAGAATATCTGCTTCACTAATGGCCAAGTTGTATGCTAACTCCTCCATGAGCATACCCTCCGCACCCACCTCAAGTATCTCAACCTTTACAGGTTCTGCAGCTTTAGCAGCTTCAAGTCTTGCAGCTTTACGGCTTGCCTTGCTCCATTTTCTTCCTTTCCTTGGTTCCATGACCCCAGGGATAGGCACATTAAGCTCTGAGGCTTCCTCTTCAGATATCTCACCATCTTCCACCAGCCTTCTCCGCAAACCACTAGTAGAACTAGATTTCTTCCGACGCTCGTCTTTGACTTTGGATGCCAAGGACCCTTTTGCTGGCTTTGAAGGGATTGATATCATCGCTGCAGCTGCAATCGGATCAACAGATGGCTTCTTGGATGCAAATTTATCTATAAGAATGGGGGGTTTTCTTTCCTTTGCGGCATCAGGTTTCTTCACCGCAGAAAGGGCTGGTGAAACAACAGCAGGTTTTGCTTGCAGCTTTGGTCGGGCTGGAGAAGGCATTTGAGGCTTGATAGGGGCTACAGCAGGAGTTCCCAACATCTTTGTCCCTTTGGTTAAAGAGGGTTCACTCTTCACTTCACCCTTGGGAATTTCTTTAACGACCGTTTGTGCACTTGCAACGGGGTTCCCTCTCCGCCAAACACTCTTAACAGTCTTTGATTTCCTTATAGTTGGGGTTGCATTTTGTGCCCTAACTTGTTTGGAACTGCCATTGGCCACGCCATTATCCTTGATAGCTTTACCACTCAAGTTCACTGAATTTGTGGTCTTCTCAAGCTTTTCTACCTTCTCTAAAACCTCACCAAGAGATTCTACTACTTTCTCTCTGTCTTCCAATGAGGTTGCTGGCTTCTCTCGAACAGCAGAGTCAGGCCACCAAATGGCTGAAGCTGAGTTTGGAGGATTTACTGTGCCATTGGGGCGTGCTTCCAGTATAGGCTTGGGGGCAGGCTTGAGAATGAGATCGGCATCCTCGTCGCTGCTACCACTACTGTTAGTGATCTTCAATATGGTATCGGCAGATGACGAAATCCCCCTCTCCTCGATTAAATTAGTTGTCACCATACACCTATAAACACGACCTCCAAGGTGACGCCACTGCCTCTGGCTGAGGAAGGTACCGAATCGAACCCCAGAAACAACGTGAATCCTCCCGACGGCGACGGCCGTGGGTGAGACCTCTAGGACAACCGGGGAGACAGCCATCGGACTTCCCAAAGACGCGAGGGAAGCAAGCGAAACCATGGCATCACACGAATAGCCCTGAAGCCACAAAAACGTACGATTCTCTCCAAACTAGCATAAAAGTACCATCTTTCGATCGCAGCTTGATCTCAGACGGCAAGATGCAAAATAAAGTTCGATTTTTTGGCACGAACTTTCACCGTAATCTCGGATTACAGGTTCTAAGAACCACAAAAAAAAAAAAAAAAACCTAATGTTGCGCCAAGAGATTTTCCTGGTAGCGGATAAGGGCCAGCGACATGTCGTGGAGAGAACAGTACCTGAGAAGCATGAGGCAGACTTGTGGTAATTTCTGTTCCCCACGAAAGCAAACAAAAAAAAAAGGGGGAAATTTAGGAAGGAAATCTGGTGTTTGTCGTAGAGACTAGAGAAGGATGTGGCTCGCTCTCCGCCTGTCGTCGATACGCATGCGATGATAAAGGCTTGTGGTCGAAGGAAATCCCCGCTTGTGTTCTAAAGGTTTGGTAAAAATTTTCATTTGTGTTTTTCAAAGGACATTTTATGAAATTCTCAAGAACTTTTAAGTGTCTTTTGAGTTCCATCAAATAATTTAAATTTATTAGATTAAAATTTTATAAATTTACTTTTAAAGTGGATTCAGATAAATTGATCCATTTAGGACTAGTGATCCACGTGAATTAACTTGCAGATTAATTTTTTTTAAAAAAATTTAAAATCAATGGACTAATAAACTTGATCTATCTAAATCATAATTTAAATTTAAAATTTTAATCCAATCAATTTAAATCATAATTTAAATTTAAAAATTTTAATATATTTTATATTTTTTGATAGACATGTAAATTGACTTATTTAATCTGTAACTCATCTTGAATTGGGCTAAATTATATTTTAATTAAAATGTGATATATATTCAGTAAAAAATTTGATTTCACATTCTTTCTCTTAGCTTAACATATACATTTAATATTTTTGATATTTGATATAATTATTTGTGGCCTCTTTACAAGAATATAAATATACATATATTATTTTATGTTTTACAGTTAGTTTTATTTGATTTTATTGGGCCGTAATAAAGACAGCCCATTAATTCTAGGCTTATAGGCCCAAGATGGTGGCACGTGCCACCCACGTGAGGCGGGGGATGGACTACTAAACTGCTGAACTGAGACCGCGATGGCATTCGGAGAAACCCTTCGCTCCGTCTCTCCTCCCTCCTTTCTACTCTTCGGCGGCAGCGGCGGCGAAGGAGGCGGAGGAAGCAGGGCAGCGGCGGAAGCGCAGCGATGAGCGTGTGGAACTACGTGGTGACGGCCCACAAGCCGACCAGCGTCACTCACTCATGTGTCGGCAACTTCACCAGTCCGCAAGAGCTCAACCTCATCATTGCGTAATATATATGTTCACTTTATTATCTTGCATCGCTTTTATTGATTCGATCGATGGACTTTCAGCTCGTAGGTCGTGTTTTCTGAATCTCGGCCGGCGATTGCATTGATTAGGGTTTGGATGGAGGGCCTTGTTTTAGTTAGATTCTTAATGTTTTAAAAGACTACGCGTTAGATGGTTATTGGAGTGGTCGAATAGGTCTCATATTCAATTTGGTTGACTCAAGGTTAGTTGTATTCCTTATCCCGTTCGAACAGTATGGTGTTAAAGAAAAGCCTTTTCCACAGTTTTTCTTGATGTTTTTCATAGTTATATGCTTGGAGTACGATTTTACGTTATTCGCTTTTTTAAGGTTAGGTCTTTTTGATACCCGCACAGCTGCACTGTTACTTACAATGATTGGTTATTATATATCTCACTTTTGTATGAATATTTTCCTTTCTTTTTTTTTAATACATGCACATATATTTCCCAGCAAATGCACGCGCATTGAGATTCATTTGCTTACTGCTCACGGGCTGCAGGTAATTTTCTTGCAGGCTAGATATCTTATGTGCTCATTCGTTAGATTATTCATGCAAATGAAAAATTCTTATTTCTTAAAAGATAATCTCTCGCAGCATGCTCTTACTAATATTTTTTTAGGGGATGTTGTAACCTGAGATTATTTTTTTATACGTTTCCAAAAACTGGAAATCATGGAGAACAGTTGATTTACTGAACATGAAAGTTACCTAGATGTTCAAGTAGCTTCCTTGAAACCATTCTTGATTGTTCAGGCAGTCTTTTATGTAACATGATTATTTTTTCATGCCTTGTCAGAGCATGTTTTTAATATCAACTTGTTCTAGCTAAATGACTGCTTTTAATATATTCCTACAAATTTTATTTGAATATGAACTTTTTTTTTACTGGATGAATTAGTTTTGGAGGAAGCCATTGCAAATTCCTACATGTAAATCACTGTGGAACATTTACCTAAATTTTTGTTTTTATGACATGGATGGTAGTAATATTGTTTCAGTTAGATGGCACGCAAGTTGAGTTTTAGATTTGTTTTAAAAGATTTTAGGAATTCAATTTTTTGTTTAATTTTTCTGTCCTAATTTAATTGTATACCTTAGACCTTTTCTTCATCTCTTGAATAGTTTGATTGCTGGCTTCCTTGATTTAGTTATATGTATACTTCATTTTTTAAGGCAAAAAAATCAATGCAAAAATACCTGATTTATTTTATTGCAAGATTCATGATTCAAGAATGATCATTTTGTTAATGCAGCCTATGTTGGATGTACCTATATATGGAAGAATTGCAACACTTGAACTCTTTCGTCCTCATGTGAGTCTATTTATAGCTGACTTTTTTTCCTTTTGAAAAATTAGTTCTGTACTGACTCTCTCTCTCTCTCTCTCTCTCTCTCTCTCTCTCTCTCTCTCTCTCTCTCTGCATTTGTACAGGGTGAACCCCAGGATTTTCTTTTCATTTCAACAGAGAGGTACAAGTTTTGTGTGCTTCAATGGGATGCAGAAACATCTGAGCTTATTACTAGGTAATTAAAAGTTGCCATGTTTTTCCTTAAAAGTTGAAAAAGGTAGAATAACGACTCGGTATTAGCATTATAGAAGACATAATACTTGATTTGTCTTTTTTGTTCTTTAGGACTAATAGATTTGAACCAAAAATGAGAATGAAAAGCTGAAGATAAAGGGTCAATTTTTAGATTATGCATCATTCAAAATATCACTCAAGGTTTATTTATTTTGTGGATTTTTTCCAGAAAATATTTTTTGGGTTTTCCAATGTTTGGCTTCATGGAAAATCGCAGTCGATGGAGAATATATTCTTGGTCAATGAAAATGTGGATGGTCTGGGGAAGACAACTTTTCTCTAAATGAGTAAAAGTTATTTCCTGCACTTTTGACAACTCCCCCACATGAACAAAAATCTTCCTACTTTGTGCTACTCACCTGCGGAATCAACAACCCTTTGTTGCCCATCAGAATGGTTGGTCGGTGCCACCAGGCTACCAGCCTGTCATTGTTTGTTGCCATTGCTTGTCACCCTTGTGCTTGCCCTCAACGGAAGGAACCGTTTTCCGGCTGTGTTATTTTGTAAAGTTTTTAGCATTAGCTCAAGTACAGACACAATACCTGGAAGTTCGTGATCCTGCTGAGAACAAACTCCTTGACTACTGCTGAACTGATCATTGAATTATCTCTCACATAGTGGATATCATTCATAATCTTAACATTTTTAAATTTCATATAGGAATAAATTATAAATTGTTGTTCATTTTTTAAATCTTATCACTGCTGCTTGCTTCAGGTAACTCAGTTGCCTTTCCAATAGTTCACAAGTATTTAGTCTTAATTTCAGTGTTTACTCTTGTGATGTTTTTACCAATCATGTTCGTTGCATTGAATTGTAAAGATGCATTACTTCCACTAATGTAATATCTTGGAGAATATGCATGTTCATGATTATCTTTTTCATGAATAGTGACTAACAAGTTTGAGTGTGGATGCTGTTTACTGAAGTGCATAATTTTCCCTGGTTTGCAGAGCTATGGGAGATGTTTCTGATCGAATTGGTCGTCCAACAGATAATGGGCAGGTACAAATTGTTTCATATAAGAAATTCATTTGTGTTTGAGAAATATACTGGGTACTTTGACAATATGCGAACAACTGAACTGACCAATTTAAAGGTTCTTTCTGATAGCCTTTGTCTATGTTACTAGATGATCATACACAGGCTCCTGAAATATGGTAAAAAAATGAAGCTGCAGATATAAATTGTTGTTTTTGAGGAATTATAATTGCTAGTGCTAGTATTCATATATCCTTAGAATGGTGCTCAATGGAGGAAAAGGATTGTGTTGACAATCCAAATAGTGGGGACATATTGCTTGTTGTAGTTGTTCAAACAATTGTTGTTATTCTTAATTGGGTTTTAGGATAGTTTGGCTAGAAGGCACATTTTTATTTTGCCTCAATATACCAAGTATACTAACAATAATAAATGCTGTTGGTTCCAACTATTATGGGATCTTATACCTCTATCAAATTCCACACAATGCTACACACTAGTGGCCATTTAGTATTACTGATCTTTTAATTATATTCATGCATGTGTTTTTAGAACTGCGCTAATTGAACTTTCTTGGTCTCTTTTGTTCCTCATGTGTTCAACATTATGTCTTCAACATTAATCAATTCAATTGTTTAACTATATAATATATGAGTTATATGTAAACATATCAATCCTGTTTTAGCATACTTTATCTTGTTTTATCTATTAAATTATCTTGCTTCTGAATAATACTAGTTTTGATTTAATCTATTCATATATATCCATCTGATTTTGATCTCTTCTGCACTAATCACTGATTATACCATGATGCTTATAAGTATGTGACCTCTAGGTTTTATTATCAGGCCAAATTACTTTTTGAATAGTCTTCCAAATTGATAGTATCTCCGAATTCTATATTCTAAAAGTCATGCTGGAAGTTTTTGTCTGTCAAACAGAAGATATTTTATTTTGTATTTTGTGCGCCTTTTTCTGGGATAACACATATGAAGTTCCCTGGTCTGATGGAATACTGTATTCATGTTCTTGGAATTGGAAAGGGTCATGAATGTTATACGATATAATAGTTCTTTCTGTTGATTCATTTATTCTGGTTGGTCCTTATGTGGAGATTAGTGTAAAATCATTTTTTCTTTGCTCTGATTTTTATCTCTATTTCTTTCTAGAGCTTGTCTATGTGATTAATTTTGTGTTCTTGTTCTTGTAGATTGGTCTAATTGATCCTGACTGTAGATTAATCGGTCTACACCTATATGATGGACTATTTAAGGTAATTTAGATAATCAATATATGAGGTGATAATTGCTTCTTATTAATATCCATTCCCTCATGTTTTGTGTTTGAGCATGTGATAATTTGTTTTTTTCATCTTTTTCTCAGGTTATACCATTTGATAATAAAGGACAGTTAAAGGAAGCTTTTAACATCAGGTATCCAAAACTCTCATAGTGTCTTAAGTTATTCATACTATTCAAGTGGATATCATGCTAAATGCTTTGACTAATCCCAAATTAATTTCTCCATGAACTTCTGACCTCTGTCTTGGTGACAATTGATTTTGTAAAGTCTAAATCATGAACTTGAAAGGTAGGAGAATTAGGATGTCCTTTTTTTAAGTTGTCAGGGCCACCGTGTTAGCCTTCAGTCTCAAAGATTAATATGACTACATTATGATGGTGGGGCTTCTGGAGCTTCTCTGAGTTTGCAGCTTTGATTGTTTAAGCCATGCTCACATTTCAATTCCCCAAAAGCTGATCAGTTTGTATGTTATCATACTATAAGTATACAAATTAATGCATTGCATATTTACCACATCTCATACATGTGCTAAACTAGTTTAATTACTTCTTCCTCCTTTTAGCCCAGAACCCTTCCAAGTCTTTCAGGCTCCATGATTGTTGCTTTAGAGAATTCAATGTGAAAACTTATGCTTTATGGAAAGCAGCTGGTAAAGCTTGGATCATGAGTCAAGATCAATTAGAGCAATCTATCAACCAATATTGCTAAGTTTCTTGAGTCAGAAGTAAATGCCTGGAAGAGAATTGATACTATTAGCCCTACTTTGGTAAGCAATCGACTCTATGAGCATGTAGCTGATGCTCTTTGTCATGTTTCAAGATGTGGACACATGAAAGAGATGTGAATATAAGTGATATCTCTTGTGCTTATCAGATGATTGGGGATCTCTTCAAGCTATGCCAATTTGATACAGAGATGTCCACCCATATTGGGCAATTTCAAACTTCCATTGCCGACTTTGTGACTTGCTCTAGGTTACATAAGATGTTTGGTTCAATCATGAGTGCATTGACAAAGCAGTGAGCACGACTTGTGTTGGTGGCACCCGCATGGTGAGGAAGGTGGAGCTGGTGGCAAGGCCACTTGAAGAAAGAGAGAAAAGAAAGAGGGAAAGAGAATATAGAATGCCCAACTCTTTATCGATTTTCCACTTTCTGCCCTACTCCTGTCTCTAGTTCCACATCCTGTTCATTCTTCTTGTTGATCATTGTATGACCAGAAATTGCATCCTTCAGTTTGATTGTTGTCCTGATTGCAAATCACTTCAGTCAGATATCCACAGTGCCATTTCTTAAATTGCTTTATTTGTATTGTAAGAGTTTTTTTCCTAGTTATGAAAATGGTGTACACCTGCAAGTTTAGTATTATTATGTAATCTAAAAGTCCACTTTAGTTCACATTCTCTAGCAAGATAGCAATATGTAAGATGTTAGCATCAAATTTTAGTGAATCAGTTTTTCTCTAATATTTGATTTACTTCACAGGCTCGAAGAACTTCAAGTTCTGGACATCAAATTTCTCTATGGCTGCTCGAGGCCTACAATTGTAGTCTTATACCAGGTAAGAGTATAATGCTCTTCCATTGATACTATTTAAATTTATTATATTATGCTTACTTAAATGACTCAAGTTTTTTGTTATTGACCTCTGTGAATATTTTAAATATAAGGGGTTTATTATACATATAGATGAAATACGATATAAGTAGTCCTAGAGGGCACTATCTAGGTTTTTTTCACTAATTTTCCTTGTTATATGGTTCATAGCCTTCATTACCATCAACAAACTTCTTAGCTAAGCGAGATCTCCACTCTGGCACCATCTTCTTCCTTGATCTTTACCTAGTCATTCTTTACACATTGCATAACCATACAATGTGAAACAGACAGTATATAACAATCTATATTAGTTAACAATGCTAAATATGCATGCAATTGAACACTTGTGATGTAAGCAGAATAACTAATCTTCTGTTAGGAGGAAAACATCATAAAAGCTCTTAATAATTGAGAAGGGATCATGAACAGTAATTTGAACTTTTATTTGGTTTAATTTATCCAAAACTTGTTTGAATGAACCACAAGTTCAGTTCCTTGTTGCCTCCATAATTCAGCTGCATATGATGGTACGTGTGACTCACATATGCCAGCACCATATAATTGAAATTTGGTTCAAGGGCCTAATAGATCATATGATCTTGAATACTAAAGTTAACAACATATGCAGACCATATATGCCATTGGTGATGTGATCCCTTGTCATATAGTGGTTCATTAAAACAATATCATAATGCAATGTACATCTATTGTACATCTATTGGTTGGGAAGGGACCTGTTGACCTTATTGCAATATATTCTCCTACATTGAGTTGAAATGGGAATCTGACCCACACCTAAACATATTGATTGATGATGCCCCATCCACCCATCTATGTTATAGGATGGGGATGGGGCAACAAATCATTCCTATGCAGAGTATCATAGCTAATCACTTAGTTCACTTTTTAAAACAATTGGATGACAGTTGTAAGGATATTTAGTGTCTGTGAAAAGAACTTATTGATATTTTCACAATCTATTCTTCTACATTTATTTTTAGAGGGGTTTTTGACCTCACAATTTTTGTCACCACTAGATTAATATTGCATCCACTAGTTTGGAAGTATTATTAATGTGCATATACTCATTTAATGTATCGATTAAATGAATATGATCTTATCTCATCTTTTACTCAATTAAGAATGTTGAAGCCTGTATTATTTCATTTATTATGGGTTTCAATAAATTCATTGCTCAGTAAAAGTACTAACATTCTTCTCCATTTGAAGCTTTGGAATTTCTGAATTCTTCTTGTCCATTGCTTTACCATCTTTGGGTTGCAACGGATCTTAAATCTGCATTCAATAAGTCAAAAGAAATCCATCTTTGCTTTTTTTTTCAAGAAATTGGAGGGAAGTGGATATTCTAGTAATTCTTCATATTCTGGAATAAGTACATTCTAGGTAACAGGTCCTTGATGTTATACAAACATCTGAAAATGTTTGTTCAAGTTAACTGCTAAAGTTTAACTTCTTAAGGGTAAAGCATACATAGTCAGTGAGTCATGTAGTATATGGTTTATGATAATAAGTGATAATCTAATTAAAACTGACATTCTTTTATTTGTGATATTTTTGTATGCCGACATTGCTTGTGTTTCTAGCTTTTGGATAAATGACCTTGAAATTTAGTTCACTAGATTTATTTTATGAAAAATTTGAGCCATGTAACCTGGTTAATTCTTTCAAGACTTGTATATTTACCTGAATGTAATGCAGGATAATAAGGATGCTCGACATGTTAAGACTTATGAGGTTGTGCTCAAGGATAAGGACTTTGTTGAGGGTCCATGGTCACAGAATAATCTTGACAATGGGGCTGGTCTTCTGATTCCCGTTCCCATGCCACTTGGTGGTGTAATAATCATAGGGGAGGAGACTATTGTTTATTGTAATGGCACTATCTTTAAAGCAATACCTATCAGACCAGTAAATTTCTTTACTTCATTCACTCCCCTGTATTAATTCTTCAGAATCAACATAATTCCCATTCCTTTTGCTGATTTCGTGGATTTTTATCTCTTGTTGTGCCCAGTCGATTACAAGAGCCTATGGAAGAGTTGATGCAGATGGGTCCCGGTACTTGCTTGGTGATAATGCTGGCCTTCTGCATCTTCTTGTCATTACACATGAAAGGGAAAGGTGTAGCATCTGTACTTGCTTTATTACTTATGGACTCATTCTATTGAGGTTTTCAATCTCTTAAACATTCAAGTTTCAACTAATATTTTGGTTAAAGATTCTGACTTCTTCTTCCATAAGCAAAAGTGGTTTGACTGTGCAAGATATTAATATTTTTTGACACCCTTCACTAGGAGAACAAGATCCACTAGCTGATCTCAGATAGTTGGTATAAATGACTTGTTTTTCTGAAAAGCCTCTTTGTCATTTTGCTGTAGGGTAAATGGCCTGAAAATTGAGCACTTGGGAGAGACAACTGTTGCATCAACAATATCTTATCTTGACAATGCAGTTGTATATGTTGGTTCAAGCTATGGTGATTCACAGGTATACTAATTGCAATGTCTGGTAATATTTATTGATGCTTCCGTGCTAACCATTATTTTTGTAAGGTTGCTAAATTGTTCAGTCTGTGTTGTACCTGTGTTCGGTTGCCAATCTCTTGTTAGATTAGTATTTAGCTTTTTGCTTTATGTGTTTTTATATTACTAAGACTTGATTGATTCATAACAGCTTATAAAACTGAATCTGCAACCTGATGCAAAGGGCTCATATGTTGAAGTTCTTGAATCATATGTCAATCTAGGCCCCATTGTTGATTTCTGTGTTGTTGATCTAGAAAGGCAGGGTCAGGGTCAAGTTGTTACTTGCTCTGGTGCTTATAAAGATGGCTCGCTCCGGATAGTTCGAAATGGAATAGGGATTAATGAACAGGTAGGATTTTTGTTGTGCTGCCTTTCGTTGTCATTGTTGAAATTTTTCTGACTATGTTTCTGCATCATGGATAGGCATCTGTAGAACTCCAGGGTATCAAAGGGTTATGGTCCCTACGCTCCTCTATTAATGATCCACATGACAGTCTCTTGGTGGTTAGCTTCATCAGTGAGACTCGTGTCCTTGCTATGAATATGGATGATGAGTTGGAAGAATCAGAGATTGAAGGGTTTTGTGCAGAAGCACAAACCCTGTTTTGTCAAAATGCTATCCATGATCAGCTTGTTCAGGTGCAGTTCCACCATGGTTCTTTCCTTTGGCTTTATTTATCTTTAAATTTGTTGTTAAGTTCATTATCAATCTAATTCCAGATGATAATTTTATATGTAGTCATGGGTCATGGACATAGTATGAACAAGCCTTTTAAATTATTTTTGTGTTTTATTTTGCCATTAACATAATCTATGCAACAGGTAACTGCTAATGTTGTTCGATTGGTGAGTTCTATCACACGGCAGTTGCTGCATGAATGGAATGCACCATCAGGTTACTCGGTGAATGTTGCCACTGCTAATGCCTCACAGGTTTAATTTTGGTTTCTCTATATCTTAGATTTTTTTTGTTGACACTATTATATTTAACCTTTGCACCTTATGGTATTTTACTAAGAAATTCATCCCCGCCGCCATTTTTCTTGCTCAAACATAAAAGGGCAGTCCATTACACAAAATTTCCACCAATGCGAGGTTCCGTAGAATGGTCGGACCACATTGGGTCTATTATACGCAATCTTATCTTGCATTTTATAAGAGATTGTTTCTGCAATTCGAACCCATGACCTCAAGGTCACGTGGAATCAACTTTATCGTTGCACTAAGGATCTCCTTTTCTTGCTAGGAACATTCTTTTAAAAATATAATTTAGAATTTTGCTATTAAGATAACATGTATTTTTATTGATGAATGAGAGGTATTACACTAGGAATTTGGTTTTGTAATAACACACTGATATAGTGACTCTTCTGGAGTGCAGGTTTTGTTGGCAACTGGTGGTGGTCATCTTGTGTATTTAGAGATTGAGAAAGAAAAGTTGATTGAAGTCAAACATATACAATTAGAATATGAGATATCTTGTCTTGACATAAATCCAATAGGTGAAAATCCAAATTATACTACAGTAGCAGCAGTTGGAATGTGGACTGACTTAACTGTCAGGATATTTTCACTTCCAAGCCTAGAGCTACTTACAAAAGAAAATTTGGGAGGAGAGATCATTCCTCGATCAATTCTTCAGTGTACCTTTGAAGGGGTATGGATATTTGTCATAAAGATGTCTCTGATCTGATGATTCTCATGCTTAACTTAGATGCCATGTGTCTCTATTAAGTGCTGTTGCTCCTTACCAGGTATCCTACCTTTTGTGTACCCTTGGAGATGGTCACCTCTTAAACTTTCTTCTGGATATTAATACGGGTGGGCTATCTAATAGGAAGAAAGTTTCTCTTGGTACTCAGCCTATCACACTCAGAACTTTTTCTTCAAAGGACACCACACATGTGTTTGCAGCATCAGATAGACCTACAGTCATCTACAGCAGTAACAAGAAGTTGCTTTATAGTAATGTTAATTTGAAAGAAGTCAGTCACATGTGCCCATTTAATTCAGCTGCTTTTCCTGACAGGTACTCTCTCCGACTCGTCTATTTGTCTTTTGTTATAAGATGTTTTACATCCATTGTCCTGTGCATGCTTACATTAATATTGTACAATTAAATTCATGCTTGCATTTCAGGTTAGTTTGTTGCCTTGTTTACCCCATTTACTTTTGTGACATTGGAATGGGTTGGTCTTTCCTGCCATCTTTTTTATTTTTTAGTTATCTTTCTTTTCAGAATTGTTGTTAATATGCTCTGACACTATAGGCTTTATGAACTGACAAAGAAAGTTTTGATCTGCTTTTATTGGCTTTATGGGTTCTTCTGCATTCAGCGAACTGCTAATGATCCAATTTGTTTTTTTTAGTATGGAAATTTGCAATGAGTCTTGGCTACTATACGTGTGGCTTCCGCTGTTTTCGCTTAGAGTATGACCTGTATTATTAATCAGCATTGAGGGTGCTGTTTTGTAACTTGAATAATTATGGTCTGTTATGCAACCATTTTGTTTGCTTGCGAATTTGTAAGTGTAGGAAACTACATATAACTTTTCCTAGCATCACATTATTTGGAACCTTGTGCTCGATCCACATTTTATTAGACTAATGCTAGGTGACAGAGAAAACATGCCCCATCTGTGTTTGTTCCATCATATTTAAAGAGTTGATTCTTTGGCACTAGTGAAATTCTCTTAATGCGTGAATGTTAATTGATGCAAATTTTCAAAGTGTCTGTTGCATTGTTTTTGGGTTTTTAAATTTTCTTCCTCATTCAAATTTAATTGACATCTATTAGTTTCCAAACAGTCTAGCCATTGCTAAGGAAGGCGAACTATCAATTGGTACGATAGATGATATACAAAAGCTTCACATTCGTACAATTCCTCTGGGGCAACATGCTCGTCGTATTTGCCATCAGGAGCAATCACGAACATTTTCAATTTGTTGTTTCAAGAACTGCCAGAATAGTAATGAGGAGACTGAAATGCATTTCATTCGCCTGTTGGATGATCAAACTTTTGAGTACATGTCAATTTTTCCACTTGACTCTTATGAATATGGTTGCTCGATCATCAGCTGTTCATTTTCAGATGATAATAATGCATACTACTGTGTTGGAACTGCCTATGTTTTACCTGAAGAAAACGAACCTAGCAAGGTGAGTGCCCAAATATGGATTTTACTGCCACTTTGATCCTTGTATACGAGTTATGTTTAAAGACGACTATGTACTTTCTCTTCATATCCATACCTTCTTGTATATCCTTCTCAATCAAGCATTTTATTTAAAGTAGAAACTTTCATCTTTTTTGCCATATGGTTTGGGTCACAAGCGACTCACTTCTCAAGTGCGTGTTCAATAGCTTTAGCTTTTGGTACAATGTTTCTTCAATTGTTAGAATATTTTCATGTAATTTCTATGGATATTTCAAGTACATTTTGCTTGAGCGCTTCAAGCATTTGTTTGTGCTTGTATGCTCTATTTGGTGAGATATGCTACTCCTTGATCATGCATACAACAAAATTCATTCAACTCTTTTGTATTGCCAATCCTAGAGCACCTACATGATAGTTACTGTTTGAGCAATTGCTATATGTTGTAGGGGCGAATCCTGGTTTTTGCAGTGGAAGATGGGAAGTTGCAATTGATTGTTGAAAAGGAAACTAAGGGTGCTGTTTACTCACTCAATGCTTTCAATGGAAAATTGCTAGCTGCCATTAACCAGAAGATCCAACTATACAAATGGACACTCCGAGAAGATGGATCACGCGAGTTGCAAACTGAGTGTGGACACCATGGGCATATACTTGCTCTCTATGTACAAACTCGTGGAGACTTCATTGTGGTTGGTGACCTGATGAAATCTATATCACTGTTGCTATACAAGGTATTGGTTTGCTGCTTCTTTGTTCCTTGTTAACCATTGACGACCCGCCCTGTCTTGTTTTGCATTTGCATTTCTTGTTTTGTTAGTTTTGGAATAAAATTATATTTTGTCTTGCTTCACCTGCTAGCTTGAACAGAGTATATATCACTTATTTTTTTATATCTTTTATTTAAACTGAAGGCTAAAGGGAAAGGCCTTCATCTATGATCGAGATGCCTTATATTGAATATTCAAATTTATAGTTTTTGATAAATTTCTGTATTCAATCTGAAGGAGCATGAACGTAATAAACTATAATGTTGCCCACAGAATTTGTCGACTTGAGATGATTTACAGCCAGTTGTTTTAATGATCCGAGTTTATTGTTCAGCACATACCTAGTTTTCTCTCAGTTCATATGGTCTTTGTTCTTTTCAGCATGAGGAAGGTGCGATAGAGGAACTAGCTCGAGATTATAATGCAAACTGGATGTCTGCTGTTGAGATTCTTGATGATGATGTCTTTGTTGGTGCTGAGAACAACTATAACCTTTTCACAGTGCGCAAAAATAGTGATGCTGCATCAGATGAGGAACGGGGACGTCTTGAGGTTGTTGGCGAATACCACCTTGGAGAATTTGTCAACCGCTTCCGTCATGGTTCTCTTGTCATGCGTCTTCCTGACTCAGAAGTCGGCAACATTCCCACTATCATATTTGGCACAATCAACGGGGTCATTGGTGTTATTGCATCTTTGCCTCATGACCAATATGTTTTCTTTGAGAAGCTGCAAGCCAACCTTGTGAAGGTAATAAAGGGTGTGGGTGGCCTCAGCCACGAGCAGTGGCGATCTTTCAACAATGAGAAGAGGACTGCAGATGCTAGGAACTTCTTGGACGGAGACTTGATAGAGTCTTTCCTCGATCTCAGCCGCAGTCGGATGGATGATATAGCATCCTCAATGGGAGTGACATTGGAGGAGCTTTGCAAGAGGGTGGAAGAGCTGACAAGATTACATTGAAGAATGTAAACACTACAAGATTAGCCGTTCGTTGTCTCGCGGTGATGGTGCGGGCAGTGAACACTAAATCAACATCTTTTGGCCTTCTGGGATTGTTCACTGTATTTCACTTCTAGTTCGTAATGTTGATTGTGCGGGCAGTGAACCACAGCAGGAAGCTAAAATTTATATTCTATTGCAAATCTTTAATTTGCTTTTATTTGTTTTTTCTTGGTTATTTAGTAGTAACCTTTTCTTTTAAAAATTCCTTTTTGATGGGCTTTACTGTGTAAGGGGTTTCAATTTTCAGTGTTGTTATTGCGTGAATATCAAATCAGCGAAGAGAATGGCGTGTTAAGAAGATATTGAAGAGCTTAATGAACATGAAATAGGTGCCCAGAATACCAGGTTTTCCATTGATACTAAGCTCTAAATTAAACAATGGTAAATATAGTAAGATAAAATAAAAGAAAAGAAAATTCTAAAAGTTATGCAATAATATATAATATTGTCAACTAAGGCAGCAGGAGAATATTAAAAGCTCATATGGATGGAAACAGAAGCATGGAGCACAAGAAACTTCAGAGCTCGTCAAAAAACAGAATGCCAAACTCACGGTCTTCAATAGACTAGTGTTACCATACATCACATTCAACCATTTTTGCTAAAAGAACACGAAAAATACTTCCAGGGCAAATGGCATTTAAAATTTCAGTTTTGTGATTGTAGATAAGAAACTAAATTCAAAAGTGACAAATTCCAGTTCTTGAGTGCAGTAATTTACGAACTATTTGCACCATCACCTTTGGCTATAGAAGAATCGTTAAATTACAAATGAAGCATAAGAAAAAGGAAGCACCGACGAAGTATGACAATAAAGTAGCATGCAAGAAATTTGCACACAAACAGCTGTCTACTGCTATGAAATCGCCATAGACATAGTTCTTTTGACGCATGACACGTGCAAATGGCTGACCAATCAGAGCCAAAACGAACGAGATAAGCTACAAATACCATTGGCAATAAATTAATCCAAAAAAAAATCAATGAAAAAGAGACAAAAAGAGCATATTGCCGGTTCTTTCAGATGTTAGCATGGCTCCCCTGTGTCAGTAGGAAGTACAAGTGGATGAAACAATCTACCAGTCTTCTAGAATAAGCCTTCTTCAACGATGAGCTTCTACGATAGCGAGTAAAACTCTGGTTTTACAACCTCCAACAGGCCCATGGATCGGTTAATGAATGAAGGGAAAACACTGTCCAACCACATTTCACTTACTCAAGTTGCCAGTTGTCTGCTCGAGCTCTGAGACTGCATCTGCAGCTTCACTTTCAGACAGCTCTGGGCCAACGTGAGATCCAGATAATTCTCTATGTCCACTATCATCAGTAGACTCTCCTACATGTTCAGCAGCAGTTTTAGTTGATTTTGCATCCACATCTTGGCCGTCTGTTTCTGCTTCTCCAGATGAACTTTGGCACTCATCTGTATCTACTGCAACGCCTTCCATGAGGCATGCTTTTTTATCCATTTCAAGCTCACTACTTGGGATATGGGCAGTTGGATTGACATCAGATACTTCACACTCCAATGTTTCTCTACACTCAACCCGATCTTGTGGCTTCTCATCCTGACTTGAATCCAAGTTACTAGTATCCGCTATGGATTCACTCACAGGACCATTGCTAAGAATTGTAGCTTCCTTTTCTCCTGGAGTAGCCACAACATCTGTTATTTGCAATGAAATCACTGTTTCACTTGGATCTTTATTTTCACCCAGCACAACCTCATTGGTCTCATCTGCATCACATGGCACCTCATCCAAATTTGATGACGATGAAGGAAGGGAATCAGTGATATGATCACAAACCTCTTTATCATTTTCGAAAGAAAACCAATTTGAATTGGTAAAGAGTGAACTGCACAATATACATTGGTTGTCAGGCTTTTATAATGCCATTCTAGTAAAACACGAAATAAACGAACATATTAAGGCATGCATCCATGTGCTACTACCTTTCCTGATCATCCCCCAAACGCAAAGATGAAATAACTTCTTCTGCAGATTCATCGTCAAAATAGACATCCTGCAAGTCATTTCTCATTTATGTACATAATCTGTCTTGGAACAGGAGAAAATTTTTCCTAGATGATTGAAGAGAATTGACAGTACATGTCTTATCCCTATCTAAGCAAATTAGCAAGTAGAAAAGAAACATAACAAATCCAGTGGAAAATAAATGCATTCAACAAAAGAGAAATGGAGGAGATTAGTATACAACAGTATAAGTCTCTCCATAGTCCATACAAACCCAAAGGCATTGATCTACATGATTTCATGCCAATGGTGAGTGCTAACTAACCTCTACAAATAAGTAAAAAAGAGAAAAATGAGATAAGCAGGGGACATGGTAGCATACCTCGTCATCTCGTTCAAAAGACCCTTGCACCTGCATTCAGCAGCCAAAGATCAAGAAAAAACATCACCATTAGAATCTAGATACCATCTATGGTATTATCACTTGGAAATGAAACTTCTCTGCCATACAATGATTCAAAATAGCAATAAAAGCTTAAACATTCTAAAAACATTATATGACTTAGACGAGACAATACCTTCTCTACCATTATTATACACTATCAAAATGTTGTGAAACAACTTAAACATCCAAAACACATTATGTAACTTAAAGAAACTAGATTAGATGGCATATTGACTCTTGAGACTTGAACGACACTCTAGGAAGACTCCATGCTTGAAATATTATCCCTGATGATTGATGGTATCTATGGTAATCAAAATTGAAACTTCCCATTGTCTCAGCTACTAGAACTTGTAGTAACTGCTATAGACACATCGAATCCCTTGAACAAGCTCATTCTTCAATGTCCAAATTTTGGGTAATAAACAAAAAAAAAACACATCCTATGTGGAATACTGATGGGATGGATTTTTGCAATCTACTTCATCATGACTTCCCAAGATTAATAAAGGTATGATTACATCTGATAAATCCTAGTAGACTAGGTTGTGTGGTCATGGTCATGCTGAAAGCATAACCCATGGCTTTATTTTGTTCTTTTGGAAACCCTAGTGTAAATTCTCTCCCCTTATACATAATCTTTGCCATAAATAGTCTATGTCAGATTAAAGAATCCAGAACTTTAATGCCATTTTACAATACAACTGTGAAAATGTTTCATAAATGATTCTCAAAACAAGGATGAGGAAAAAAACTAACAATAAATTATATAATGTATTTCGATGTGTACCTCTTTGGTATCATCATTGCCATAAATCCCGTATCGAAAAGCTTGGCTTAAATTACTAGCCAATGCTGCCACATCAATATCCCTATCTCGGAAATCATCATCATCGCTATCCCTAACTCTATCATGTAGTGTTGTGGGGCGCCTAAAAATGATGTGATAAGATTTTCAAACAGCCAATAGAATTTCAATGGAAAGGGATGTATTATGTCTAGCTCAAACATGGATAACTGACTAAGAAACTAGTTCAATGGAAAGGTCATGGAAAGTAAGCCAACATCTAATAGAACAAAGGAGAAAATAGAATTCATGCCAAACAAGAAAGCAGTTGTCTGGTTGATGCTAGTGAATGTAAATTCAGTGACATTTGCCATATGAAGAGTACTAAAAGATTGGTTTACACAGGATTTCTACAAATTTCTCCTTCCTGTCTAATAGCTTTTTACCAGCATGTATAAAAGAAGAAATATATTTTTAAAAGTGTGGACTTTCTTGTTAGCATTTTTTTTGTAAATATATTTATTAATGATAAAAGATTCAGAACAAATCACCAAGTAGACAATAGAAGAAAAGAATGGTCTTAGACTACATATATTTTTTTTAAAAAATGGCTAACAATAATGCTCATAGATACATCTAACTAAAAAATTTTAAATCCAAAAGGAGAAGTTGTATCACCTTCTCTGTCCTCATCCATCCATTTTTAGACTGAACTGGTTTAGTGAAGAAAAAAAAGGATCCATGGAACATGTACAGGGCTCACTTGTTGTCCTTACACAAGCAAACAATGGAATGATTCCTTTTTCTTAATTCCTTACTACAATTTGATTCCTTTCCATTGAAGTAAGTATTTGGTTCATAGGAATAGTTATTTTGTTCTATACAAATTCATTACGGAATAAATATTTCTATATTTTGCTATAAAAATGAAGTCAGTAGTAATTCACATGGAATTTTAATCCCTATTAATAAAGAATAATAAATCCTTCTATTCCATAAATAGCAGTTCCTCCTCTATCCAAATTTCCAAGGAATACTTATTCTTATTTTATTATATCCTCCAAAGTGTGTGGGTGTGTGTGTGTGTGTGTGTGTGTATTATGAACGAGAGAGATGTGCAAGCAAAATAAATGGGCCAATGAGTCAAGTGGACTGAGCGATCTGAGTTGGTCTGTCAGGTTGAGCAAATAGGTGGGATGAATGGGTTTGGGTAGACAATTTAGGTTGTTGACCCATGCAGCTTAGCTGAGTCAATTAGGCTAGCCAAGTGGGCAAGTTGGTGGGGCAGAGCAGGCCAATAAGTGGGGCTGAGCAAGCTAGAGGAGCTAGGCAAACTAATCAATCTAGATGAACCCATCGATGAACTAGGTAGATTGATCAGGCAGAGCAGAGTAGATCATGTGGGTGGAATGAGCCAAACAAAATATTTCATATAGGATATTTATCATTGTAAAAACAATTGCTTATCTATTATTTGTAACATTCATAGAAAATAAACATAGGAACTTAAGTTACGCATCGATTTACTCAATGAACCAAACTGCAGAATAACCACTGCTATTCTATTCCTTGTTTATCTATTTCATAAGAATTGTTATTTCATTCCTTTTCTAGTGATTCAATGTTATCCGCCACAAGTAGTACATTTATTTATTTTGCAGAATTTTATAGATACAAATGTCATGGTAAAAAAATGAAATTCAATGAGCAGTATAATCTGCTTGAAGCATCCAGAAGAAAAAAAATTCTGAGGAAACTCACCCGCAAGTCCATTGATAAACATTTTCCACACAATTCCTCTTATGTAAGACAAAGTTATGCCAATCAATCCAAACTGTTTTCCTGCCAGTGAAACACTAGTTTAAGAATTAAAATCCCCAATGTAGTAACACAATCCAACTTAACATATAGAATTGCATTTATAAGTGAGCACAGTTGCAGGATATAAAAGGCAAATGCTTTGTACATTCAAATAACAAAACATCATTAAAACCAAGGATAGAGCAGCAGGATTCAGCAGAGGCAAATTAAAAAATAACATGGGATAACAAAAGCATCTCAATAGAGTGATTTTGATGAGTAGAAACATTAAAGATGTTCCATAGACTATTCATAAAAAAAATTATTAACATGTAAAACCATAGAATGCTGAGACTTAAATGGATAATGCAACCACAACACGGCATTCTAAAGACCAAACATTTTACTAGAAAAGTTCTAAATATGAACTTAGATTTCAAAATCCAGACCAGACAAAGGAGTCACATTTGACAACATTTTGTTTGCTAATCAATGGAATAATTTAACTGAATGCATGTCTAAAACTAATATTTCTTTTAAAGAAACTATACAAGATTACTAACCTGCAAGTGTTCCTTGATTATGCTGTTGCTATTTGCCAATTGACTAAGCTTATTTCCAATACGTGTAATATGACCTATATTCCCTATTCTTGGGGGCAATCGTCCCTGGGCAGAAATTGTAGCCTGCATAAAGTTTCAAGCTCACCATGTATTTTGCTACAATTAATCTTGATAGATACCTTTAAGAAAAGACCACATGATTAACACAAGTATTGTCAAAAGCACAAATTGCTTGCAAGTCTTCAAGGCAACATATCATCTAAGGTGCTAGGTTCTGACCTCAACCAATCTATAACATAAATGAGTGTCAAAGTTGGTCATTCTACTTTCTAATAGTGTAGTCAGTTCCGCAGCTCTGGGAGAGAATTCCATACTTAAACAAAGACCATCACATTAAAAGTAAAACTTTATTTTCACCACAAGAAGGTTCTTGATGGGTGATCATTTGTATTGTCATACATAAACATGGAATACACCTGCATTTTAAGTTAATTTCAGCACAAGAAAATAAAATTTTCAACAATGGTATAGAAGCTGCAACTTTTGCTTCATGGAAGAATTATGATATTTGTTTACCCTATGAATCTTTGCGTTTTTGTTTTTTTAAATATTTTTGTAGGATATGATAAGTGCATTATAGAAATCAAATGAGAGACAGAATAATATGGTATCTTATATGCCTCAAAAGGTGAAAGGAGAGAAAAGCAAACACAACATTGGTTAAGCAGTGCCAACCAATCATCTAGGTGACCTTTTTTTTTGTTAAAAAAAAAAAAGAATTGATCTTGCAAATGAGTTATCTAGTTAGAACAGGTTTAAGTGCTCAAGAAACAATTAGCTTATGTCGACCAGTTTTACACTTGCTTTTGACAACAATGTATAAGGAAAATCAGTTTCAGGATTAATGCACATAAAGAACATGAGAAGCAAATTAATCTAGAAATTCAGCAAGAAATTGCTATACATATATAGAAAATCTAAGCCCTTATATACATACCTTCACAGAATCAGTTGACAAGAAAGACTGCTTTTCAGCAGCAAGAATTTTGCCAACAATGTCACAGTCGTGCAAAATATGTTCAATTATCAGAGTCCTCCTACTAGCTAAACATGATCCAATAACATTCTCGACATGATGATGCAGAAAGTTATTGAACGGATACCTAATTCCATAAACTTCCAGTGATGAGATCAAAAGCTAATTAAAGCCATAAAAAATAATTTGATATATTACTCACTCAAAAAACAAATCTATCACACGCTTTATTGCTCCCAATTGGACCAGTTCTTTTTCAACAGCTTCACTCCCAATTGTCAACAACACAGAAATGAATTCCACAATCTGGAAAAAAAAATGTATGTCATTTAGGTAATCAGTACTGTGGTAACGGCATGGATCACTCAAATTACCTTGGCAAAGTCTAGCCCTTCAATGCAAGAAGATAGGTACAAGGATCAAAAACTTAAAGAAAATGTTTCTACCACATAGACCATCAGTATCAGAGTGCACAGGTCAAATAGTTTATTCTGTGGTTTATGATAATAGCAAAAGGATATAATTAAGTAGACTGGCATCTTTTGAAGAAATATCCAGAAAAATTCATTGATTGTGATATGAAAATTTCTTGGTTGCGCCCAAAGGATGAAAGTGAAATATTCATCGTTTCAGAAGCATAAACTAATAAAAAATATGTGATGTGAATATACCATCTAATGATTTTTTTCACCATTAAGATTTTTATAATTTAAGGTGGTAACAGCTGATAACAGACACTAAAAACTAGCAAACAATGTCCCTTTTTTGTTTGTTTGTTTGTTTGTAATACTATACAGAAAACTCAAGAAATTTGGGTATAAAGAAATATCATGTGTCTTACTGAAAGATGATATCTAGGAACCAATAGGTGGCAATCAAACAATGAGGAATACATTCATTTATAAAAGAGAGAAAACAGAAGTCATAACTTGGACATTATGATACCTTTAATCTTTGTTTTCCAAGAGGAGGTTGGAGTTTCCCATATGTGGTAGGCAAGAGTCCAACGGATGAATCAAAATTCAATAACCTCAGTAAATCACCTGTTTCAGGTTTCAATAAGTAAATGAACAAAAAATGGATTTGATTGGAAACAGAAATCAGTGAATTATTGTTGCTCATACAAATTCGTGAAGGCTACTATCCAACAAAAAACAAAAATTACATTATAAGAGTGACATCTAACTGTGGAAATTGCATTTGGCATGTTGCATACAGCTTGGAAACCAAATTTCTTGGCATCAATGGAGTTGATGGTAAGAAAGTTTTCATCTCAGAATCTATTATTTAAGATTGAGATGAAGTGAACATTAGTAAAGTTGAAAGATTTCTCACATGTAACATTTTATGGACAGAAAATATTTTAAGGAACAAAGAATATAGACATATCATGTTGAATAAATAGAGGCCAAGTAGGAGAATAGTAGGTAAAAAAATCAAAACCTGTCAATGACTATTACTGAGATTTGGAACCAATAATCACACATAGGTTGGAATACATTAAGAAGTTTTAAAATGAATCAGAGTATAGATTCGAATTTAATATTTCAAAAATACTTTAATATGGCATCTTGCAGCAAATGGATTTGGCTTAACAAACTGAAAAAGATCAAATTAGCCAACACAATCATGTGCAAGGAACCAATTAACAGTTAGAGAACAAGTAAACTGCAGTTCTTATCATAGCTAAATATCCTCCTAAAGCCTCAATATTAACATTACTAGATTAGCAACTGAAGTATCAACATACCTAGTCTATCCAACATTCCCTCCACTGTATCTTGGCTAGCAGTAACAACTGTTCCATGACTTAACTGGCTTCTAAATGCCTGGTAGGAAGATGCTACCAGCCGATTAGGATCTAACAAACATATACAGAAAGACAGGGCATTATATAGCACGGAATCTGGTCGGGAGTCTTCCAATGCATAACAAAACAATCTCCCCACATAACTGCATTTTAACAGTACATATACATCAGCAAAAGTATAACTCCAAATAACAGTCAGATAACCATGACAAGCTGATGCGTATAGAACTTGCAGTCCATGATTACCTGGGGCTGCAAATTTTAGCTGCAAGAACAGGAGGGGCACATCGAATAATGGCACACAGAATTTCTGTTGCATTGGCATGGACTTCTGGAGAGTCCTATATAGCACATTGCATGATAAGATTTAGGCTAGCTCAGATATTAATGAACATGAAGATGCCTTCACGGTTGCTTTATGAGTATGCCTCATGCAGGGAAATAAGTTCTTTTGTATCCATATGAACAAATGCAAGTCAAAACTATCATGGGTGGGGCTGCAAGCATGGCCAACAGAATCTATCCTCTTTCTCTATACTAGATGATAGATTTTACAATTTTGTTGCAGGAGGATCCGAAGATTTTTATTACTATTTTTGATAATTTTTATTTTTAATAATTTTCAAGGTTTTTGATATTTAAAATAATTTTGAAAATTTCTATATTTTTACATTTGAGGATTTTAAGTCCATTTAGGATTTTTAAGATTTCGAGTCAATTAAAAATTTTTCCTTTTATTAGGATTTCTTTTCTTTTTATACAAGTTAGGATTTTGGATCTATATAAACATCTTGTTAGTTGATATCTAAGGAGAAGTTTTGATTTAATAATATTTTCGGCAATGCTGTTTATTTTCTATCTCCTAGAATTCTTTCAAATTAATAGATTTTAGATGATTGATTTCCAATGTTTAGAATCAATTAACGGAATCAATATTATCCGCAGGATAATTGTTATCCCACTCGACGTCAGTTGGTATCAGAGCTCTCAGATCCGATGGATCGTCGTTGTGGTCATGACAGACAAGCTCCAGCTGAAAAAGCCTCGCACCGTGATCATAGCACCCGTGACGAGATACTTCAAGATCTACAGAGACAAGTCACAAAATTATTCCAACGTCTAGTGGCACAAAATCGTAAACGTCGTAAGTTCTTTTATTCCCCTTTTGAAAAATCCTTAATTTCCAATTAAGGAGAGATGTCAAAGTGCAAATTTGATTTTGAGGGATTCAAGATCAACCGCCCCACCACCTTCAAATTCGAGAAAACGTCGGCTTCACAGTGCCTCTACATCCCCCCTTCCTCCTACGACAACGAAGACGACCATGAAGATGTGGACCTCGACAACATCGAGTACGACTAGTCCTACTCTCCCGATCGCCCAATCACAAGAGACGACGGAGACGACGATAATATCAAAATATTTAGTGATCCAGTTTATGATGATGACGAAGAGGAGATAGACCTAGACAAAGTGTTGATCGAAGATCAAAAATCCACTTTATCTGACGACAATCAACAATCTGATTTATCTATCGATGAAGCTCTAGTCTCCATCATTTCGTCTTGTATTAACTTGGCGCCCTAATTTATTCAGCATAACGAAGACAAGACCGAGTCAACTAGCAAGCTAATATATGATAAGATGCTTTATGATGATGATCATGAAACTTTAGTCATCCATAAAGTCTGCTGACTTCTAAGGACAATTCGAAAGATGATTGGAGTCTCAAGGACATGCCTTTATCAATTATGATGGACACAACTGCTTCTACATTAGATGCAGCACAAAGGAGACTATTAGTCATGTGTGTTGTACCTGCTCAAATAAATCAAGGATCAAGTACATCGGCTCCACCACCTCAATCTACACAATATCTAGGAGATTGCACGATCTGTATTCGTCCAACAATAATAACTTCGACATCGATCAACATAAAAGTCTCATTTTGCATGAAGTTATTCTTGTAAAAAAGAGCTATCAAGAGAAGTATTCTAAGAAACGTGAAAAGGCACGAGCCTGGAAGCTAAAGAGCCTCAACATGAAGATTGATGCTACCTCGAAATACATGGAACCGGTGAAGTATTTAAGCGATGCGAAGATGGACAAGAGCAACGTCCACGATATCATACTCGTCAATGGATTAACAAGGATTCCCAAAGTCCAACAACTATTAGTAGATTTTACCAAGTTGATGTCAGATGATCCTCCTCTTGAACTACCACCTGATACTATTCCAAACTCAAGAACAAGTTTTTTCAACCTAGGGCGACTGTTGTAGGAGGGTCCGAAGATTTTTATTACTATTTTTGATAATTTTTATTTTTAATAATTTTCAAAAAAATTTAATATTTAGAATAGTTTTGAAAATTTTTATTTTTTATATTTGAGGATTTTAAGTTCGTTTAGGATTTTTAGAATTTCAAGTCTATTAAGAATTTTTTCTTTCTATTAGAATTTCTTTTCTTTCTATACAAATTAGGATTTTGGATCCATATAAGCTTCTTGTTAGTTGATATTTAAGGAGAAATTTTGGTTTAATAATATTTTCGGCAGTGTCGTTTCCTTTATATCTCCTGAAATTCTTTCGAATTAACAAGTTTAGACAATTGATTTCCAATGTTCAGAATCGATCAACGGAATCAATATTGTCCGCAGGATAATCGTTATCCCACTCGACGTCAAGTCTCCTCTCTAACATCCTTCTCTCTCAATTAATCAATGGTTACTTAGTCTCTCCTCCTATTTTAAATATTTATCCCAAGATTAAATGCTGGAACCTAAATTTATCTATTTCATGTTACAACCTCTCACAAGCTTCAAATCCTATGATATCTTCACTTTATGGGAGAGTCAAAGAAGAAGTTCATACCAATTCCATTGAAGATAATCACTAAGTTCGTCTTTGGATCTCATGAAAAGGTCATCAAATCTACAAGCTTCAAATCCTATAATGTCTCACATTATGAGAGAGTCAAGGAAGAAGAAGATTTCCTTTATATCACTAACTTTGCAGTTGGATCTCATGAAGATTTCATCAACTTTGAAAACTTAAATCCAGAGTATTGTGTCAACAAAAGCCACTCAACTTTTGCACTAATGTTGCGTCTTCATCTTCATTATCATTAAATGGCATAATCAGTTTTATAATTGTTATTGAGATATCTTTGCTAACTTATGCAGCAAATTGAACATAGATAAAATCCATGCTCCAACTTGAAAAGGAAAGAGTGTTATAAGAGTTATTAGGTTAATATAGTTAAGTGTGTTGTTGCTTTAGTCTCCCATTAGATGTTTAGTCATAGGATGTTATGTTCAAGTCGTATATATGGTATAATATTTATCTCAGAGCAATATTATAATATTTCATCCATCTGAACTAGCATAATTTGCTATTATATTTGGCCATTTGTGCAACTTACTCTAATTTTCTTACAACCTCAAAATGATATCATCCAAATGCAATTTTTGAGAGATTATCAGTTGGAACTCTACAACTAGACTGTGAATGAATAACAACAGCACATTTGGCTGAAATAGCACCAGAAGCCAGCAAATTAATTCAAACAAAATATTATTTTGAGCTGCAAATATATTAATGCTGGTATTTCAACAGACAAACTACGATATTGAAAAGGAAAAAAAAAAGGTTCTTCAATGAGCAAAAAAGTTGAAACACGGGAAACAATTTTAAATATCATATATATCACTCTCCTAGAACTATCACCGACTAAATTTAACTAAACACAAGGCATTCATGGAGAAACATTCCATTCCCTAGCCCAAAGGATAAATGATAGTAGAAAGCCAAGATTAGTTTTTTCTAAGGAAATCAATGACATACCGATGAGCTAAATTTATCCACAATCATATCAAGAACATCAACATGTTCCAACCATTGCATTGCTTCCACGTAGTTGGAATGCATGTTTTCATCTGCTCCAATCAAACGAACTAATACCTGATTCACATGGCCACACAATCTAGTTGGAGGAAATATGGAAAGGCTGAGTTTTTAGGAAAAAAAATAAAACAAAGAACTGCTGACCTCCATTATCGATGTGATACCAATGAGGTCAACAAGTTGCCCAATGATCTCTACATGGCCCTAGGAAATAATAAAAATGTTCACCATTATGAATCTATATCTATGCAATTTTTAACAGAAATAAGAATGAACATCAGTGGTGGGATGCATTTTGCAGGAAGATAGAATAAACAAAATTTTAATATACAAATAATATAGCATGCATAAATTTCAAAAAAAATAAAATAAATAAGGGTCCACAAATACAGAGACCTAACTGTTTTACAAAATATAGAGCTAAGGGGTCAAGGTAACTGATTTGAAAATTAATATTTATTTTTCATTATGTATTTAATAAATGCCTAAACATGGAAACAACCTTTTGCAATGCAAAGTTGCATACAATAGACCAAATGTGATCTGACCCTTTCACGAGACCCTGCATTGGTGGGAGCTTCATGAATCGGATTGCCGTTTTATTTAATAAATGCCTAAACTAGACCTAATAATATATAACAAAATTTAACCAATAATTCATTTATCTTTGACACCTCATCTCCTAGCAATCTCATCATATCTACCTTACGACCTCTATCATGCATTGATAGCTGATCTCAGCCACCATAAAGAAGTCATATTGAGTCTTTGGTCCTATCACAAAGCCCCCTCTTTCCTGAGCTTCAAGATGGGTTATCCTGTTATTGAGACTTCATCGCTATGTTATTGCAAGGCCATTGTTGAAACCCCATAAGCGGCAAAAGTTAAATTTATGAGTAATCACAAATGGGCTACTATCAGTCCCAGATTGGATTGACCAATCTAATTCAGTATCAGGAACCATGTGAGAGAGGCTTCAATGGTTAAAAGATAGAGACAACAACAAAAATGTGCAATTTGTAATGGCCTAGGGATCAAAAGAACATTAAGCAAAAAGGAGGTACAGGGCAATTCTTGGGTCCATATGGAAAAGTTATCATGAGAAAGGTAGTCATAATATTTTAAAAATACTAAATTTACAGCAATGGAGAATATGCAATCACCAAAGACACATCAAGTTTTCAGTCATAACACCAATGCACTACGAGGCTTCATTAATCAAATGGTCATTATTTTCAATAAATATTGTTCCTAGTTATGCTTTCAATACAGAAATTTAAAATACATCAGAGTAAAAAAGTGGCAAAAGGGGTGCAATAGAGCTTTTATAAAATAAAATATTTCTGCAAGTGCATGATCTATACTATTACATCACATACCTGAATATAATTGATGAACAAACCTGTCTTCCTGATCATCAGGCATATCACAACCTAGCAGAACAACATAGGTATTAATAGATGGAAGCCAAAAATAAAAGGAAAAAAACACATACAAATGTAATAGATTTATCGAAATATGGTAGTTGACTCAAACAAAAAGGAGGTTAAATTTCACCTTACTGAAGTAACCAGCGAGCAATGTACTGTGCCGGCGATCTGGCTTGATGAAAGAGAATAACAAATCCATCAGCTGCAAGAAAAAGAAAACAATGACAAGCTCAGTTAGTTGTATTGCTAAAATAAAACAAAGGATCAAGATGCTGATAAAACAAAAACAAGAAAAGGAGTTGATGGAAGTAACAACCTCAACATCCTCAACTAAAGTCCTCAATATTATATCAACCTCACAAGTGAATATTTCACTTGCAATAAACGGAAACCTGCATTGAAACAAGAATTCAACAAATAGCGCAAGCGGTAGAAGAAATCTAACAGTGATGAAAAAGACAATTAATGGCTCACTTGAAAATATGTTTCTGATCAACATCCGT
This sequence comes from Curcuma longa, assembly GCF_044706935.1. Lineage (NCBI taxonomy): Eukaryota > Viridiplantae > Streptophyta > Magnoliopsida > Zingiberales > Zingiberaceae > Curcuma > Curcuma longa. The sequence continues at coordinate 677,035 of NC_133881.1, read as the reverse complement.
AGGAGGCTCCTCCACAATATAACGAAGCAATTTCTCCACTTGGACCTTTTCTCTCAAACTGAAAAAAAAGAAACAACAAATAAACAGCTGACATGAATATATCAATAAATAATAAAAAAAACCATACAATTGATTGAGTTTAGCAAAGTAATGTCAAATTGAGCAATTAGATTGGATAGATCTCAGAAATGACTATATTCACATAATACATGAAGCTAACATCATTAAACTATCGTATAATGTGCTCTCTAAATTTTGAAAAATAAATAACAGGAAAATAGGTTTAATGAAGGTTAAGTTCTCTGTGCACTAAAATAGGTTTAATGAAAATTACCTGACTCCATTACCTTAATCAAATCCAAACATGTAGCTAACTTAGGTTCTTTTAGTTGATGTATGTGGCACTATATACTAGCAGAAACCCAATTTTTGCAGCCCCAAATATGTCCATGGAGAATTACCTTTTTCACATGAACCATAGAAAATCTTACATCAGGAAGGTTTACTCGGTGCTATGCTCATTGAAATTATTAATTAAAGTTTCAATGAGTTTGAGTGGTAGCAGGAAGAGATACACAATTTACATATATATCCAGAATAGTTAGCAGATCATGTTCCTGGAGAAGTAGAGGACAAACTAAATATGAAAAATATTCAAAATAACTAGCCTGAGGTCAATGCATATTGATTTACTAGTAAACAGTTCTAGTTTAAAGCTGCCTAAGAGACAGCAATTGAAATCATAAGTATGCACAAATTTATTTGTTCGGCTTTGTGAAGTGTAAAATTTGAAATGCATCTATATGTAATTATGATAAATATTGGCAAAACAAATAAAATAAGTAGTAAATTTTCCACTGGCATACAGCATGGAATCGAGTAAAAGAGTGTAATCATTACAAATTTATAAGGCGTGTATTGAGTGCTTTGCACTCTTGGATTATTTCATCCTCATCAAGAAGATCTTCAAGTGTAAACCTTTCCTTCTCCAAAATGGAATCCACCTGCAATAATGTATGAATTTCATAACAAAAATGTGATGCTTGTCCATGAATAATATGTATGAATTCTGGGAAGGAACAGTATGTTTTATCATAAAGCTAGAATCAGCAACAACTTGAATCTGTACATCAGTCGATTGATGAACATAGAGAAAACGGTTGAAGACGCGGGAAAAGAAGTAAAAAAGCATAAAGAAAATTTGTTAATAGGATTCTAAAAAGCCAAACTTCGATATTTTCAAGCCTGTCCACTATCAAGTTCGAGGAGCCAAAGATCAATGAAGATGGAAAAAAATTTCACACTTGTGACCAAAAATATGGCCAAATGAGTCTTCTTCACGAGTGTGGTTCAAAAACAGGCATATCAAAGCAAGTATAGTGAAAAAGAGAATGGCTAAGTTATTTTCACTATATCCATATGTACAACATAGATCTAGCTAAGCAGAAAGCAAGCCTATCAAAATAAAAAGATCTAGAACAGACTGCCACACATGATGTACTGACTGAGAACCGATTGCCGTACAAGATAACCCGACTGCACTAGATAGATATGCATGAACTATATACATTTTCAAACTTGCATATAGCGACAACAATGGCCCTTAACCAGCACATAAACAAACCGTCTTATCCCTTGTCTTTTCTGCCAGCTGCAACTGTTCATACAAGGCAGAAATGCATTTTTCTTTTTATTACAGTTTCCACTAACACAAATCCCAAAAAGTGCCCTGCATTGTCTAGGATGCATAGAAATGAGTCCTACAGAAGGATTTTGTAATGCCAAACAAAAACTATTCGTCTTCATCATCAAGCCATGTTAGTCTCCACTAGCTGAAGAAAGCCAATCCAAACCATTTGGAGACGACTCATATCCCTCCATCGAACTCATTGCAAAGCTATATTGCTAGTGATGATTAGATATTCTAATCTTTTTTTACTAAGTCAGCTAGAGTTTTCTTTAGTCTTCTTTCTTTAGATTCTTAGAATATTTACTTAGTTTAGTTTATTCGTCCATCGGAGCTACACCTAAATTTCCTTCATTTATTTGTCCATCAGAGCCACACCTAAATTTTCCCTCTTTTATTTGTCAATTGAAGCTACATCTAAATTTCTCCTAGATAGTAATATTTTTTTTATTTTTTTCTCTAGCGATTTCACACACCAATCTTAACATTCTCATCTCTGCTACAGTGCCACATGAGCTTTTCGTGTGTTATTTCCTGACAATACAACATCATCTGATCTGTACAGTTGGACTGGTCATACCATGGCCTTGTATAATTTTTTAACCTATAGGGCACATGACAATGACTTCAAATCCTATTAGGTTTCCAAACAATAACTACTGTTGCTTATTACCAGATTCAATCACAGAGTAGCAATGCCAACTTTCTAGCAGTATGAAGGACAGCCGACTTGTTCAGATATCAGCTCATATTCATCCTCCTTCCCATCACCCAGCTCACCTTCTTTAGTGTTTTTTATGTCTCTGGCGTTTGGAAGCACAAATTTACAAGTACCACTCTATGATCCCATAAATAACAATAAATAAACTTCTTCTTATAATTGATCACCAAATTTTGTGATCAATTTGGAAAACGGTGGATATGTAAATACCTTGGTTAACAAACCTTACCAGATAAAACAGTAAAACAATCACGAGTATAATCGACAAAGCTAGGTAATGTTTCTATCTCCTAGCCAAATTAACACAGTTTTCTTGTTTGCCATTGCATTACAAGTATTTTTGTCATCACCAAAAACCCTCAAAACTAATAAGCCGCCGGTTCCATCACTAGGAAAAAGCCCGAATCCATTCTCTCAGACTAGCTAGCAGAATAGATAGAAGAAAACGGTAAAACAAAACGCACACAAGAAGACCGAAAGACCTACCGGCGACGCATGAGTGAATCCGGTCATGCGCCAGAACATCTTGACGGTTCCCTATGGGAAGATCCCAATATCAATCAAACACTCAGGGCCTCCAGATCTAGGGTTAGAAACGCCTAACCCCGCTTACCAATTCGCTCCCGGGATCACGGAAAAGCCCCGAGCGACAAGAAGACAGCCCTAGTTCCCCGATCTCGGCGACGCCAGTCGGCTATGCCCGAGGCCTTTCAAGATCGAATTGAACACGACGGAAGCAATCAAAGAAAAGGAAAAGGGAGCGGAGCGGCCTGAGAGGGAGAGAAGCCGAATGGGAGGTAAAGAGGGAACGGAAGTCGAGACGGCTTGAGAGGAAAACCGAGGACAGTAGCGGTAGCGGTAGGGTAAGCGAATGGTCGAAGCCTCGATCGGAGACGGAGGTCGACGGCTTTGGGGAGCGAAAAAATTTATAAAAATGCGTGGGGCTAGGGAAGAATATGACGCTGCCTCCACGACAGCACCTTATTTATGGATATAGATGGGTGGATTTTTTTTTATTATTTTTTATTTTTGTCAAAGACAACAAATAATAATAATAATAATAATATTATTTTCTATTTTAGTACGTAAGTGTGCGTTCTTTATTTTTATTTTGTTTATCGTATGTTTCTTTGGAAGAAATAATATCGATTTAATTTGTCTGGGAGAATAGGAACAGTGTGAGATTGACTTCATCTCCCACGGAATAAGAACTGATCAATGGGCATGAAATGAAATGAGGTAGCAAGGAAAGACTACGGAGTTGAAGAAAGCAGTGGATAGTACTTGGTCTAATCTTGATAAAGTCCAGTGTTAGCAGTCATCTTTCTTGTATACCAGGTCAGATTAAGGAGGACAACACATAGGAATGGGCTATGCTTCATCTCTGATAAACTCTGTTTCAACATAATTAACTCAACTATGTCTCGAAAATAATACTTCATGAAATAACAGAGTAGAGATATGAATAATGTATTGATAGCCTGTATCCAAATGCTGAGACAATTAACCTACTGGCAGTGTTTTTAGGCTTTTGAACTAGTTGGACTACTTAGGTCCACTGCATCAATTGGTCTAATCTTTTGTTGTGTCAACCAATTGAATGAAACACATTGCCCATTTGGATCACTTAACCTAACTTAGAAAAGAATATATATATATATATATAGAAATTTGATATCATGCGCATCTTATAATGCACGATTTATCCGTGATAAAATATTCAAAGCATTCAGAAAAATTCCGAACACCCGAAACATAAATAGTGATATTTTTTTATTTATAATTAAGTCATTAAAATTTTTCTCTTTAGGATTAAAAAATTAAATTATAATATTAAACACACAAAATTTTTTTAAAATAAAAAAATAATTACTAATTTAATACTATAATCCAATATCTAAAAAGAAAATATTAAATAGTTTAACTGTAAATCAAGAAAAACAAACAAAAAATAAATAACAAATATCACTATTCATGTTCCAGACGTCCATGATCCTTTTCGACGTCCCGAATATTTTATTACGGACGAGTCGCATATTATAAGACGCGCAGTATATCAAAAAAAATATAAAAATAATATATATATAATGTGCACTAAAACACAAAAAGTATTTCCCAAGAAATTTTAAAATCATATTTTTCATCTTAGTTTTTTTCTTAAAAAAATGTGTAAATAAATTTTTTTAGCAAGCAAACCTTGACTCTCAGTGGAACTAATAAAGGAGTCTTCCTCTGCGTTTCCCTTGCGCCAACTTTCAACTGAGCATCAGAGGGGTAAGCTGCGGTTCAAACTTATCTACAATAACAAAATCAACCATTTAGCTAACAATAAACGAATGAGCTTATAAAATTTCATGAGATCCAAGATGAATAAACAACAGAGCAAGGCACCAACTTGACCGCGATATTTGCAAGAAATAAACAAATGCAAAATAAATGATCAAAAGCGAAAGGTAATGATTTCTTATGTCGGAGGGTTTCTTGTTTTTACAGTAACTGGCTGATTAGATAAAAACGGATGGCAACAAAACAATACATCAGCATTCATCAATAAACTTCATTCCAATATATACAAGGTTCTGAGAATTACAATAAGTGTGACTCAGGTTACCATCCTCTGACGAACAACCATCATTAGACCACTTCTTCCGTACTAGTGCCATCTAACATAATTTCAGTGCCCTTCATTCTCAATGATCTTTCTCTTGTTTTGAATCCTCGGCTGCAACTTCATTTGCAAGTTGTTGAGATTTTGAATTAGTATCTATGATTTCAGAGGCAGGTAAACTTCCATGCAAAATGCCCTTGCAAGAATCTTGAGAATCGTACAGACTTTCTTCACTAGTGGTTTTTGGACCTCCAGTATCCCCATCATCTGTCGCTTCATCTCCAGAAGATCCACACTTAGTGGAATCGCCAATAACTTCTTTCAAGATACACTTTTCATTGCCCCTTACAATATCACCATTTGGAATATCTTCGTTTGTGATTTTACCAGACACTTCAGGTCCTGGTGTCTCCCTCCATTCAACCCACCCCAATGGCTTTTCATCGTCTTTGCTAGAGTCATCACTGTCTTCTTTGAGCACATCAACAGGACCATTTCCCATAGACATAGCCTTATTTTCTAATAAAGTATCTCCTTGATCAGCTGTGTGTATAGATCTTGCTGTATCATTCGAATCATCAAGTACCACATTATCCACCTCATCCACATCAGGTAACATTTCATCAGAATTTGGAGAAGGTGAAGCAACAGAATCAGTTAAACATCTGTTATCATTATCAAAAGCAAACCAGTTTGAATTTGTAAAGAGAGAACTGCACAAGAAGGGATATCCATTAGCCTAGATAACATTAACTCCCATTGATTACTATGAACAAAGTATGTGTTTATGTTAGTTACCTGCCACGGTCATCCCCCAGGTGTAAAGATGAAATAACAACTTCTGCAGATTCGTCATCAAAGTAAACATCCTGCAAAAATCACTTATCAGGCATGTGATCATTCACCAAAACAATCAAATGAATTCAACTAGATGCTGAAGAACCTTGATAAGCTATCCTAGCTATTCCAGAATAAGATAAATGAACATGGAAATCAGATGAAAGCTAAATGCAATCAGTAATCAAGCAAAAATTAAGCAACAAAATACCTTTCCTAACCTGTGCCTAATAAAAAAAGACAATAACACAATAGAATAATTTTCCTAACCTGTGGCAAATTAGTAAAGAAGAAATCAGGAACAGGTTAAAGAAAATATTTGACAGAGTATCATACCTCATCTCGCTCAAAAGATCCTTGAGCCTGCATTCAGCAACAAAACAAATAAAATAAGTGACAGTCTAGAATGTAAAAAACCAACAATATAAATCATGAAATGAAATTTATTATCCTTCTTGTTGATATACAATCATTAATGTGATTTTCAGGAGTACCTTGGGGATTGATTATAGGATAGGAAGGAACTCACGTATATTAAGAGCTTGTGGATAGTGGAAATGCAAAAGAAACCCTTTACTGCTGGTTAATTTAATGTGATTCCTCAAAATTCTTCCATTTTCTCTCTTATGAAGAGTGTGCACTTTTCTGAGTTTTGATTTTATTCGCTATCAATCTATTTGGAGAACTATCTTTCATTGAAATTTGTGTCCTTTGATGATTATTTCTTCCTTACTATTCTATCTTCTATAACGTCAACATCATCTTAATTTTCTGCATTTAAAATGGTCCGTTACATGGCTACACTATGTCAAGTTCGGCTCACAAGAAAAAATAAATCCTATCTAGGAAATAATATGAAACAAATTATTGAAACAAGTATACATACTTTTTACATTAATCAGAAGGGAGTCATGGAAAATTAATGGGGGCACAGTGACCAAAAAATTGAAATGATACAATAGAATTAAATTATTAAAATGAAACTTTGAACTTTATTCACAGTTGCAATCAACAATGCTTTTATAATATACTAGTGCATTTTAATTTGCCATTTTAGATTTTTTTTTTACTAGTTACATTGCTTTATCACACGTATACTGCACGACTTCGATGTATTTTTCTGGCCCAAACCATTGATCACATGCTGTCCCACCACCTATCTATCATGAATTAAAGAATTTAGACTAGATACCATGCTGTAACAGATTGTTACAGTGTCTTATATTGTAGCAGTGGCTGATCTTTGGCTTAGCTAGTTCCTTGCAATGAATTTTTTTATAACATACTCTAATAAAAAAGTATGGATGGAAGTAATCCTACTTCACTAGACTTCTGAAAATGGTAAGAAACAACTTTAAACATTTAAGATATTTCCAAGGTTGATTGTGGCTTACAAATGCAGACAGATTATTTAAAAATTATTAATACAAGAAAACAAGAACGAAAGTAATCCCTAGTGATATATTTTCTGATCTAAAGAATGATGTTTAAAAAAACTGAAATTGTAGATGTTACTTATGCTAGAACACTGCAAACATTAACCATGCAATGTTCTAAGTTCTAACATGTTAACTTAAAAGAATTGACAAGCAGGGATCGCTATGCAAAGATAAGTGTACATACTATGGAACTCATAAAACTTGACACTAGTCTATGCTATGCTCAAACTCTATCAAAGCAAGAACTCTTTCCCATCAATTCCATCATAACAACAATTTGCATAGTAAATATGTCATTCAAGCCCACCACATAGGCACATAGCAAGTCAGAGGTGAGGGACTGCCAGAGCATGGGGAATTATCAGGGGTGAGGAAACAAGCCTAATAGTCAAACAGAACAACACGATAGACATTAAGGGCAAAGTATGTTCAAAGACATATCCACACCAACCCAAATGTATCACAAATGCCAGAAAAACATAAAATATTGGAAGAATCTTGTTTAGCTTGCCAGAAAGTAAACATGCAAAAGAGAGTACTTAGAAAACAAAACTCACTTATAAAGCATGATGCATACCTCTTCAATGTCATCATTAGCATAGATATCCAACCGAAATGCCTGGCTCAAGCTACTAGCCAATGCTGCCACATCAAAATCCTTATCTCGGAAGTCATCGTCATCACTATCTCTGACATGGTCTTGTAATGTAGTCGGACGCCTGCAAGAGATGAAAAAATATATATTTGTTTTGACCCAATTGAGAATCAAAAAGGAATATACAGATTAGAGACATGAGGATTCTAATTTCTATTAAGTACATTTACAGTCACAGTGATTTAGTCCTGCAACATGTACATATGGTTACAAGTCACAAGTTGCTGGACTGATGAGCAAGAACCCGCTAAGAAAATCCAGTATATGATAATTTAACCAAATGAAGGATTATTGTGGCTAACACATGTGCCCAAACAAAATATTTGTTTAATTTCACCCTTATTCATTTTCAATAATACCTCGCACACCATTACGTTGTGTATCACTTAATAAACTAAAGAGAGCGAGCCGTTAGAAAAATTATTAATGATAATCATGATCAAGCATCCAACAGTGACTAAGAACCCTACCCACAAGACCATTGATAAACATTTTCTGTAGCATTCCTCTTGGACAATACATTGTTAAGCCAATCGACCCAATCACTATTTTCCTGCAAGTGAAAAAATAAAATCAGCCGATTGAATAATATTCAGACACCACCTAATATAATCTGAATAGTAAAAAAAAAACAAACAAGAGTGCAGTATAGCCATAACCAATAATGTGACAGAGCACAGAAGTAGCAACTCTATGAAACACATGGTAGTAAAAAACAAGCGATCATCAAGGAGAAGCAATTTAACACAGAACCAATAAAAGGATGTTTATTGTTTGTCTTTTCGACCAAAAATGATATGCTTCAAATTTTGTTGGTTCATAATATACTATGGACTCCAATATACATCAAAAAGTAAGAGAGTTAGACTAAGCATTTACAAATGAAGAATAAAGTTAACAGTTTTCATCCAAACAATTCCAAACTGTATAACATTACTTTCCTATAAAACATAAACCAAATGAGGTAAATATTTTAACAAATTATATTCTTTTCAACAAGAGATGATTGACCTGTAAGTGTGTCTGGATTGTGATGTTGCTATCACCCAACTGAGTAAGCTTGTTAGCAATCCGTGTTATGTGACCTATACTACCTATCCTTGGGGGTGATCGCCCCTCTGCGGAGACTGTAGCCTGAAAATATGAATTTTCGGACAAAAGAAAAGTTAACCAAATTTGGGAGGTACATAAACATATGAGGAAGCAAAAAATGAACATCTATGAACAAATTCTATGCACCAAAATTATACCTAAGCACTGCTATGAGTTCCATACCTTAGTAGAATCTGTTGACAGCAAAGGATTTTTTTCAGCTGCGAGAATTTTCCTAACAATGTCACACTCCTTCAAAATGTGTTCCAGTAGCAAAGTTGTCTTGCTCTCCAAGCAAGATCCAATGATATTCTCAACATGATGATGCAAAAAATTGTTGAAAGGGTACCTGCAATATGGACCCACCTTTATTGACAAGATACAAAGTTAGTCAACATTATCAAAAATCACTGAAGCATATTACTCACTCAAAGAATAAGTTTACAACGAGTTTTATCGCTCCCTGCTGGATCAGTTCTTTCTCTACAGCTTCACTACCAAGGGTCAATAACACACAGACGAATTCCACAATCTGGAAAGGGAAAAACAAGACACATTACCTTCTTTCTATCAACACATTGCCTAGACTGTATAACAGAATATTAAACACAAATGCTTATGTGTCAGCCGAAGTATATTAAAATTAAAAAAGCCCTGTACTTGATACATGTAGCTCAAATATGAAGCAATCTCACATGGTAGAAATGAATTGAATTCTGCGGAAACTAAGTTTTAACTTCTATGCAAAAAAAAAAAAAAAAAAAACTTCAAGACATTAACAAATGATTAGTCAGTAGGATAGGTTTTTCAGAAGAATAGAATGATAGAACACATTAATCAAGGTCTATCATGAAAATACAATGATTCATTTTAAATAAAAAGAAGGGGGGGGGTGCATAATTCACCTTGACAGGAGAAAGGAACAAACAAAACTTAAGGAGACACTGTCCTACCTTCAACCGATGTTTCCCAAGGGGAGGCTGCAGTTTACCATATGTGGTTGGCAAGGCACTATCCAAAGAAGAAACATCTAACAATATCAATAAATCACCTATTTCATGTTTGAATGAAAAGAAGGTTAGTGAAGATATACAAACTATTTGTAACAATTAAAACAAGGAGCCTAAAAACAGTAATAATGACTAGTCACAAGGAAGTGCAACTATAGAATATAGATTGCTTTAACAATTATGTGGTATTTGAAGATGACAGCATTCTAGAAACAACCAAGTATGCAATGCATGACAAATTATTTCAGTCTGATGGCCTAGTGCATTTTCTATTTTCTACCGACTTTCCAAAACCAAGTATGCAAGCATTCTAGCTCGACTTAGTCATGTGCTCTAAGTCAAGAAACTTGTAATGATGCCATTTCTGTACGTTCAGACATCTCCAGCACACTGTTTAAGGCAAAAAAATATATGCCAAAATCGATAACAATTTAAGACTTTAGTGTATTGGTGCGTTTGTGATTTTTCACAGCAAGCATTTAGTGTATTGTTGCATGAATATAGAAAAGAAAACAAAAACCAGGATTCTTGTAATAATTTTAGACCTCGATGATTATTGATTACCATTCACCCTAAGAACAAGAAAACAGAGCCTTGTCAATCTGAAGAGATCCATAAGAATCCACATAAAGCCAGAAGGGAAAATGAGCTTAAAACTGTGGAAGTTTTGATTTGTCAGTACTAGTAATAAGAAAAGGAAAGAAGAGTACATAGAGGAGAAAGAAAGATTTATTTAATAATTTGAAAAGGTACCTCTATCAATATCTTTAAGCCTCTTGCATAGGCTTTAAAAGAGTCTAAACCTTGAACTGGTCAGGAAAGGGTCTAAACCTTGAACTGGTCTTGTTTTGCTTAGCAAACACCAAATGAACATAGATTGCAAACTAACTGTGCTACTAAAACAAAGAATAACTAGTGATCTTTCAGCTCGGTGCAGCTCTTCATATTTTCTTCGGTTTTATTATTCATATGCTTTTTGTTATAACAGTACTAGATAGTATGTATTGCAGTGTGCCATATTGGTTCGGCCTATGGCAGAAATTTATATTCAGTAACAAGCCTGAGAAAATATGAAGTTTAAGACGATCGGTGAATTTTGAAGTACTTTGAAACCCTGTAAACATAGATAGCTGGAGATAAACTATAATATCATTTCTAAACTTGAAAATAACAATGCTGCATTACATGTTCATGCTTTACTTGTCCACTCTTGAAATTACGCAACAGATCCAAGCTATGCATTAAATAATTCTATTTGGAATACCAAATATCTCAACAGCTAAAAAAACCATAGGAACAGGAGGGAAATACAACCAGATGACAGTCATAATGATATATATATATATATATATATATATATATATATATATATATATATATATATATATATGCAATAGACATGCAAACTCTAAAGCTCTGATTGTTTTGCTGAAAAATAACTTGTTTGTGATGGGTGCTAAGAATCTTGTTATATAAATTAGTAATATGAACAACTATTATTAATTATAATTCACTAAATACTTATAATACAAGTAAATTATAATTATTGTGAAAAATTAACCACATTAAGATAGTGAGTTAAATCTTACAACTTATACAAAGTAAAATTAATTATGTTATAATTAATAATTCAGTTAAAGAAGAATTGGAACCCCACTGGCACGGCATGATATGGTATTGAAATCGTACTATTCTAATCAAATGTTGAAATTCTGGCACCACTTCATTAAACCATGCATAACCATTATTTCCTATGGCACCAAACATTAGAAAATTCAAAATACATTTCTAGGTGAAAATTTTCAAGTAAAATGAGAGATGATAAGATTTAAAAGTGATTAGTACGATATCAAGTAGAATACCAGCTTTGTTAAAAACCTAGCATTTGAAGAAAAATGACTATATCTTAGTATAGTAATATTGCCAGATCCACCAGCAAAAGTGGCAAAATACCTAGTCTCTCCAGCATTCCCACAACAGTATCATAACTAGGAGTAATAAATGATCCATGATTAAGCTGGCTTCTAAATGCTTGATAGGAAGACAGTACCAATCGCTTTGGATCTAAAAAACATATGCAGAAAGATAAGACATGAAACAGAACAGATTTAGGTCTGGAATCTTCCATAGCATGCTGAAACAATCTCTGCACATAACTGCATTTTAACAGAATATTTACATCAGAAGAGTTGATCGATAACCAAAAACTAATACTTCTACTATTAAAACTCGCTGTCATTATATCTAAGGGAATCATACCTTGGGCTGCAGATTTTAGCCGCAAGGCCAGGAGGGGCACATCGAATAATCGAACAAAGAATTTCTGTTGCATTGGCATGGACCTCAGAAGAGTCCTAAGAATATTCCAAAATGAAAATAAACTTAAATCAGTCCAACAACACAAGGAACCATAGATGTCCTCACTCTTGGATATAGCATTGCCCAAACTAGAAAAGCATGATTTCCTTTGTGTTCTAATGATATTATCCTAGGAGGCTAGCTTCAAACATAATGGCTGAGAAAGATTCACCTTTACATCCTATTCACGTGTGTATAACCTAAAATTCAAATATGTTTCATGACAAATTAAAGAAATTGAAGGGTAGACCTGTTTCAGATAATATGCATCTAAAACCTGAGCCTAGGTGGCATGTAATAGGTCCTTTAAATGATGATGAGAAGAGCATAAATGTAGACAATAAATGAAAAGAAATGCCCCCTCTCAATATGTATGTGTGCCTCCCTTTCATACAATCGTCAAACACCATATAGAGAAAATCTGAGGAAATTTTTATAAGCTTTAAAAGCCATAATATTGCTAATCAACATGACTAATAAAGGTCCAAATTTTCAAATACCAAAAGTAGATAAATAATTCTAAAATTTTCTGTATGCAAGTAGAAGAAATAACCTCCGATTATATATTAAAACAATGTTTAAAATCTTAATTTAGAAATAGTCACAGACCCAACCAGGATCAGTATTGTTTTAGTGCCGAATGAAATCAACACAATACAAGTCGGCACGAGGATGACTCTACCAACAACAATAACAACCAAGCTTTATCCCACTAGGTGGGATCAACTATATAGATCCTTCTACGCCATTTAATTCTATCCCTTACTATATCATCATTTATATTTAAACAAATTTTATCTTGTTTTATTATTGTTAAGCAAGTCTTTTTTTTTTGTCTTTCTATTCCTCGTTTGATTTGCATATTTCTCATAATTTCACATCGCCTAACTGGAGCATTTATTAGTCATCTAAGTACATGTTTGTACCATCTTAAACACGTTTCCCGAAGTTTTTTCTCAATAGACGCAATCCCGACTTTCTCTCTAATATTCTCATTTCTTATCCTTCCCATTCTCATATGTCCGCATACCCACTTTAACATCTTCATTTCCGCAACTCTCATCTTCTGCTCATGTGCTAGAGTCATAGCCCAACATTCAACTCCATATAACATAACAGGTTTTGTAGAACTTCCGTTTAAATTTTAGAGGTATTTTACAATCACAAAGAATACCTGATGCTTTCCTCTATTTTAACCATCCTACTTGTATTCTATATAAAACATCTCTCTCAATCCTTCTATCCTTTTAGAAAAATAATCTTAAATTCTTAAAGCTCTCAATTAAAGATAACTTGTCATCTCTTATTTTAATAATTATTTTATTACGTCTAATATTGTTAAATTTAAATTTCATATATTCAGTCTTTACTAAGCCTAAATATATTCCCCTATATTTTGCTTCATTAAGTTTTCATGATTTATATTCTTGTTTATCCTAGCAAATTGTCATGATGTTTCGGTAACATATAATGTCTCCTTCCTTACCTTTTCCAAAAAAAGTCTCACACCCCAAAATTTCAAAATTGATGCTACTGAAGTTGCTACAGTCACAAATGGAAGGCAATACTAACTTATTCAATTAGTAATTGTTACCAAAAATGTGAGACCACACTACAGCCTCAAGTCATTATAATTTCACTAATTTGATAGCATGGGGCAAATATGTGCAAATTTTGTTTAAATTATTTGTTCCCAAACTTACATTTGTATTCTACTACTATCATGCATGCACATTAGGCAGAATGTTGTGATGAATTTTGTATTATATAAATTGTTTGTATGAGATTTTGTATCACTCATATCCAATTCAGAATCCACAACATGGAGCTTCATGTGGCACACATTGTTCACATTGCACCATCTAAGGCAGCATGTGCAAAATGTAAACTATCACTTGTGCAGCAAACAAATGGTTGATATATTGCCTAATAGGACATGATATTTGAATTTTTACTAAGAGCATTAAGGACAAAGAAAAATAATAATAAATTTGAGCTCAAAAGAAAAGGGAAACAAAATAAAGGTGACACTAAGCCTAATCACTCGGCTACAGCAAAAAGGTGAAAGGCTATGAAATGAGAACTAGTTGGCAAATGGTTATGATTTTCTCAAACATTCAGCTCTAGACAAGATATTCACTGATAAAGACCTTTGTGCTAAAGAATGGCATACAGAGTCTGCCTAATCATTAAGTTGGTCACAGCTGCTCCTTGTGACAGATAGAAAGTCAATAAAAACTAAAAAATGTAATCATATAATATTATAAGGTCGAGAAAGTTGAAGAACCTACAATAATATGATCCTTATGTCGAAAGATGGAAAGAATAGAAACCAAGTAGCATATGGAGATAGAGACCTTCACAAATAAGTTTAAGTGAATCAAATATAACATGGCAGTAGAGCAAAAGTTTCAATGTCTGAATCCTAGCAGTGCTAATAAAATAGTGCAAGCAGATCCGGATAATGGACAAAAAGGCAGTTGGATTCATTCTTTATGGACACATGTGAGGTGAGGAGTATTAAAGTATAGAGGGCCTTTGGCTAAAAGCTTAAGTTTTTTTTTCACCTAATCAAACTTAAAAATTAATTACACTAACATTTTGCAGAAGCTCAGTGACCTAAACAGTGGAATCACAGCTCAATTTCAAGAACAAACTTATTTTTGCAAGTATAACAGTGTCTATCCTAACATGTCAGTGCCATGACTCCAACTATCAACTGTTTAAAATAGCATGGTATCCAATGTTGTCCTGTTAATACAATATATTTGAAGGGTTTGCTACCTAAAAAGAGACCAATAAGAATTAGCAGATAGATCGTTGCAACAGTTCATCCGGCAATTTACAGAATCTCTCATCCAATCCACTGATTTTGTGAACTACTGGCCAATTTATGTGCTTGGTTACTGAATCAGCTTCTATGACTACAGATTTAAATACTAAAACTATTCAAATAATAGCAGGATCATATATCTGGGATGAAAAGATAATACAATTCTGATTATACGCATACCGATGAGCTAAACTTATCCACAATCATCTCAAGAACATCTATATCTTCCAACCACTGCATTGTCTCCTCATAGTTGTGGTGCAAATGTTCATCAGCGCCAATTAGTCGGATGATAATCTGTTTCAGATGCCCAAATCAGAACATGTAGAAAGAAATAGAAAACACAAGAAAACTATGTTTTTGGATTACGCAAACACCATCCACTAACCTCCATAATAGATGTTATCCCTATGAGATCAACCAGTTGATGAATTATCTCCGGATGGCCCTTGACAATAACAATAAAGATTATAATCACAACATCATTACCAAAGTAAAAGTAAAGAAATAAAATAAGAATGTTATATGGATTAACGTTCTTTAATACTTTTCAAATACAAATATGAGTTACTATCCCTGAAAACCACTATGTAGTTTGCTAAGCAGAGACCACACAACACGCAAATAAAAAGATAAGTGCCAAAACCAACCAAAAATGCGAACAATGATGCCTACTACCTGTGGTATATTTTCCAAACAGGATTTACTTTTCAACAGAAGATCAACTCTGTGAATGCTTTCCAGGAATTGGTAGCTCCAATCCCAATGTTATAACAACTCGCCTAGGTGAGAAAATTGACCTATTTATTTTATGAGGTCTAACCACTGATCCAAAATAGTTAAACTCAAGTTAATAATGTTTAACTCATCTAGACTTCTACATTAACCCACAATTTCCCTCTCCATGTGGAACTAAACAAGGGTGTCATCTTCACAATACTAATTACGATGACACCCTACTTTAATCCCACATGGAAAGTTGTTATGTCAATGAGGGTTGTAAGCTTAGATGAACAAAATCTAATATTAATTAGGATTTAGATATATTGGGATAGTGGTTGAATCCAACAAAAGTAATGAGTCAATTCTATCATTTAGCCAACTGTTAAATTTGTCTTAGAGTGAATTTATCTAATCTTGAACATGGTGAGGTATTTGGAAAGGATTGCTTTTGTATATGGCGGAGAAGAGCTACCATTGAGCCTCTCATGCTACAGATTAGCAGAAATTGTTGTGGATTGTATGGATGACCTTTGGGTCTCAAAGGAGACATCAAGAGCTAATTAAAGAAGAATGTGGCACCCTAACTTAGTCCTCCATGACAATCATGGGCTGATGAAGGAAGTTTACATACTAAGACAAGTAAACCACTATTAACTAAGATTATGCATTTTGAAATAATAGTTGAGCCTAACACAGTTATTTGATCAAATCTCTCACCTAGGCAAGTTCTTACACATATAGAAGACTAAATGATAAAACAATCCAAATAGAACAAAGAAAGTGTAGACTATGCATATTGTAGCATGTGAAACATAGCATACCTGCATATAACTGAAAAATTGGCCTGCCTTCCGCATCATCAGACATATTACAACCTACTCAAAAACAACAAGCATTATCCATTCACAAATGTTAAGCGAGAAAGAAAAGGTTGAAAATGTTGAAGGTGCCCCCATAACTTTGTGAATGAACCAATATCCCATACACATAGGAAAATATCCATTACCTTACTAAAATATCCAGCCAACAATGTACTATGGGGATGATCAGGCTTGACAAATGAGAACAACGTATCCATCAACTACAAGGAAAAACAGGGACCGGATAATCAAAGAAAAAGTTAAAGGTTGGTGATGTTTGAAATAATTCAAGCTATTAAGAATGTGTTAGTGATATTAACCTCTTCGTCCTCAACTAAAGCCCTCAATAAAATATCAACCTCACAAGTGAATAGCTCACATGCAATAAATGGAAATCTGCATTTCATCTCCAAATTCAGAATATGATAAAACGTGTCCAGTGATCAAGAAACAACTAAAGACTAACTTGAATATATGTTTCTTATCAGCATCTTCTGAAGGTTCCTCCACGATGTAACGAAGCAATTTCTCCACTTGAGACTTTTCCTTCAAACTGCATAAGAATGGAAAACAACACTATAAACATCTAAAACAGTCAGTAAATTGTATAACTAGAAAAAAGAGTTAAAATACATGGGTCATATAAAAGACTAATAAAAAAATATAAAATGAAAAGAGAATTACCAAGACTGCTTCTCTTTTGAAAGTTATAGATAAGTGTTCATTTCATGTAAAAAAAAAGATCAGTTGGGGGTTTTAAGATCATAAAATAATAGCATAAGCAATGATATAAATTCCTGGACCAATGTCAGAGTGGTGAAATACACGCAAGATTTTCTCCTTGCTCCTGTCCCTATCTCTTTTCATCTTCTCCCACCACTGCATCCTCATTTAATTGCAGTAATCCATTCACAGTAGACACAGATGGAGGTGGCAGGAGAAATAGACTGCCACCAGTGATGCCTTTTCTAATATGCTTTACTTCTTCGGTGACAACTACCATCAATACATGCTTACACATGATCTCATCATCCAGTTCTCGCACAATACAGATCTTTCAGCCCACGAGTGCATCACTAGATTGGTATTCAACTCCTGACTATCAGCACAGGAAGCAACTTATGAAATACTTTCAGTCATTAATGGTAGAAGTATACTTTGAGCATTGTGTTATATGACATTCCAACATATCACAAATTCCCAGTAAGCATCTAAATGGAGTTTATCATATGAGAGACAGTGTGATCTTATGCCTACATTGGAGATACAATTTAACCCATATTTTGATGAAAACCAATAACAAAGTTTTATTTCATCAAGTTATGCGTTATTGGATGTGCCCACAAAAATATCAACATCTGAGAGTGATTAGCTATTGCTTGAAAAGATGATAATTTGAGAGAATAAATTTGAGTAATATATGGAGATGTTCAAATGTAACCAGTGTATGTTACAGAAAAGTCCACTAGAGTGAAAGGTGTAAGAGATACAGAAAGACCAAAGTGAATTTCAGTTTGATTTGATTTGATTGATTTTTTGGAAATGAATAATACTATTAATCTTGCAATAGAGCTCAGCAATCAGATACGTTCCATTTATTTGATCCCAACCAGTTAGCACAAACATGGCTCGATGATATGTCAATGTCACAATTTACTTCTTTACTCAACAACTTAGTAGAATAAGAATTTTCAACGGAGGATATATATATCTGTATTCAATACATTCTGTCTTATCCATTAATTTGGTTGTACCATTTCCATGACTTCAATTTATTTTTCATTCTTTTCATCTCTGTTTGTTTCATGGCAAATTGCTTCCAAATAGAAAATGCTTTCTTCTACTGAATGAATGAAGAAATATATAAAATTTGGGAAGATGACTTCTCCCTTGAAATTAGTTTCTTAAACCAACAGGCACCATTCTTTATTCAATTAAAAAATAGTCTAGTTTGTACAACTAGTTTGAAAACTTTATCTCCGAGATAACATCATCATGGGTCCACATAAAATACTCATTTGGTTGACGACTACCAACATGCCATAATTTACCATCACAATGGGTAGGGCTTAAAGTTAACTCGCATACTGTGTCATGATCGGTCCATTGGTCATTTTATTTACGAATCAGTAACCAAACAATAGAAATAGTTCAGCACAAATTTAAATGCACAAGGAAATACAGGAAAATAACCTATTTACCTAGGAAAATAAACTATTTACCTAGGCTAGCTATCTGGTAAACATTTTCCTCTGGAATTTTCTTTTATTAAAAAAGAATTGTAGCCTTAGAATCTCAATCTACAAAGTTTCTTATATTAATGAATTTCTAAGGAGAAGAGAAGGCATGTCATCACTTTAATTAGGTTAGTCATTCACACAGTCACATACATTCCAAATTATTTTTCTGCATTCTCATTTCAATTAGGTGTTGCTACTTCACGATGAGATACTCAATAAATGGTTACTGATATAGGAACACAAAAAAGAGCATACACACGCTGCCAAAAAGTAGTAGCAAGGATAGAAAAAACACTGATAAAGAAAATTATTTCTTCATGAATGAACATATGCAAAAAGAAAGGATCAGATCTAAATATGTATGTTCTGGATATAGAACAAACAAGCAAAGTAAGAGAAAAACAAATAATTACAAATCTACAAGACGAGTATTTTGTGCTTTGCATTCTTGAATAACTTCATCCTCATCCAGAAGATCTTCCAAAGTAAAATTTTCCCTGTCTAAAATAGATTCCACCTGAAACAACACAGAAACCAGAATAATGAAATTTTCATTGGTTAATGCAGGCAATAGTGTTTGTGAAATCAGAAGAACATTTTCGAGGAGGCACAAACAAATAAGGAAAATATTGCAAAAAAGGAAAGAACATGGATCCCAGTTTCTCTGGAAGAAAAATTGCAAATAGAATCAGGAATCAATCAGAGGTCTTATGAGGTGTTGAGGAACTAAATTGATGGTGATACTTATATCAACGTCCGGAGTCAAAGACCAAGGTTTTCTCCAGACACAAAACTAAGAATTAAAAAGAATGTCAATCCAAAAGCAAAGTGCACCCAACACAATTAACCTGAAAAAAATCCATTGCCATGAAAGAAGAATAAGAAAATCATGGATACCTATTACAATTAAAAAAACATTTTTTAGGTCAAAAAGCAACTTTTTGGGTAGCTGCACAGCCTATTCACTTAACATAATCCAATCAGCATGCCCTCCGGTTATTTGAAATCAAAGCCTGTCAAAGTCTCATTGCTACACAATTTGGTACTCCTTTAGAGTCTTTAGATAGCTGAATCAGAAAAACGTTGATGAGACCATACCATCCCCACAGCCACATCATAAAGTTTTAGTCGAAGAGGTAATAGTCAATTATTGATTACTTATAAGAATGACTATATAACTATTCTTCGTCATTACTGACAAAAGGAAATTAATAAACATGCCGTGCTTCATCCCTGTAGGAAGTCTACTTAGTGTATCCGTGCATATAGGCATTATACCCGACTTAAAGAATTCTAAGATAACAAAGAAATAAAGAACCAAAATAGCGGAACATAATGCCCTGGCCAGCTCTGTTTTTTCCGTTTCAAATACAAGGGAATAAGCAAAATGAAGATAAAGTTTGTAAACTTAAAATCTAATTAAGAAAAATGACCAAATAGCTAACACTGTCAGCACCGATTACTATAACATGAAACGCATCACAACAGGCAGCAGAGACCTTAGGAAAAAAGCAACTGGAATAAGAAATCACGTATAGCAATGACGCCACACTTACAGGCGACCCTTGAGAGAACGAGCTCATGCGCCAGAACATCTTGATGGGCTCAGACAGTTAATGGGAATCAACCACTCAGATCTAGGGTTCTAGAAGGCAAACCCCGCCGACAATTCGGTCCTCGAATCCCACGGAACCGAAAAACAAAGAAGCAAAACCCTAGCTCGGAGATCTCGGCGGCTGCAGTCCGGTCTTCCACGGGGCTTCGTGAAGGAATAGAGCGAGAAAACAAGACGGAGGAGGTACAGGGTCGCGGACAAGGGAATGAGAGGGGAGGAAGGGATTGAAGCGGAGAGGGTGCGAGAGGAGGAGGCGACGGCGACGGCGACAGAGCGGCGATAGGCGACGCCCTGGACCTTGGACGCGGGAGGAAGGGGGGAGATTTTGGGGCTGTGCAGTGTTGGCAATCAGTTGAAATAATAATTGCGTTTGTTTGTGCGGCCTACAGGAGCTTAAATAAGACAACATCTGGTAGTGCTGCAGTGATAATTCTCTCTCCCGAATTTGAGATTAAAAAATAGGTGTTACTTCAATATTTAAGATTTAATATAATATAATATAATTTATTTATTTATTTATTTAGATACGTGAGCACGACCATAAATATCAAATGTAAAAAAATATATAAATATATTTTCATTCTTTTTTAATTAAATATTAAATCTTAAATTTTAAACTCTAAAAAAAATTTTTAAAAATTTTAGTTGACGGTGGTGCTTAATGACGAATAGAGTGAAGTAAAATATTAATATGTCATTTTGTAGGCTCTTAACATTGATTTTTAATTTCTTTAATTGTCATAATTATCGTGATTGAATGAAAGAAATAATCTCTTACGCTCTAAAATGTCAATTCTCTCATGGACCACTTTATGGAGTTTAATCTCTTCCTTCTCACATGAGAGACTCAATAAGAAATAATAATGGTATTATTACTTCTAAGCACATGCCCTCGCACACCAATTCGTCAATCTCCTTTCTTGAGCATTCCGACTTGTTGGTCCCACTTTCTGAGTACTCAGCCTTCGTCCCGTAGCATTGCAATCGAATTCGATCACTTTCTAAGCACTCGACCTTCATCCTAGTGTTAGTGTTCCATCCAAACTCGATAAGGTTACTTAAGATCTGATCTCCTGAGCACTCAACATCTCTCGACTACTCAACGTTCAACGATCCACTCGGATTGGAATCATCTTTCGAGTACTCGATCTTCATCCCACGACATCCCGCGAAGCTTAATCAGCTATCGGAAGCATCTAACTATTCACCCCTCAGCCTCCAATAACTCACGCACACCTAGCCAATGCCCACGACAACTTCTGACACCTGCTCAACGACCCGACATATTAAGATACGATCCAACAGCGAGTGCTTCCAATGCCCTAATCGTCTCTCAAACAGATAGCTCACATAGAGATTCCCGGATATATAAGGATCGACGAAAATAAATGAGAGGGAGGATGATTTTCTTATCACACACAAAGGCAACTATTTCTTCACTAATATCTCTTTTAAGCTTCTTGTTCTCTCTCATGTTTCCGCAAGCTTTTTCTTCAATCCAATATTGATTTAACCATCAAAGGGACCATGACACTGACCCTCCACTAACGCCCTTTGACTTAGGCTATCGGGAGCACGATGGAGGATTGTCAAGGTTTCTATCCTAAAGACGAAGTGAAAGGAGGAGCCCGAGCTAACAAATACACCATCAAAAAGCATTGAGTGTTCTCTTGACTCACCTTATATCACTTTTATCTGTTGCCATCAATCTCGATCCATTATATGGTTGAAACTCAAGCAATCATTAGTTAAACAAATACTAGCATCAAGCTAATTAAGATGACTCACAAATGCATTGGTCGATTGAAGATTAAAGGGATTGCAAGAACAATCAATTAGGATACATACTTATAGTAGAATAAATAAATAAATAAAGACAATTTAGATACTATAAAATAAATAGAGGACTAATAAGAACCTTCTTCATGAAAATGAATGAATTTGTAATATCCCATTATCTTTTGGTGTTTGTTGTAGGTAAATTGGACATAAGTATAAATCTTTAAGCTATTGTAGACAATAAGGTCTTCTCCATTGAAAATTTAAATTAAAAAAAATAAAAACGCTATTTTAATATATTTTTTATGTATGATGATTATTATTATTTCTTTAGAAAATAAAGTATTAAATTTTTAGCTTTCATGAGTTATTTTTCCAATTCTCCTCCTAAATTTTCCCTTCAATATCAGACTAAATCGAACTCCACGTGCACTGCACATGTCTCTCGCCCGCCCAAATGCATGCCAAGGCCAGCCACGTGCTCGTTGGAAGTCTGGTTCACCGTCTCAATTAAGCTTCAAATTAAAAGGCCGGACTCGGATTGAACCTGAACAGACCAGACCGGGTCCACGCGGGATCAAAATTGGCGGCTCGGTCAAACCGTTCGGGAACTCTGGTTCCTACGGCGACTACTTCATATAATAAGCTATTCCTTCTTCCTGCTCTCTTCCCCCTCCGTCGCCGCTCACCGGTGGTCGCGGCTCCCTACGATCGATCTGCTATTTTCTGATTCCTTGGTGTTTCTCTTCCCTCATCGCTTTTAGATATCGCGATTGACGGGAGTGAGAAGGCAGCGCGTGGGGGCGGCCGCTTCTCGGAGGGAGGAGATAGCTTGCGTAGTCGATTCGAAGACATTTCAGCGTGGTGTTCAGCTTCCAGGTGAATTCCGCTTCTGTATTCAAAAGTGCCTTTCCCCCTCCGTTTTCCATCAATAAAATTTGCTAATTTTATCAGCGCACGATTTTTGTCTATTAAGTCCGAATTATGTTGATGTATGGAGTGGATATCGCAGGTAATGGAACCGGATTTTCTTTTTGCTGAAATTATAACTTTGACTAAGTTTTAACATTTTGTGAAAAATAATTAATTTTACGGCGTAAGAAAGTCTTAGGATCAGATTACGATGGCATGTTTTGATCTTTATTGTTATGTTGGATTCACATAAGGATACAGCATGAATGATCGAGTCCAAACAGTGAGAAATAGTATGGACAGTATGAGCATTTCTCAGGGAAAATTTAGCAAGAAAAGGTATCTAATGAGTCTGAAGGAACATTTTAACCATTTGATTAGATTATCATGGCATGTTTTGATCTTTATTATTATGTTGTATTCGCATAAGGAGACAGCATCTAAACAGTCAGAAGTAGTATGGATAGTTTTGACCTACAGCTTGTCAATTACTATGCAGAAGAAGTTTATCACTTGATTGGCTTTGGTAGCCCATTCTGTGAAACCACTTTGTCGTCTACTTGTGTGCGTGCGTGGTTTGTTTATATGTGTCTGAAAAATGCGTCTTTGTTTCTTACTCCACTTCTTCAGCTAAGCTGCATATTGTGAACCAGGAGCTACATGCTTTGGTACTCTACAAATCTTCTTTTAGATCTCAACGACGTCAGACTTTATTCTGTTACAAGTTTTGGCAAATGGTTGGAATATGTTTGTTATTGTTTTTAATACATGAGTGCACCTATGACCTTGATTGGTCTTAGCTCTTAAACTTACCATGCCATATTTCCCTCACTTATGTCTGCTCTTGCAGAGAACTCTTGATTGTTATCTCCATCAATCTACATCTCTAAAAAAACTTGATAAATAAATCATTCAGTGATGGCTTGCTTTACTTGCATATTTAGGAGGAAAGCAACTTCACGCCGGCAACATAATCAATTTAGCGAAGGTAACATATCCTTGATGTTTTTATGTAATTTATATCCTTTGATACTAAGAATAGCTTATTCCATCTTTCTTTGAAGCTTGACATGTTTATTTTTTTCAGATGTTGCTGGAATTGAAAGTGTTACAATTTACACTTTCAAGGAACTGAAAAATGCAACGGATGATTTTAATCCAGCTAACAAAATTGGAGCGGGAGGTTTTGGTTCAGTATATAAGGTGATTTACTAATTTCTGTTGACTATAGACTTGATCCAAGCTATTAATTTTAGAAAAAATACCTTTAATATTAGTTCATTGATATAGGGAAGACTTAGAGATGGAAAAGTTATTGCTGTAAAGGTGCTCTCCTCCGAGTCAAAGCAGGGAGCACGCGAGTTTCTGACTGAAATCACTGCGATCTCTGGCATAATTCATGACAATCTTGTCAAGCTGTATGGCTGCTGTGTAGAGGGATCTCACAGAATTCTTGTTTACAACTATCTTGAGAACAATAGCCTTGCACAATTCCTTCTTGGTACCTAATACATTTCTTATGTTTTTCTATATTAGTATTCATGTCTTGACTTAGTATCAGACTAGCAGCCAGATCCTCATTTTATAGTGCATAACAATGTTCTGGTTCCTGCTTTGTTTCAGGTTCCAACCGCAATAACATTTATTTCAACTGGAGATCAACAGTTAAAATTTGTGTTGGTGTTGCTCGTGGGCTTGCATTTCTTCATGCTGCCACATATAGTTCACAGAGATATTAAAGCAAGCAACATTCTTCTTGATAAGGATCTAACACCAAAAATTGCTGATTTTGGTTTAGCAAAGATTCTACCAGCAAATATGACACATGCCAGTACTCGAGTGGCTGGAACAATGTAGGTGCCCTCTTTTCTGAAATAGTATTGATCTATTTGCAGGAAATGCAAAACCAACCCTTGCTTGATGTAGTATATGCAAATATCTGCCATCAATGAACTCCAATCGAGAAATCCTAACTGTTCTTTGAGGCTGGCCCTTGCAACAAACATAAATTTTTGCTGCATAATAAAATAAGGCTAGTAACATATGTCATCCTACTTTGATGACGGGCTCACAAATGTTCACTTTCTTTGTGCAGAGGATACTTGGCACCTGAGTACGCCATTCGTGGACAAGTGACAAGGAAGTCAGATGTTTACAGTTATGGTGTTCTTCTGCTGGAGATTGTCAGTGGAAGATGCAACACGAATACACGACTACCTTATCAAGATCAAAATCTTCTTGAAAGGGTAAGAGAAGTATATAAATTAAATATAAAATGGATGGTGACTTTGAGTAGCACATAAAGTAAATTTTCCAGTAAACAATTTTTTCTTTCGGAAAGATTGGTCTTTGTCTTGACAATTCTGTTTAGGTTGGATACTCTAGTGCACAGTTTCTTGCAACTGGTTTTGAAAATGACACTGAAGCATTGCATGCATGAGAAACTCTATATTTTCATAAATTTGTTTACAAAATTCAAAGTGAAACACTCGTGCTGTTTCCTTCATTATGTTGTCAAATTTTGCTTCAGGTGTTAGTATAAACTGTAAACACAAGTATCTTGAAACCCTGGTATGCTAAATAAGATTCTTTCATAATAGTCTTGGATAGTGTTTTATGTTCAAATGGTTGGGTATGACCAGCTAAGAAAAGGATATTGGCTTGTGTTTACACACGTTATATGGCATATGTGTTGGAGCTTACTGAATTTTATTTTTGAACTTGTTTGGTTAAAACACAGACTCTCTCTCTCTCTCTCTCCCTCATTTGGAAGTATATATACAATACCATCCTTTCATAATTGTGTTTTGTCCTGTTATGCTGATTCCTCAGACTTTCATGTTAATAGTATTTTTGGGTCAATCCTATTGGTTGCTTGTTAATTACCTTTAGCAGCTCCATTGCATACATTAGTCCTATTGAGTGAAGAAAAACATATACTTAAAGCCACTTGCAATCCAAGTTTGAGGCAGTGAAAGGAGGTAGATGATCAGCAAAGGTCTGTAAGTTTGTCACCTAAATGGATCACTTCAAGTGGATAATTATATTGGTGTAGAGCTCAAAATTTCCCCTCTCATCTAACCTAAAGTCTATCTATACTTGGTCGGGCTAGTAGGGAGCATATTCCGAGAGTCACTTCAAGGGTAACTTTAGCTTGGAAGTTTCTTGAATTGTGACTGTGAAACAAGTGAACTCAATGCGGTCTGTGCTTTCTTTTCCTTAATAAATGTAACCTCATCTCTTGTTTCAGTAGAATAACCAACCACAAGTAGGTGGAGCTCAATAATTTGCTTTTTGTCGTCGTCGTCAGTTTTTTTGGTAAAGAAATCTGCTGAGAAAATAAACGGTTAAGAAACATGACCTGTGAATTCTGTCACTTAGAAGTGTTTTAATCTACTGAGTTAGTTGATCATTGTGCACAATAAGCTATTTTGCTTCTTCCTTGCAAATTATCTTTGTTTGCAATTGAATGCAAGACAACTTATGATAAAAATGAGTTCCTCTATGCTGATGAATTGACTGACCTAAATCTTAAAATATGGTTGGCTGTTGTACAGACCCCAGACATCACAAATGGGCTTCTCGTCTTGCAGACCTGGGCGTTATACAAATCTGGCAAGCTGCTGGATATCATAGATACTTGTTTGACAGATGAGTTAGATGTTGAAGAAGCATGTAGATTCTTGAAGGTGGGACTGCTATGCACACAAGAAGACATGAAGCTTCGGCCCTCAATGTCGACTGTCCTCAGTATGCTGACTGGTGAAAAGGATGTGAACTCTGTGGAGATCACAAGGCCTGGTGTCATTAATGACTTACTGGACCTTAAAATTAGAAGCAAAAACAAGGCTGACCAAGTGAACATATCCTGTATCGCATCATCTGTTCTAGACTATCCCTCATCTTCAGACAACACGACGCATGTATCCATGACCTCCGCAGGAATAGCCGAGCGCGGCTGAAGACAAGTTAACACTGAAATTCGAAGAGCTAACTCTCGAGGTACATAACAAAGTCATGTACAATCTTTGTGATTCTTTTCCCCAAGTTGTTTATTTCTTAGTTTTGCATCTCATAGAT
The DNA here is from genome assembly GCF_044706935.1 of Curcuma longa. NCBI lineage: Eukaryota > Viridiplantae > Streptophyta > Magnoliopsida > Zingiberales > Zingiberaceae > Curcuma > Curcuma longa. The sequence continues at coordinate 649,586 of NC_133881.1, read as the reverse complement.
TCTTGGCTATGGAAATATACACTAGGACTGTGATTGAAACAGAACTTGATTGTGCATAAATTTGAAGAATGTGGATTTTTCTTCTTCTTCTTGATTTAATCAGAACTAGATTGTAGATTCTTGATTTAACCAGAACGTAGCAAAGATCATGGTTGATTGAGTCATAAACGACAGTGACTAATTGGATAACCAGTTCCAAGTCCAACTCAACTCAACCAATCACATGCCATATTGAATCGAAAAACGACAATGAGAAGATAAGGAGAGCAAATCAAATTAAAGAGAGTCTTTTCTTTTGAAACTTGATACTTTCTAAAGAAAAAGTAACTGCACAGGCTAATTTCCTCATGCACTTTAAGCAAAAGATAAAAAGTACCTGCTGTCTTTTTTGTCTTCTCATTCAATCCTTTCCAGTATCTATCGTTGCTCAATCCAAATCCACCTCTTCAATTCGAGGATAACAATCATAACAAATTCGAGTTGGTAGAAAGTCATGGACAATTAAATCTAAATTATTCCACCTAAAAAAAGAGAGTCAAAATTCAATATATATGTAGATATTTTCCAAGAGAGGATGACGATACGGAGATGATGGATTCTTCCTTCTGTCTCTGGTTCTTCCTCCTCTTCTTCTTCTTCTTCGTCCGTAATTGTTCTTCTCTTCGTGATGGAGAAGCCGCTGGATACGGATACAATCTACGATCGGTCAACGCCGATCCGTCGGGAAAGGCGTTGACCGCCGAACTCGCCCTCGTCCGCCACTCGCCGGTCTACGGCGCCGACATCGAAAACCTCCACCTCTTCGCAAGGTTAGTTATGCGGCTTTCAGTAATAGTCAACGTTGAGTCTTTGTTAGACGGATTTTGATCGATGCTGTTGATTCAGCTATGAGACCAGCGACCGGTTACGCGTGCGAATCACCGACGCCGATCGACGGCGATGGGAAGTGCCCGACACCGTCATCCCTCGCTCCTCCAAGACGTCGACTATTGTGGGCGCGCTCCGCTCCGCCGCGGCGGCGGCGGCGGCGGCCATGTCTTCTCCGCCGAGGAGTCCGACCTCGTGCTCACGCTCGCCGCTTCCTCCCCCTTCACCTTCACCGTCTCCCGGCGCTCCTCCGGCGACGTTCTCTTCTCCACGCTCCCCGCGCTCGTCTTCAAGGATCGCTTCTTGGAGCTCTCCTCGTCGCTGCCGGCGGACAGGGCGTCGCTCTACGGCCTCGGAGAGCACACCAAGAGGACCTTCAGGCTGGCCCCCAACGACACGCTGACGCTGTGGAACGCCGACATCGGCGCCGCCAACCTCGACCAGAACCTCTACGGCTCGCACCCGTTCTACATCGACGTGAGGAGGTCGTCGCCGCCGGGAGCCACCCACGGCGTGCTCCTCCTCAACAGCAACGGAATGGACGTCGTCTACGGAGGATCCTACATCACCTACAAGGTGATCGGGGGCGTCCTCGATTTCTACTTCTTCGCCGGGCCGTCACCGCTGGCGGTCATGGACCAGTACACCGAGCTCATCGGCCGACCAGCGCCGATGCCGTACTGGTCCTTCGGTACGCACACTAACTCATCTAAACGCCGTCGTCTTCAAAATCCAATTTTGTGACAGATCCAAGTCGTCGCGATGCAGGATTCCACCAGTGTCGATACGGCTACAGGAACGTCTCCGAGCTCGAGTACGTCGTCCGACGCTACGCCGAAGCTCGAATTCCTCTGGAAGTGATGTGGACGGACATCGATCACATGGATGCCTTGAAGGATTTCACGCTCGATCCGATCAACTTCCCGCCGGAGAAGATGAAGAGGTTCGTGAGCAGCCTTCACAAGAATGGGCAAAAATACGTAGTCATTGTCGATCCAGGTAATCGATCGAGCTCCTGCAAAAAAAAATTGCAATTCGCTACAAATGGTAGAACTTGGTGAGATGTTTGTGATCGATTGTTTCAGGCATTAATGTCAACTACACGTATGGCACATTCCTCAGAGGATTGAAACAGGGCATCTTCATCAAGAGAGGGGGAAATTATTACCTCGGAAGGGTGTGGCCCGGGCCCGTCTACTTCCCAGACTTCTTGAATCCAGACGCCGCCGGATTCTGGGCGGAGGAGATCGCCATTTTCCGGCGGACGCTGAAGGTGGACGGGCTGTGGATCGACATGAACGAGATCTCCAACTTCATCACCTCGCCGGCGGAGAGCCAGCTGGACGAGCCTCCGTACAGCATCAACAACGCCGGCGTCCGGCGGCCCATCAACAACAATACGGTGCCGGCGTCGGCGGTCCACTACGGGAACGCGACGGAGTACAACGTGCACAACCTGTACGGGTTCCTGGAGTCGAGGGCGACGCGCGACGGGCTCGTCCGGGCGATTGGGAAGCGGCCCTTCGTGCTCAGCCGCTCGACCTTCGTCGGCTCCGGCAAGTATGCGGCGCACTGGACCGGCGACAACGCGGCCAAGTGGGAGGACCTCGCTTACTCGATCCCCTCCGTTCTCAACTCGGGAATCTTCGGGATTCCGATGGTCGGAGCCGACATCTGCGGTTTCAGCGGAGACACGACAGAGGAGCTCTGCCGGCGGTGGATTCAGGTAGATTGATAGATTCCTGCAACAAGATTAGATTTTGACGTAGTCGAACGATTCCATGGAAGCTAAATTCGTGTAATTTGGTTGAAGCTGGGAGCCTTCTATCCATTTGCGAGAGATCACTCGGACATCCAGTCGATCCACCAAGAGCTCTACCTCTGGGACTCGGTGGCCCGGTCGGCGCGCAGGGCGCTCGGCCTCCGGTACCGCCTCCTCCCCCACTTCTACACGTCCATGTACGAGGCGCACGTGACGGGCGCGCCCATCGCGCGCCCGCTCTTCTTCTCCTTCCCCGACGACCCGGCGACCTACGACATCAGCACGCAGTTCCTGGTGGGCGCCGGCGTGATGGTGTCCCCGGCGCTTCAGCCAAACGCGACCGCCGTCGAAGCCTACTTCCCCAAGGGCCAGTGGTTCAACCTGTTCAACTACTCCGACTCGGTGGTGACCGGCGAGCAGGGAAGGTACGTGGTGCTGAACGCGCCCGAAGAGAGCATCAACGTTCACGTGCGGGGAGGGCTGGTTCTGGTAATGCAGGGGGAGGAGCTCACCACCGGGCTGGCGCGGCGGAGCCCGTTCGAGCTCCTGGTGGCGCTCGACGAGGGAGGAGCCGCGACGGGGGAGGTGTTCCTCGACGACGGCGAGGAGGTAGAGATGGGAGGGGAGGGGAATGACTGGAGCTTGGTAAGGTTCAGGAGTCAGCTGGAAGGGAAAGCTCTGAAGCTGAGATCAGAGGTGATCAATGGCGCTTATGCTAAGAAGAACAGATTGGTGATAGAAAAGGTGGTGATTCTTGGATTGCAACTGAATGAATCATCTCAGATTCAGATTTCTTCTTCTTCTTCTCCTGTGTTCTTGAACTCAATTAACAACTCGGATGCGAGTGTCGAGCATAGGAGAGGTGGTGATGATTTCAGTGTTGTGGAAATCAATGGCTTGTCACAGTTCTTGGGGGAGGAGTTTGGGCTCAAGTTTGAGATCAATGACAACGCCAAGTGAGGAGGATCACAAGCACTGACTCCTAGCTCTGTGTTATCTATCAAGCATTTTCATTTTAATGAGGAATATCGATGACTTTTGAAAGTTCTATGTGCTCATTGAAATCCTCTCGATCGATTATAGGTCTATTTGTTTGTTTAGAATTTAGATCCTTAATAACAACGATATCAAAGCAAAGCAAGCAGATTCATCTGAACCAAAAAACAATGTCTGGCTGCATGATTCCATGCTGTTAACTATTCCTGAAAATTGTCAGAAATAGTGAGAAGATCTTCAGTTCTATTCTCTCCCACAGCGCTATCTAAACTTCTGTTCCATAGTCATTGAAAGCTCAACAATCACATGACCTAAACTTCATAGCTATTGACAAAGTAGCTATCCAATCATTCGAGTCGACTAATCCTCGTAGCATTTTCAACGGCTGATCTTAGGTTATCTTCACCAAAGGAAATTCATTCCTTAACTTAGTGAGTATTCAATTAAAATCAAATCGATCGAATCTGATCGGGACAGTGTCACGGGTCGCGATCGAGCTGATTCGGCCAGATTCTTCTAAGGTCGAATAGGTCGTCGGACTACCGACACCGAAACTGTAAAACAAATATTACCACAAAGAGGCTGAGGAAGGCTCCGGCTCCTCATGTGGGACGGCGATAAGCTAGCTTTCATCATGAATTTATTTATAAAAGAAAAGGATGCATCAGTCCCTGGTGCCAAAATGAACGTAGAGTGTCAGCAGCCCCAAGTAGATGGCTCCACTGTTGAGTCCTTTTGGCTGGTGGCCAAGTGCCAAAATGTGATCAAATGATTAAATTTTTGCTGGAAATAATGATCGGTCTTTTTCTGCATGTCAGAATCATATTGCTCCATGACATTTGATCCTGACAAGTCCACTGTTCAGTTGCGGATCGGAGTTCGTCGTCGTATCGACGTTTATTTCTCACTCGCAGAGCGAGCGAGAAAGAAGAAACAGACCTTAAGTAAGCATTTCGTCGAACAACTTAGGGGCAACGATTGTGCTATAATTACCATTGTCACGAAATATGAAGCGATTTGAGCGTCGATTCCTCACGTGCTCGGGGGTGTGGCATCCGCCTCGAGGCACGTCACGAGAACCGCAACGATTCGCGGTGGAACAGCAAATAAATGGCGCCTTCTCATTCACTCCTACCCGTGTCCCGGCGTTGCTGTGGGTCCCGCTAGGGGACGCAGGTGGTGACGTGTTGCAGGCGAGTACCGATTCGACGCGTACCGGTATGATGCGTGCGTGTCGCAATCTGGTTCGTCGCGACGCTGGACCGAACCGGTCTATAAAAGGCATCCCATTGGTGGTCTGAATGACGGGAACCGCCATGGTCACCGACGTAACCCGCTCGCCGGACGCATTCCTTGGCCGCTCGCCGCCGGCATTCCCTGCGTTCTGCCGCCTCTCCACCAAGAAGTCCCATGAGCCGGCCAGGGAGAGAGCCGATGAAGAGGAGAGCAGCGGCGGCGGCGGTGGAGACTTCGAGTTCCGGCTCCACGACCCCGTCTCGATGCTGCACGCCGACGAGCTTTTCGCGGACGGGAAGCTCGTGCCCCTGCACCTGGCGGCAGCGACGCGCGGCGCGGCAGAGCAGAAGACTCGGTGGAGGACGGAAGCCCCTCCTGGATCGGACCAGTATGTCTTCTCTCCTCGCGCTCCGAGCTGTGCGATGCGGTGGCGTGAACTACTCCGCCTCAAGAAGGCGGCCGGAGCCAAGCTCGAGCACGAGAATGCCGTCAAATCGAGGAACCATGGTCCGGAGGTCAGGTCGTCGTCGCGGAAGCATTTCTTTCACCGGAACCCTAAATCGTCCTCTGTTCTCGAGCCGGCGATGTGTTTGCCCCTTCTTCGTGAACCGGACGCTGAATCGGTCGTAGTCTCTTCCCGGCTCTCTCTCTCTCTTCGTCCTGCTCCTCGGGCCGCGACCATGAGGACCTCCCTCGTCTGTCCCTCGACGCCGCCAAGCCCCACCGCCACATGCCGATGCTGCAATTGGTCCGGCCACTGCCAGCGACGGCGGAGCTTCCGCTTCGTGGGCGGATCAGGCGGGGCGGCTCTTCCGATATGGCGCCGGGGCCGGGGCAAGCGACGACGGCGATCGGGCTCACCATGCCCGTGGACAGCCCGCGAATGAACCCGTCGGGGAAGGTGGTGTTCCACGGGCTGGAGCGGAGCTCCAGCAGTCCCGGGAGCTTCACCGGAGGGCTGCAGCCGCGGTTGCGGGGGATGGAACGCTCCTACTCCGCCAACGTCGTCCGGGTCTCGCCGGTCCTCAACGTTCCGATCTGCTCCCTCTCGAAGACCGGCCCGGTCTTCGGGTTCGCCGGCCAGCTCTTCTCGCCGCAGAAGAAGGAGAAGGCTAATCCAGCAGCAAGCCAAACCGGCGGCGGCGGCGGCTGCAGGAGGAGGACGAAGAGCTAGAATCCCTCCCTCCGATTCGAAATCTTCGGATAAGATGGCCGACGCCCGCAAGATTCCGTCACTGTTGTCGATTTCCTTTTTCCTCTCCGCCATTAATTTTCCGTCCAGATCCAGAAATCTATTTTTGGCCCGGAAAGCCATCGAGTTGCTTTAAAATTCGCACCTGTAGGTAATGCACTGCTACAGGGGGCAGCGCTACTTTTGCTTGCTGCCTTGTCTCTTTGTGCTTTGTTGTAACTCACGCCAGAGAACTTCCAACCGCATGTCCACTCATTTTGCATAAAACCCCTCCTCTTTTCATTATTTTTTTATCCATAAAATGACTCCAAATTCTGCTGGTTGTAGACTGTAGTTTACTCTTCACCGTCCTTCTCATTTTCTTCCCAAATAAACAGAAGGAAAAGGAATCAGCATCTGAATAATGAACCAATCGTTTTCATAAAAACTAAAGTTAGATGAGTGTGTACAATCAATCACAAGTGTGTTTTGATCTGGGAAAAAAGAAGAAAGAACACATTCAAAACAAGTAAAGAATAATGAATGCATGCCCAAATGAGAAATGAATTCTACTGACATCAGCTGCGATCTACATCTGGTACAGGCACAGCACTCTTCTTATCGTTTCCTATCGTCCCTATTAATGCCTCTGAATCCTCTGCCTTAAATCGAGCAAGTTTGAATTTGCAAATGAGTTATGAAGTACTTCATATTTGTACAAATGAGTGAGATTGAAACAGCCAGGCTGATCAAAGCGCCACGACTGAAGCCGACCCGTAGCCATTCAGATGCGACTTCTGCCATCTCCAAGCGATCGAAAGACTCTCCTGAAGATCAGTGTGACGGGCACTCCAGTTGAGCTCGCGGTTGATTTTCGACGGGTCGCTGTAAACTTCAGCATAGTCGCCGGGTCTGCGGTCAAGGTAGTCCACTTTGATGCTCACTCCGGTTGCCTTTTTGCAGGCCTCGACGAATTCTTTGACGGACCTGCCTGAAATTACAACACTCATCAGTCTCATTGCTCTGTGCATGTGATGTGAGTGTGTGAGGGAATGAGAGGGAGAAAGAAAGGAAAGCTAAGCTGCTACCTTTTCCGGTACCAACATTATATATGCCGACTTTGCTAGGCCTTGCCTTGTCGAGGGATTTCACATGAGCATCGACAAGATCAGTAACGTCAATATAATCTCTGATACAAGTTCCATCACTTGTAGGATAGTCTGTTCCTTTAACCTACAAGTGAACCAGTAAAAGTATTGGTTATATTAATGCCTGTAGGAACAAATTCAGCATCATGATAGAGAAGATAAACAATGGAGATACCTTCAGACCAGGTATGATGCCCAGTGCTGCATCAAAGCAAGCACCAGATATACGCCCGTGCTCCCGTAACTCGGGTCTCGGAGCTTCACCTAATCTTCCTTCTGGATCTGATCCAATTACGTTGAAATATCTGTCAATGCAGAGAGAGATTAGATCACGCTCCAGCAGGTTAGGCAGTCATAAGTGATTATCAGAGACAGACCTTAAGATCATGACTGCCATGTCTGATCCCTTTGAGAAATCCAAAATAATATCCTCCGCCATCTTTTTGGCCTTCCCATATGGGTTGATAGGATGCTGCAATGGTACATGGCATAATAAACATTACCAACTTCATGAGTGGGACAACAGAATGGAAAGATTCCAGAAATTCTTCAAGAAGGCAGACATATTCTCACCTGAGGAGTTAGTTCTGTAATAGGCATTTTTTCTGGTTCTCCATAAGTTGCACATGTACTTGAGTAAATAAGAGTTTTCACACCATGTGCTGCCATGGCTTCCAGAATCACCAAAGTATTCGATGTGATATTATGATAGTACCTGTTGGTGGGGGGAAATTTGATAATCAAACAGAGTAAACTAAAATTAGATCTAGGAAGGATTATATTTTAATAATTTACTATTGTTAACACTGCTTTCACACAAGGAGACACAAGTTGTTGAATGATCTCAATCACATAAAAAACAAGGAAATGTGTGTGATCTCAAAACATTGTGGAGCTCATGAATCAAATATTATAATTATATTCGAAAGCTATGGTAATTAGAAAACATCATTACAGAGTAACTATGGAATCAGGGGGAATGGAAAGAGAATAAGGTATCATAATACTTGGGACAACTGCCACATGAACTCTTGTCTGCTAGTACTTTTATTTTTGGCTTAACATGAGAAATACACTCAGTGAATTGTAAGTTTATTTTTTCACAAATTGTCATTATTGTAAACACTTTAAGATTTACTATTTCAATTACAAGTCTAGAACAGAAATTTTGCAAAGGAAACAGAAACTTGACAGTCTTCTGCTATCTTGGAAAAATGGCATACCTAAGAGGTTCGAGTGTGCTTTCTCCCACATAAGCAACCGCAGCGAAGTGCATAACAGCATCAAATGCATTTTTTGCGAAAATTTTGTTGACCTAGAGTTCTGTTAAGGAATAAACTTATGGACAATTGTTCACCAAAATGACAACAAGGGTGGATAAAATGTTAGTTTCTTAGAAAGCCGAGTGACCAGGATACAGCTAGGCATCTCCTAAATCAGCATAAATGAATTGAAGTCTTCCAGGTTCTGGAAACAGCTGTTGAAGAATTCTAATTGCTCCAAGATTTCCTCTGGAAAGGTTATCCTGTAGAAATCAGCATGAAGGAATATTTATAGCAGCAGAGATGATGTCCATTATACTGAGGATCTAGATATAGTAGATTCATACAATCTTAGTGAAGTTGTCATACCACTATGGTGACCCTATAATTGTCTTCCAGGAGTCGAAGTGCAGCATGTGAGCCAATATACCCAGCACCTCCAGTCACTAAGACATGAGTCACTCCAGGCTCATGACGAGAAAACTGTGAATTAAACACAATAGCAGAAACTTTGAGATTGCACCAAACAAGTTGCAATGAACATTACTAAAACCATCACTATCTCTCCGGAATCAATTTCCAAGGAACTGTAAAGTCATGACACATGAGAAAACAGTAACCAGAAAGTAGGGTAGAGATAGTTTCACCATAGAAAATGGTTTTAATTCCACAGAGAAGGATTATAGTTTTTCATGAAAAAGAGTAAAATAACAACTAGACCCAAATTGATTTGGATAAAACATACCACGCTGGGGCCACTAAAGCTTAGGGATTGCTTTAGGATCAGTATGCATAAGGCTGTAAGAATGATTGCTATAACAAATTTTCCAAGAACCTGAGGCTTGCGATGTGACTCTGAGTAGTCCATGCCTGAAAGGAAACAATAACAAACCAAAGTATTTTGATTGGTTAAAACTTGCAAAAACTGAAAGAGAAAGGACGCGCCAGCCTAATCTTCAACATATCAAACAAACTCAAGAAAGAAATTTTCACATCAATCGACAAGTTGCATAAAGCATCTGAATTCTAATGGCGTGATGCAATTCTCAAAAGGGGTAGACTTTACCATTTTAACTTGAAAAGAAGATCATGCAAACAACCAATGATGAAGACATGTGAGTCTGCTAAGAGCAATGGTGTTAACCTGATAGGGGCAAAGGTCTATTCGCCCTGGACTGACTACGATTTCTATTTGCAGGTAGCATGTGAGGGAGGTCCTTCATATCAGACCACTAGAATCAAATGCAAATTAGGGTAAAACAACTCTCCGCGTCCAATGATCTAAACCACCGATTGCAAACCGGATGAAGTGAGCTGCAGTGGAGTAAAAAAAACAAACAAACAAACAACTTCAGTAAGAAAACACTAAATTCAACATGGTAGATAAGATCGAAGCATGTTTACAATAAAAGAAAAGGACAAGTCACTCGGCAAGTCGATCGCAATCAACCATTCTCAGAAATCAGAAAACCTCGGTGCCTTGAAACTACAAGCATTAATTACTCAGGTCAGAAGAATCTCAAGATGTCACCGGCCGTAATAGATGAAACGTCAAAGGACTAGGAATCACAACCCTGAATCATCGAACAAACTGAAACACAACTAGACACTTCCGTTTCAACGGGGGGAAATCTCCACCTTTTAGGCGGATTGAACCAAAATGGCACCCGGAATTCGATATGCCGGGCATAAAAGAACCTCCAATTGCCAAGAAAACCGGATCCAGCGCAGAACCTTAAAGTCAAATGAATCGGAACCAGAGCAATCCAAATCCAAATCAAATCCAAATCAAATCGTACCTCCGCCAGGATACTCCCGATAGAGTCGAATCGTGAAGCAAGCAGAGTATCGGTAAGGACACGCGTACCTGGCGGCGGCGAGGCGAGGAGGGAGCGAACAGGGGAAGGAGAAGGCGAGAAGGACGCTGAATAAGCAGAGAAGTTTCGACCGAGTCGCCGTCGACTTTTGTGCTGGTCGAAGAGGGAAAGAAAGCTGGCAGAGGGAAGGTGTGGAATATTGCCAAAATCATGCAGTCGTCCTTTTTCTTCAGGGAATTATCAAAGTACCCCTAAAATATTTTTCTAATTATTTTTTTATTATTTTACTATTAAAATCAAAATACTTATTTTGTCGTTTTAAATTATCGCTAGGTCAAAGTTAGGAGGTAATTCTACATTAACAAGATTTCAAAGGTTATTTTATCTTTTGTTTTTCTTCAATAGAAATAATTATTTGGAGATGGTTTACTATTGACTATGAATTGATTTTTTTTTTAAAAATATTATTTTTAATGATTTTAGATATAAATTATAGCATTTCATCATTGTATAAAATGTGTAACTTCTAAATATGCATAATATATACTTCAAATTCATCACGAATTGTAAAGAAAGATTATTTATTTTCAAAATCAATTGGATAAAACTTTTATATATATATAATTTATACTGATTAATTATTATCCATCAAATAAATTTATAAAGAAAAATAACTCTATTATCACACTCCAACATTACTAATTGTTCAAACATCAAATACATCAAACGTCACATACATATACTATATAAATTTTAAATTCTAATTATTAAAAAAAAATAATTTACTTCTTATCATCACACTATGTCTTAAGGGACATCATAAGATAAAACTTAAACACTTAAATTATCAATCAAGTGAAATGTGAACATCTAATATTTTTTTTTAATTAAAAATTTATTTAGAATTTATAATTTAGGATTGAATTCATTTAGACTAAAGGAAGTAAATAAAAATTAACACTAAATGTTTATGGAATATGTAGGATCTATCAATCAATATATAAAATGTATGCATCATAGTAATATTTTATTTTAATTAAAAATAGGACAAATATCTTTATGCATCTGCATTAAATATGTTTAATAGGTGTAGGTAGCCATGTTGAGTAACTAGTCTTTCATGTGACATACTAGTTGCCTCAAATCACCAGCTTTGCTGGTCAGTATCCTCCACATCAGAGCCCAATCATTAAGCTTCTACCAACTTTTGAATTATTTTTGTGCCTGCCAAAAGTAAGCATTACAATAGTCATTTTATGACTTTCATTTTAATTTGGCCCATGCTCCTTTTCCTTTTAATTAAAAAAAAAAAGGAGAAAAGAAAAAGAGAGACTTGGCTCCAGTTATTTAAGTTTGTGTGTGTTTTTTAACTTCATGGCAACCACATAGCACGCTCACATGCCCCTACAAAAGAAGGCGACAGGCTACTAGAATTTAGAAATGCATGAATGCATCCACAGTTAGCAAGGGTTAGGTATGGTGTGGTGTCCACTAAACACCTTTTTTTTTTTTTTTTGTTTGTTTTCTGGCTGTACATGAGAATATGAGATATCACTAAAAATAAATAGAATAGTTGTGTTCTTGTGGTTTTAAGACTAGAAGCAAGAAGGTAACTTAAATAGTTTGCATGCAGAAGTAAACAATTGTTCTAAATTATAGCATGGATCTAAGGCCTAAGTTGTAGAGTTCAGTGAAGTGTTTCCTGTGCAGTAAGATAAAGAATATAAAGGAGCAGTAAATTTTGGGGTACGACAATCTGTAAATTTGGATCAAGTTGTTGAAAGAATATAAATATTGTAAAGCTCATCATGATCTTGACTCACCTACAAAGTTGGACCATGTGACTTCTTGGACCACCCTGAGATGTTGGCTTGTTGCGGGTTTTCTTAGACTTGCTCATGAAAGACAGAGGCATTATTAGGGTGGCATTAGAGGTAGCTGAGTGATTAAAGAGCACAAGAATCTCAACCAATTTAAGGTTCCTATACAGAAATGATGCTCAAAAAAGAAGTCCAGGCTGCTCCATTCATATTTAGTGTTGTCAGCTAGATGAATTCGTGTCCTTGCACTTTTGCAAAAGATCTCAGTTGATAGAATTTAACTCCTGTAAACTTCTGAAGCATCACGAAGTGATTGTTGAGTAAATGGTCGGTGCAACAGTTCTTACAAAGAAAGACTGAAAGAACATGCTAAAATAGGGGTTGCTTTAATCATATCTTGATGCCGTTTGTGCCACTTGCATTTGCTGAGCAAATGCTTACATTTCATCAATGTCCTTCTCTGCTTCTCTACTGGTTGAAAAACTATAATTCTCCTCACAGCTTCATGAGCTTTCAGGATAATTTCTCAAGCTTGGAACAGCATTGGAAGGAAAGATTGCTCTAGTTATGAATTGCTTGCCACTTCCAGATGATTTGGTGATCTTGGAACATCATTTACTTGGGAAACAAACTGTTTGCAAGCTTTTCTCAGATTCTCTTTTACTAGGGATAGCTCCATGTTTTGAGCTGTGAGGGCATCCAATTCATCAACCAGCCTTAAAATAGTGTCGCTCTTAAAGCGATGTGCATTGCTGTTGAGTATATTCAACCATGACCTCTCAGAAAAGGCACGGATGTCAATCTCCTGAAGAATGTCCAAGCAGGAAAAGGCAGCCGGGTGGTCTGCTTCCACTAGTTTCATGCAAAACCTTTCCTTGATAATAGGTATTGGCGGCACCCTTTCAAAGCGAACCAAATGCTTCCATGTTGACTCGAGCACCAGGATCTGAATTCAAAGGGAAAATATATTTAAGCAAGAAAAAAGAAAAGAAAAAGTAAGCTTCAGTAGTTGTATAAGAAAGATCAGCTAACAATACAGCCATAGTATCTCCTAGTATGTCTCAAGCTCTTGATTTAGATAATAAAGTAGATTTCCATTTTTCCACTATAGGGTCCAAAACCTAAACTTAGATTGAAAGACAAAGAGAAATAAGTATTTGGAAAAGGTAAGATAGGAAAGCCAGCTGCTAATGCTAAATTTAGGCTTCGTGTAGCTTCATCTGACTCCCTAGAAATAATCAAAGTTGCCTTGGCGCTTGAAAAAGTAGAACTAGCACTGTTAACTTGTAAAACAAAAGACATATTCAAATGCAAGCCTTATCTTGCTATCATATGCATCATCGGGAGATGAAGATTATTCGACCTAGATATGAAGATGGAAGTTCTAAAGTTTGAATGAAATACTTGCATATGAAACAATAACTGAGACTACTAGAGAACTCAACATTGAAATAGGACAGTATTTTCCATTACTTAAGAGAATGATGAGTTTATTGCATTGGAAATTACCTTCCCAGCCCTGAACGCATCAAGCACCATGCGCATATGTCTTTTTGTGTTGAAGTGAAACCCTTGGTTTAGCATTTGTCTATAAACATTCTCAAAATCATCCCACTTCTGTCTTTGAGCATAAGCCTCAATCATGGTATTGAATGTATAGTTATCAGGAACAACCCTTTGACTCAAGCCATTGCTATCAACATTTTGGTAGCCACCAGTCAATATTTTCTGAAACAGATCTTTTGCTTCTTCAAACATCCCATGACCTAAGTATGACTTCAACATTATGTTACAAGTTACAATATTTGGCAAACAAAATTTATGCATTTGGTTAAAGACAAATGCTCCATTCTCAATGCTTCCAGAGTCTATACAGGTTTGAATCAATCCAGTATATGTTACAACCAAAGGTTTCTTTGCAACCTTGCATATTTTCTTTATCTGCAAAAGAGATATAAATGGTCAAATGATTTAATCAATATTGCAACCTCGCATATCTTATTTAACAGCAATAAAGATAGAAATGGTTAAAAGTGTTTGGCAACAATTGAGCAAGTAGGTGTAGGAATCAATTACATGGCCACAAACCATCTTTTCGACCAATAACATATTCACTCAGTTATCAGGAATATTTTTTGAGAAAATAGTTGGATATTATTCTACGAGTAAACTAGGTGTAGCCCCTAGGAACAATCCCAAAATCTCCAGTATAGTTCCTAATTCAAGAGATCTGCCAATTTAGTTAAGAAAATCAAGTAACAAGACTTTTTTTTTTTAATTTCCATGCAAAATATAAGGGATTATTTATTTATTTTTTAGATCCTTAAATCTATCTCATGAGAACAATAAAGAGCCTTCCACTAACATTTTCAGTTCTAGGGAGGATGGGCATCCAAAATATCTCCAACTCCAAAGGGCACCATGGAATTTATAGACAAGTTGGAATTTGAGATTTATGGACAACTCAAAAAACCTTGACGGCTTCCAACTGTTATGTGTAACTAAAGTTATGAAGGGAGAAATGCACCGCTAGAAGAAAAAGTTGGAATATCATCACAAAAACTGGTCAAAGATAAAAACCTGGAGTAAAGCTTCTTGGCACCTCCCTGAGCTGCAGAGACAGCGTGCTATATCATAATAAAGACTGGCCGTGCCTACAATTCCACGCTTTTCCATGTCTTGCACTGCTGCTACAGCTTCGTCAATTTTGCCTTCTCTCCATAGAGCATTTACAAGAACTGCAGCCAACATAAGGGTGATACATAACCAAATCTTGGGATTGATAGAATGTATAAACATGTGAAAAAATGGCAAAACAGCAATCATAGTCAATAGAGACCAACTTTTACCAGCAGAAACTATGTTACCTTTGTAATTCAGAACTCCAGGTACTGATGTTTTCTCAACTTTCCTAAAAAACTCATGCACTAGGCTGTACTTGCCACATGCCAGCATCACCTGTTAATAAAAAGTAAAAAAGCATTGTGCTCCATTAAAGGGTCATAAATAACACAATGGACATCTGAAATGAGTAGAAAGTCAAAATTTATCTTTAGGTATATCGATGATGGGAAATTATCTAAGAATTAGCATCTGATACAATACTATATTTTACTAATAGGTTTTCCTTTTTACCCAGCAGGCAATAGATCACGAACAAAAATGTAAAGCTAATTCGGAGAGGAAAAATTTGGTCGATAACTTGGGTTATTGGCAAGATCCATATATTAACAATATGAAAAGAGCAAGAAATATAAGAAAAATGCAGCAATAACTTGAACAAAATAGGCAGTTACTAGAACTTACAAATAAGACAAAAGAAAACAAAGTAATGAGAGTTCTAAGGTGAGAACTAGATTGCTAAGAAATTCTAAAATTCAGCAAAACAAATTCCTTGGAGAAGATGAATTGAGCTATCTGATATTTAAATCAGAAAACACCCAAACTGTATATGGTGAAATTTACAGACATTCTTTAATAACTTAGTCAAGATAAACATGACATTTGCTAAACTTACTGAGGAGAGAAAGAAGAGAGACTAGATTCTAATAAGTTGACCAAACATGAAAAGTAAATATCCTACAAAAACAAATAAGAATTTACATCACTCAGGAACTCACTAACTGTGGGCATTGTTTAGAATTCACTTCCTAGGTCAAAATAACTAAAACTCAATTTGTGGCCATTTGCAGGTCTTTTCCTACTTAAATTGCTGATAAATTGAATTGTATTTCAGTCTATTAAAAAAAATGAAACAACGAGACTGATAATGTTCCTGCATTTGGTGACAGCAATGAGAACATTCTTAGAGATTAAGGCTGAGCTAAGTTTGCATTACTTGATCTATGACCATGATATTATCTTAGTTCCAACAATTAGTTTAAACATTAAGCCTTGATTTTTTTTTTCAAAAAAAAAAACTTGGAATAACTGTTTTATCATTCACATATGATGATTCCTATAGCACAATTCTATCCCGGGTAAGGATTCCAACAAAATAAGACAGATGCAGAGACCTCCATGACGAGCCCATAGGTTGTGTTTGAAGGCTTTATACCCCGCTGTTTCAGCTGTTGTAGAACCCAGAATGCTCCTTCCCATTGTTTCCGCTTAACACAAGCATTCAAAACCTGCAATTGAGAAAGGCATGGAATTATCAGTTACTGTAACAAGCAACAAGGTGCTTCTAACTTCTTATACTAAACTGCACAAGGAGTTGGAAATCTCTGTCAAAACTCAAGAGAGAGCCCAATGCAATCCAAATGCCAAGACACTTAGGTCGGGAATTCTTTGTACCCTCATTCTTAGAATGTGGAAGTAAAAGGTTGGTGATTTTCTCTCTATCTCACTCTGACTCCTATAACATGTCTCCTTAGGTTCAATTTCATTTTTAAAGACGAGAGCCTGACTCTTATACCATGTTAGGGCTAAAGAGAAAGCTCAATCCAGCATTAATGTCAAAGCACTCAGGTGTGGACCTCTTGATATTCAAACATATTTTAAAAGGCTCCTTTTTAGGATGTGGAGGTTATCCTCTCTGTGTCACTCCCACTCCTTTTTACAGTCTCTAACACTTTCACAATTTATTTTCTAACAGTAGAATACTCACTGCATTGTAGACAACAAGGTCTGGTTCAAGGCGTGGATCCCACTTCTGAAGAGGGCCCAAGTTGAACTTGTTTTCTGGAACAGCTTGCATGCAATCCATGACATCAAATAGTTCCTTCATAAGTCCTGCTTGGCCCAGTGTAACAGCAATACAATGGTAAGCTGCAAGATCAGGGTACGAAGATAACCCTTGCTGCACAGAATTTTAAACATAGTCAACACAGCTGTAATTTCAAAGTTTTCATAACTCTAAAGTGGATAGATCACAAAACTAAGATCATTACACGCATAGCTTGGAATATGTTGAGTGCTTCAATAGGTCTCTTTGCCTTCCCAAGCACATCGAGGACAGATGTGTAAACATATCTGTAGTAAAAGATCGTAAATATATACAAAAAATAAAACAAATTTTCAATTCTAAATCAGCAGAAATGTTGAAAAAAAAACTCTTAGTGTGAGGTTGTTGATGACTTAAATGAGAAGAAAATGTCAGGTAAGGAAGGTGGCCTGCAATCCTCAAAATTTTAAACTTTTTTAGGAACAATTCATATATAGACCTGCTCTTAAGTGACTTAAATCTCTCTCGGGACTGAAACCATTCAACAACTTGTAGTACTCTTCTCCAGTTCCCATGTGTGCCCAATATCTGAACAATCCTCAAGATTGAATGATCTGTGAATTTGATCCTGGCATTGTGAATCATCTTAGAAAACTTCCATTGTGGTATATTTATATCAGCTGCATTTAACCTGTGACAAAATATCATATGGATTAACAATTGACTGTTTAAATCATGAAAGAAAGCAAAAAATTCCAAATACTAAACTAAGACAAATCCAATAATCATAATGTATCGACAAAGAGAGATAAACAAACATACTAAGAAACACAATCCTTAGCGGATATTGTTTAATGAACAAACTGTACATTTGAAAACATAATGCATTTCACTAATTAGCCTAGCCTAGCCTAGCCAAGCCAAGTGAAGCCAAGCCTGGTCAAGCCAAGTCTGCATCAGAACTGCTATATGTCAGCTAGTGTCCCTCAAGTGGGTGGATACTAATGCTGTATTGTCATGGGGAAAAGGTTTTCATTTGGTGACTGGGTCCTTCAAGGAGCCTCATGGACTATTGGAAAGTAATATTCCTATGGAGGTGGTAACAAAGTAGATCTTGTTTGGTTTGCTCTCATTGTTGCAACCAGGAATACAACACCACAATTGTAGTTGATCAATGAGGCCATATTGAGTAGATAGAATTGTACGAGCAAAGAAAGATAAAAGTATGTTCAATGATACAGCAGAGCTGGAGCTCTTGACCGATGTGCAAGATGAAGTTGCACAAGAGAGCAACAGCAAGAGCAAAGCAAAATTAGAATAAATGAAAGCATGTTTATGTCATGGAATAGTGATTGGAACTAGTAAGTAGCAAGCAATAAACATCATCGTGCAACAAAAAAAGGAAAATTGAACATTCATGGCTTACTGCTTTGCTAGATTCTGTATCCTCTCTTCCAATTCCATCCGCAATACCCTTGGCCTATTTCTGACATCAGTGAACACCTCAAAAGTCTTAAATGCAGCTCTGTCCTCAGAATCAAAGCAATCAGCATCTCTAGAAAAGTTGCTGGCGTCCAAATTAGCATCACTGAGCATCTTACTTGTATTCAAAGCATTAGCATGCATGCCATAATTCCAGTTTTGCCTATCATGCCCATCATACTTCTTTGACAAAGAAAATGTGTTCCTCTTCACTATTTGCTCTTTGTCATTATTTTGTTTCCCAACCCAACTATTGAGATGCATATCCTGCCCAACATTTTCATCCTCAAGTTTGAACTCTTCTCTGCTTCTTCTCAATCTGGTCTTCGTCCATCCATGATCCCTTGCCAAATGGAGCTTGTGATTAGTACTCATATTGGAACCAGGGCTTCCATTACTTGTATCACTTGCATAAAATTTCTTAGCATTTTGTTCCTTTTTTATCAACACATGTTCCTCTGACTTTCTCTGTATACTTTCTTCAGTAGAATGTAACCTCTTTACAGAATTATTAATTCCATACCCGTGCACAGTCTTTGCCACCTTACTATGGTTGGGATGATTGTCATTGATATAACTAATCTCGTGATCATCAATGCCTCCATTTAAACCATCATTACTCGACCATGTACTGTTTGATTCAGTTAATTCTCCACTTACAGGCTTTGAGCGTCTAGGACCAGATTCACCCCCTGATGAATGGGAGTGGCAACTATGTTTGGCACTATTTCCCTTGGAAGTTTCAAGTTTATCAACCCCCAGTACCTTCCTATTCTTTTGAGGAGCATCCATCTGTCTATGAAAATGACTCACTTTTCCTTTAACAAGATAGGAGCCATCTGCGTCTTCTCCTGTATCATTTAATTTTTTTTGCGGGTGAAATTTCCTCAGAGCTCTAGAATTACCATTGCCATTGTTGTCTAGATTACTGGTATTGCCGTTTCTCCTTGGGGCTCCTTTCTGCAACAGCCCTTCCTCCAAACCCCGTCGGTCATCACTTTTATTCCTTTTTGATCCTGTAGCATCTTCCAAGTCCTTAGTCCTTCCACGAACGGCAAATCTTTCACTCCTATTCCTTTTTGATCTTGTAACATCTTCCAAGTCCTTAGTCCTTCCACGAACGGCAAATCTTTCACTCCGAGAGCTATTTTCCATCGCATTTGGCCTCTGCATTGAATCATCATTTCTAACCGAACGATGTTGCTGCTTCATTCTGAACGATTTCCCCTTATTCACCGTTCGCTTCTTCGAGCCTTCCTCCTCGCCATCGCCCGTCTGCCTACTCCTATCCGTCCTCACCGATTCCAAAACCTTCACATAATCATCAAACGCGGGCGTAAATGTTAATTCCTTCTCAAGAAATCTACTGGAGACAGACACGCTACCGATATCCTCGATTTCTAAAGCACAAAAAATCCGGCCTTTGGAACTTCCTGCGTCGAGATCCCGTCTTCTCCTCGCCATCCGAAGAACCGAAGCTCCGCCTAAGAAGTGTCTCGGAAGAATCGAAATCCCCTGAAACGAAGAAACATTCGACCAAGCATTCCTAGAAAAACCCCGGCAATCCCCTGAACCGAGGAGGCCAATTGGCCTGCTCGCCAACATCATCTCTTCTGGGATTTTCGGGAACAGCAGAGCGATGAACGAGCTTGGCGAACAATAGAAAGGGGAAAGGATTGGCAAGCAGAGATCATCCGACCTGCGAATTCGGGAGCTTCCTCGATGGCTAAACCCTCGGTGGAGAACTCGGGAAAGGAATGGAGCGGCAACGGCAACGCCTCAGATAATACTCTATTATTTGATGTCGTCTTACTTCACACCGCATCCTGACCGTAGAGTCAGCAACTAGCTCGGTCTCCGCATCAGTCGCATGCCTGCGTCGGGCCGGCCCATGGGCCGAAATTAGTCCTCCAAATTTTGAGCCCAAGGTATTGACTAGTTGAGGGTCGTCTCAAGTTTGAGGCATCAGGTCTCTTCTTCTGTACGATCATCTGTGAAGAGGTAAATCATCTGTGAGGAGATACTGCAGTTGATCACGACGCAGAAGGGTGTTGCCTAGCTTCACCAGAATTCGAACCCTTGTCCTCTTCTGCAACTCTACTGCGTCGTAACCAACTCAGTTATGCTCCGGGGGCATCAGGTGTCTCAATGTTCCTTGCAGTGTTGCACATTTTCCCCTTCGATATCTGTCTCATGATCTATCTTGAACGCTGTTTCTTCTTTTATCCAAAGCTCTCTATTTAACTAAACTCTTAACTTTTTCTTCAGAAGTTGGCACCAGGTTTAGGGCATAACCGAAGGAGCCTCGCAAACCTGTGGTTTCTGCTGAATGGCCGCATGCTAATCTCACAGATCCTAATATGTAGCCACGTGCTTTGCCGTTCCTAAATCTGCATGTGAAAATACAAGTATACAACTATTTGAAAGAATCAATTCATGCACGACAACACGTCTACAATCATATTAAGTATATCGGACCACCGTGATGTGTCGTGTAGGATTCAAGATGATCAAACCGAAAAGTTGAAGATTCAATATCAAAGTGGATTCATGGCTAGAGTCCAGAATCCAGAAGTCTCGAACATCACAATCAATACAATCTCAACAAGCATAGAAGCATATGTCTAACAGTAGAAACCAAATCCTTCGCAAGCCAAGCAAACAAGGCAAACCATTTTTCATAATATAGGGGATAACTCAGCCTTCCACCTCCTCTTCTTCCTCTTCCTCGTACTCTTCATCCTCTGCGGTCGCATCTTGGTACTGCTGGTACTCGGCCACCAGATCATTCATGTTGCTCTCAGCCTCCGTGAACTCCATCTCATCCATACCCTCTCCAGTGTACCAATGCAAGAAAGCTTTCCTCCTGAACATGGCTGTGAATTGTTCACTAACCCTCCTGAACATTTCTTGGATAGAAGTCGAGTTGCCAATGAAAGTAGATGCCATCTTGAGCCCCTTGGGTGGAATATCACACACACTGGACTTCACATTGTTTGGAATCCATTCCACAAAGTAGGATGAGTTCTTGTTCTGCACATTGAGCATTTGCTCATCAACTTCCTTCGTGCTCATCCTCCCACGGAACATGGCTGAAGCGGTCAAGTATCGGCCATGGCGGGGATCAGCAGCACACATCATATTCTTGGCATCCCACATTTGTTGGGTTAATTCAGGAACAGTGAGGGCCCGGTACTGTTGTGAACCCCTTGATGTGAGGGGTGCGAACCCTACCATGAAGAAGTGGAGGCGAGGAAAAGGGATGAGGTTGACTGCAAGCTTCCGAAGGTCAGAATTAAGTTGTCCAGGGAAGCGAAGACAGCAAGTGACACCACTCATTGTAGCAGAGATTAAGTGATTGAGATCGCCAACTGACATTAAAAAAACACACAAATACATTAAATGATAATTGATCTTAACAGAGAGGAAAAAACAGCAGCCCAATATTCAAAATGGAAAATTGATAGACAAGAAACTGAGAACCCCTGTAAAGGAATACTCACAAGTAGGATTTGAAAGCTTCAAGGTGCGGAAACAGATATCATATAGTGCTTCATTGTCAAGTACCATACATTCGTCAGCATTCTCAACAAGTTGATGAACTGACAGTGTAGCATTGTATGGCTCCACAACTGTATCAGACACCTTGGGCGATGGGAACACTGAGAAGGTAAGCATCATTCTATCTGGATATTCCTCCCTAATCTTTGAGATGAGAAGGGTCCCCATGCCTGAACCAGTACCTCCTCCCAAAGAGTGGCACACTTGGAACCCTACAGGATAACGAAAGAAACAGATTAAAGAAAAAAACTAAACATTCTCGCTTTTTTTTTTTGGCAACAGGATAAAGGACAATTGGCATGACCAAGAAAAAAATAAATAAAATAAACAAACAGCATATGTACGCATGTAATGACAACAATAAAGGGATTTTGAAAGAGGCCACTGCACTCCTTTTCTGCATCTGAGATTGGAAAAAGCAAACAAATGATACCATAATAAAGTAAGATGGAGAAATTAGACTTCAAAATCTGACATCCATAGCACACCCCTTTTGTTGGACAGAATATTTACTACATGAATGAGTTATATATATTCAATCTCTTAGCATTGCAGATTGTTTAGAACCAGTGGTTTCTATGAACTTTAGGATTGATTTCATAACTCAAAAGAACCACGTTATACAACATACCATGGCCACAAAACTTTACTAAAGTTGAGAAAGTAGAATAACAAAAAACAAATGCTTGACAATCTAACATACACATGGACTAGGATTACCAACAATTAGCATATATTGATCGAACACAAGTTTTATACAAGTCGCCCAACATGTAAGCTACTATTTAACAATAGCTAATATAACTATAATATCATCGATTACATTAGTCAGATGTACCATGTACCAACGTTAATATCACATAATCAATGACACATTTTGAAGAACAAGAAATTAAAACAGAGGGAGACTGATGGAAAAAATGGTAAACCTCACTGTAAACGGTTCTATTCTACATGGATTAAATATTCTATGAACCAATACCCTTCTCGATAGAGCAATCCTACCAAAAAAAAAAAAGACCATCTTTCAATAAAAACTGAAGAATCAGATCCTTATACTATCCAATAGAAAAGATAAGAACTCATATTTTTACACGCTGTTTTCATATATTTGTGTGAAACTCTAAGCACAGAGCACAGTATTCAGAATATTGTAAAATAAAATGGTTCAAACTAGAGGGGACCAATCTACGCCCAAGACATTTGAAAAATAAAGGAAAACCCACAGATCCATCCACTTTACCCTAAATTTAACAACGATCAGAAAGTACATGAAAATAACACAGATCCACTAAGAACTAAAGCCTATTTTGAACGAGGAAGGTCATACCCTGCAAGCAGTCGCAGTTCTCTGCCTCCTTCCTGACCACATCAAGCACCGAGTCAATGAGCTCAGCACCCTCCGTGTAATGCCCTTTGGCCCAATTGTTACCAGCACCAGACTGGCCGAAGACGAAGTTATCCGGCCTAAAAACCTGGCCAAAGGGCCCAGATCGGACGGAATCCATAGTTCCGGGTTCAAGATCCATGAGCACCGCGCGAGGGACGTAGCGCCCACCGCTGGCCTCATTGTAATAGACATTGATCCTCTCGAGCTGGAGGTCCGAATCGCCGGTGTACTTCCCAGTACCGTCGATGCCGTGCTCGTCGCAGATTACCTCCCAAAACTTGGCCCCGATCTGATTCCCGCACTGGCCGCCCTGGATGTGAAGGATCTCTCTCATCTTCGCTCCTCCGCTTTTCAAAAAATTAGGGTTCTGGATCCCGGCGAAAGCAGGAGACCAATAACTGGAGGCGGAGACAGGGCGAGTAGTGAGCGAAAGCTTCAGATCTGGAACACCATTTTATAGTAGGGTAATTCCGATCTCCTCACCGGAGTAACCTTACCGCTTCCACCTCCTCAATTATCAGACCGAGCGGTCAGTAGAAGGCTGAGTACAGCTAGGACTGGAAATCTGACGGTCAAAAGACGAACTAGTGAAGATCGTACGGGTACTAGAACGATCGTATGGAAAAGTGTATGCGACCTAGAGTTGGGAGAGGTGAGCTGTGGTCACGTGCACTAGGTGCGGTAGGGCGAAGAAAGCGACGTGTGGCTGTCGTCCTCCGCCAGCTGTTTTGATAAGGTCGACTGCATTTGAGAACGAAATGGTCCGGTTCGCGAACCCAATTCAATTTTAATTCAATTTTTTATTTCATATTAAATAATTATATTCGTTTAGTTATTTATTTTATTAAAAAATTAATATTTAACCAAATTTATATAGATAATGTTATGGGTTAGGTGGGGCTCCGCCCAAAAAGTCAAGATCTAGTCTAAATATCTAGCATGTCATACAGAAGGTTTGACTTGGCCTAGTGATTTGACTCGGGGACCTCAACTCGGTGGATGGATTGAGTCAGGACTCAAAAGCCGACTTCTTTGGAAAGCTAGTTCCTGTGCAACAATTTCCCCGAGCTCTAAGTCACTCTGTCCAATTCACTTAACTCGATGCAGATCTAGCTCTACATGAAGAGATAGCTCAGGTCGAAGTCTGACTCTTGACATGATAAGGGGTACCACTTGGGATCGTACAATCGATTTCTCTTCTGAAGTTCAAGTTTACACTCAAGACCAAGCTCTGACCCTTGAGGCTCCACTCGATCAACTTCCTACCCCCTAGCCTATCTCGACTCGAGCTCTTTCTATTGACTAAACTTCATTTCTCCAAGTCCTAATTAACACTCAACCAACTCCGCTTCACTCCCTCAGTTAATTACGTCGCCTCCAGAGGGGTCCAGGTCACTATGTCAAGCTATACTATGTCAAGCTATGATTAAATCTCCCATTAACACGACATGATGACATAATATGATGAATGGTACGACGGCGATGAGACACTTTCCTTATACAGATGAAACATTTTATCTAACCAAATCGCTAAGGATATTCTCCTTAATTAAGATAAGACAGATTTTCTATATTTTCTTTCACCACATTTTATATAACTCCTACTCCTCACATCTATATACGCATCAACCATACTCGTCTTCAAGTAAATTCAGCCTTCTTCTTCCTTCGTCTGTTGATTGACTTGATCATTGAAGTGGTTGAGCCAAGACACCTCTGACCTCTAAATGGTTAGTCAAGATTCTCTTCCTCTGCAAGATCGTGGAGCCGTCCTCTTCTCTTCCCGCACAGTCAACTCCCACGCCAGGTGGCTGGTGATAAGTCCACGGGGTGACGAACAGATAACAATAAACAAAATTAAAGTGGACTATATATAACACAGAATAATCCTAACCTGCATCAGTCCATGTGTGATTGCATGTATTAGTCAAACAAAGAAAAGACTCGAAGGGGAAGAAGACCTAAAAGTTCATCAAGTTTAACTTTTTGAGTAATATTCAATCGAAGTTGAATTACTGCGGAGAAGAATGGGTTTATATTACGCCATCGATGCGCAAGAATGAGGTGAAGTCGACTTTGACACAAGTACAGGATAAGAAGAACCACTAAGATTAAGGTGTCAAGATGAATGTCTGAACATACGAATTTAAACAGGATGATTCAAAAGAAAAAGCCAAACTTATAACTATTAAAAGAAATTCTGACTGAAAAAAAAAATTGACCTTCTTTAACGAGACGTACGAAAGCTTAATTTTATTATTAGCACACTACCTAACTCTGTTAATTGCGTATTGGTAGTTGCTCAGATCAGCAGTCATCTGGATTCCCATGGACAACTTGTATTTTACTTATTAATTAAATGCATAGTTGAAGACTGACCAAGTCAATGCATAGCACACAATTCCATCTAAAGGACGTGAGGGTTGTTCAATCCTGAAGCAAATCCGCTTCCTTTTGGTGGATGAACACTGAATAATGCGCTTGTTTTCTTTCAACAAAATGATTAAATTTGACCCTGCAAGTCTTCCTTTTGGTCCCATGAAGCTTCGGATGCAGCCAGCAGTTTGTTGTTAAGCAGCTTGGTGCTCACCGAACTGCCCGAGGCTTTCTTCTTCACAGCCAACTTGCAAGGTTAAGAATGGCGTTCTTCTTCACCATCCTGCAGTGTTTGCTGCTCTGTGCGTCGCTGGAGAGAGCAGCGGCTCAAACGCAACCTCAGACAGATCCTGCTGAAGGTATATATATATGTGTGTGTGTGTTCTCAGCTTAAGGTAAAATACGATGAGATGAAGATGGAAGAACTACAGAAAAATGACTTTTGTTAAGGAATTGAAGTGTTGAATTAATAGTGGTGAGGAAGTTGGGAGGCTGGAGTTGCATGGTTTTGAATAGATTGAAGGGCCACAATATAATTTTTTCCAATTTTAGGTATGAAGTAGTTTTATCCAAATCCGCCACCAAAACACACTCGTCAGATGTGGAAAAATGGGTTCGAAAGATTCTGGTTTTGATCCTCTTTGCCCTTTTCCTTCACTGGGTTCGAGCAGATCCGTTCGTCTCTGGAATGGATTTCGTTCGAGCTCCTTTCTCAACAGTGTAATCTCTCTATTTCTTGAAGATCTTTACATCATCCTTCACTCGATATTTCATATTCATGTCCTGTGCTATCGTTAGTAAAAAGAGTTGTATATTTTAATGGCATAGAGTGCCGTTGATCTGATAAAGAAGTATTGCTCTTATATGGTAACAAGATGAACATACCTAATTTAGCATGCCTAACTTGAGTTTATTGAACTGCTTGTAGTTGTGGCGTTGAACGCGATTCTAGGGAGATGGGATCTGAAGGCATCGTCAAAATGGAATATTAGTGGTGAACCCTGCACTGGTGCTGCAGTCGATGAAACTAGCATAGATAATGCTGACTTCAACCCAGGAATCAAATGCGACTGCGGTTACAGCAACAACACCTGCCATATCACTAAGCTGTATGATAAAATCATGTGAATTTAGAGCTATTTCTCAGTTTAGAGTTTGTATTACTCCTTTATGGGTTTTTGATTTACCAGTCATGTATTGGTTTTGTCATCTCGTGTCACAAATGCTGAGTTTCCTATCCAAAGAAAGGGAAAAGAAATCACATACAAGTATACAACAATCATGATTGGATTATTAAATCACCAGGTTGTGTTGGTAATTTATGGTTCTTATGGTAAATCTATTTCCTGTTTGAAATATGACTGACATAGTAATGCTTCAGTTTTTGTTGAAGAACTGGAAAATCAATGTGACTGATGACTTTTCTGAGCATTCAACTTGTATGTCTCCATGACTAGTTTTGCTTAATTCTATCTTAATCCCATTTCATTCATATAGAAATAATAAGCATTATACTTATTATGTTTGAATCAGCTTTATATGTACCAGCATTCTCAATCACTAGGGTTGAGTGGCGCATGATTTTCGTTGCGATAGATTTCTTTTTAGCATCACTTAATTGCCATGAGGGGCCCTACTAATGCTGTAGTATAGTTTTAAACCACAATTTTTGGCACCACCACACTTAGTCACATTTTCTCCTCCATAACATGCATGAAAAGTGTTTGAACCATTACTAAACAGGAGCAAGAACCTCATACATGTGTTCCTTTATTTTTTTTTTTTGAGATTTTTTTCCCTTTTCCTGTAAATATGTGTAAATTTTATTCATGTTGCTTTCAGAAAGGTATTTTCCTTGGATGTGACCGGACCTATACCGCCAGAGCTGCAGAATCTACCCTACCTCACTAATCTGTAAGATAGTTTATGCGCTTGATCGCATAATTTAATTTTTCCACCTGTCCTTGAAGATAAATGGTTTCCAACTCTCTACATATTATATATTGTCATTCTATGCCTGAGATTGATCCATTGAATAGTTGTCTTCTGCTGGCTCACACTATCTAAAGTAACCATGATTACTTAGCATGATCAACTCAATAACCAAGCTAGAACTGAAGGTAGCACAAGGAATATGAGTACAAATGTGGAAAGCATGTAAAGAGAAGCATGAATAATTATCCACAGTCTATCATGGCAATACTACGGAAATTGCTTGATTATGGAAAATATATCTATTGCAGAAATTTATGGAGGAACTGCCTCACTGGTCCTCTGCCTGCATTTTTTGGGAATTTTACTGGGATGGAATTCTTGTAAGACTTTTTCACTTAATCAATGGTCTAATTTTATTTTTCATTATCACTGTCATCTAATCAGTTCAAATGACCATCATCAGAACTGTAGGGGTTAATGCCTTGTCAGGGCCAATACCAAAGGAACTTGGGAACCTTCAGAAGTTGATCACTTTGTAAATATAATTTTTAACTTTTCCCTGAGAGATTGTTTTCTTCCTTTTTTCCATTTCTGTCATAAAATTTCTGAAATAAGGGACATGATTAGTAATATAATGATCATTAAATTTGCACCTTCTGTCAAGTTTCTAAAGGAAAAGGCAAAAAAATACTTTTGCAGGGGTTTGGGAAACAATAACTTCACTGGTTCTATTCCTGCAGAATTTGGGAATTTGACCAACCTACAACAATTGTCAGTTTTTCTTGCCTTTTGAATTCCCAATCTCAATTACCTTACTACATAATTGATACATGCTGAACTTCTCTGTTCTACTAATTTATAGGTATGTGGATAGTGCTGGACTTAGCGGTGAGCTACCTACAACTCTGTCCGATCTTAAAATCTTGACGATATTGTAAGTTCAACTAAAGTCTAACTTGGCTATATTATGGTTTAATCCAACATGGAATCTCTTTCTTTCTTCAGGCGGGTTTCAGACAATAGTTTCACAGGAAGAATACCTGATTACATAGGGGGATGGAGCAACTTAACCATCTTGTAAGATTCAGTACTTTCATTCTGGAATCTCAAGCCATGAGTTCCAACTATTTAGAAAAATATACATGCATCAAATCCTGCTATTCAACTTCTATTTAAGGCTATATTTTTTTTCATGATAAGTATTAGTTTCTGAATGGACTTTATAACTAAAGCATGTTTCTTTAGATGATGCCAGCTTTTTGCCGTACTTTAGATTTCAAAGTTGTCAAAATGAATATCAAGATTGGGATCAAATAGTAAAGAACTTAAGTATTATGTTATATTGGATTGATTAGATCATCGGAAGCTATATGAAAATTTTTAAAATATAAGAAAATTGTTTTCTATACAAGATAACTAAATATATTTGAAAACTTATGAAGGATGCATATCATATTTCATTAAATACCATTATTATTAGCAATAATAAATAAAATAAAATTTTAATAAAATTCTACATTAGCACACAATATATTATCGTAACAACAATCATGATGAT